>NC_067485.1:75384845-75984845 GCF_947179515.1 Apodemus sylvaticus | reverse complement strand
AACTTTGGCACCTGGTATGTGTCTAGAAAATTATTCATTTCATCCAGATTTTCCAATTTTCTTGAGTATTAGCTTTTGTAGTAGGATCTGATGATTCTTTCAATTTCCACAGTTTCTGTTATGACTCCTTTTTCATTTCTGATTTTATTAGTTTGGGTGCTGTCTCTGTGCCCTCTGATTAGTCTGGCTAAGGGTTTTTCATTCTTGTTTATTTTCTTGAAGAATGAGCTCCTGGTTTTGTTGATTCTTTGTATAGCTCCTGGTTTTGTAGATTTTTTTGTTTCCACTTGGTTAATTTAAGCCCTGAGTTTGATGATTTCCTGCCATATTCTCAGATTGGGAATATTAGCTTCTTTCTGTTCTAGAGCTTTCAGGTGTAGTGTCAAGTTGCTAGTGTCTACTCTCTACAGTTTCTTTTTGGAGGCACTCAGAGCTATGAGTTTTCCTCTTACTACTGCTTTTATTGTGTCCCATAAGTTTGGGTATATTGTGCCTTCATTTTCATTAAATTCTAGAAACCCTTTAATTGCTTTCTTTATTTCTTCCTTGACTAAGGTATAATTGAGTAGAACATTGTTCAGCTTCCATGTGCAGGTGGGATTTCTGCTGTTTTTGTTGCTATTGAAAACCAGACTTAATCCATAGTGATCTGATAGGAGGCATGGGATTGTTTCAATCTTTTTGTATCTGTTGAAGACTAATTTGTAACCAACTATATGGCCAATTTTGAAGAAGTGACCATGAGGTGCTGAGAAGAAGATATATTCTTTTGATTTAGGATAAGATGTACTGTAGATATCTGTCAAATACATTTGTTCCATAAGTTATGTTAGTTTCACTGTGTCTCTGTTTAGTTTGTGTTTCACTGATCTTTCCATTGCAGAGAGTGGGCTATTGAAGTCACCCACAATTATTGTGTGAAATGCAGTATGTGCTTTGAGCTTTAGTAAAGTTTTTTTTTTTTTTATGAATGTGGGTGCCCTTGCATTTGGAGCATAGATGTTCAGAATTGAGAGTTTTTCTTGGTGGATTTTTCCTTTGATGAGTATGAAGTGTCCTTCCGTGTATTTTTTGATGACTTTTGGTTGAAAGTCAATTTTATCCAATATTAGAATGCCTACTCCAGCTTGTTTCCTGGGACCATTTGCTTGGAAAATAGTTTTCCAGCCTTTTTACTCTGAGGTAGCATTTGTCTTTGATACTGAGGTGTGTTTCCTGCATGCAGCAAAATGCTGGGTCCTGTTTAATATGTCCAGTCTGTTAGTCTATGTCGTTTTATTGGGGGAATTTAGTCCATTGATGCTAAGCGATATTAAGGAAACGTGATTCTTGCTTCTTGTTATTTTTATGTTATTTTTATGTTTTTGTGGATATCTTCTATTGGGTTTGTTGAAAGAAGTTTACTTTCTTGCTTTTACTAGGGTGTGGTTGCCCTCCTTGTGTTGGCATTTTCCACCCATTATCCTTTGTAGGGCTGGATTTGTGGATTTGTGTAAATTTGGTTTTATCATGGAATATCTTGGTTTCTCCATATATGGTGATTGAGAGTTTTGCTGGGTATAGTAGTCTGGGCTGGCATTTCTGTTCTCTTAGGGTCTGTATGAGATCTGTCCCGGATCTTCTAGCTTTCATGGTCTCTGGTAAGAAGTCTGGTATAATTCTGATAGGTCTTCCTTTATATGTTACTTGGCCTTTTTCTCCTATTGCTTTTAATATTCTTTCTTTGTTTTGTACATTTGTTGTTTTGATTATTATGTGCCAGGAGGAATTTTTGGTCTGGTCCAATCTGTTTGGAGTTCTGTGGGCTTCTTTGGGCCTCTCTTTCTCTAGGTTAGGGAAGTTTTCTTTTATAATTTTTTTGAAGTTATTTACTGGGCACTTAAATTGTAAATCTTTGCTCTCTTCTATACCTATAATCCTTAGGTTTGGTCTCCTCATTGTGTCCTGGATTTCCTGGATGTTTTGGGTTACAAGCTTTTTGCATTTTGCATTTTTTGACTATTGATTCAATGTTTTCTATGCTATCTTTTGTACCTGAGATTCTTCTATCTCTTGTATTCTGTTGTTAATGCTTACTTCTATGACTTCTGATTTCTTTTCAAGGTTTTCTATCTCCAGAGTTGTCTCCCTTTGTGATTTCTTTATTGTTTCTACTTTCATTTGTAGATCCTGGATGACTTTGTTCATTTCTTTCACTTGTTTGTTTGTGTTTTCCTGTAATTCTTTAAGGGATTTTTGTGTTTCCCCTTTAAGTGCTTCTACCCCTTGATCCATGATCTCCTATATTTCTTTAAGGGAGTTATTTATGTCCTTCTTGAAGTCCTCTATCAGCATCATGAGATGTGATTTTTAAATCGAGATCTTGCGTTTCTGGTGTGTTGGGGTATCCAGGTCTTGCTGTTGTGAGAGAACTGGGTATGGATGGTGCCATTTTGCCTTGGTTTCTGTTTGTAATGTTCTTGCATTTGCCTTTGCTGTCTGGTTATCTCTGGTGTTACCTGATCTTGCTGTCTCTGACTGTGGTTTATCTGTCCTCCAAGCCTGTAGGAGACCACTGGAGTCAGACATGTCTTTCTCAGGCCTGAGCGGGGTCAAGGTGGGGCCATTAACCACAGGAAGTGGTCTGGTCAGTCTGGAACTGTTGCTGCTGACTGTACCCTGAGCTCTTGATTAGACACAGTGGGCTAAAGTATACTTTAGATTAGATTCTCTATGAAGGTCAGGTTATCTTTGCTGGTTGCTTACCACATCCTGTTGCATTTTTTGCTGCAAAATGCTTTACCATATAATGGCTATGTGAACCTGCATTAAAAGAGACTTGATCAGAATCCTGTCTTGTTTCCATTTCTCCAGCTTCTTGCCCCTAGGTCCTCACTCTACCCCTCAGCAACCTCTTAGAGAATCTGCAGGCGGGTTCACAAGCCTCTGTATCTTTACTCCTGAAAGACCTGTTCTCTCTGGGAGGAATTTAGGTAAGGAGAGCTGTGGTACAGGGTCAGCTCATGTGTGCAGACAAAAAGCACAAGGATCCTATCCCCATCTGATTCTTGGTTCCTATGTCCTGATGGCTCTGGGCATGTCTCTCTTGGGCCAGGAATTTGAAGAGAGGTGGTGGTCTTACCTGTGCACACAGGTATATAAGCACTCCTGGGAGACCAGCTCTCTTGTGGTGGTATTTGTGTATGTAGCTCTGTGGCCCAGGATGAGCTCTGGCTGTGGCCGGAAATAAGAAGACTCCTGTCCCAGGATGCTCTTGGGCTCTTGTGTCTTCAGGGTTTCAGGCTGATTCCTTTGAGCGTATTTTTCTTTATGTAAGCCATACTCTTAGGTTTTCCTTCATCTATACTTCCTGGATATACAATGAGGTCTTAATATGTTAGGGCATGCCTCCTTAAAACCATCCCTACTGTATTTGGGAGGAAGTAGAGGTCCATGAACTCCAGTGGATATTTTATAGCAGGGAATTTATCATGATAGTGTGAAGTTTTTACTTTTGGCTCAATCTAGTTCTGCTTCCTTCTGTAGCATGCATTAGGTCTCCAATACTGAGTTTGGATAAGCTGTTGTTCCATTGTGGACAGAAAATGTTTGACTGGTGTTGTTTGCTTCTGGGGTACAATTAAACCCCCTTGGGGAGTTTCCTGTATTTAAAGGATTATTTCTTAGGGAGTTTCCCTTTGGTAAAGGATTACCTCGGATATCTCTTGATGATCTGCATTCATTAGTCCATGTCTACCCTTTCTACACATTCTACAAATCTCAGAAGGCTGAGATCTTCTAGAAAAGTCTCTAGGAATGTCTTGTCTATAATCCCTTTTCAAATGATCTCATCTCCCACAGTCAAATTAGGAAACATTTTGATATCTATGATTGGTGACCATTGCTTGTCCAGTTATAGAGTCGTTTGGGTCAATATCAGCAGTAGTTCTAAGCCATTCTTCCATGAGTATTGATTAAACTTTTAAAGTTCTAGGAAGTTTTTACACTTTGCATTTGCATTTTTGAAAGCTAAAGTTTCAATTAATATCTGTCTCACATTTGGGTCTGATATTGCCCTGTTTATAGTGAATGTTAATCAATGCAAATAAATCAGTATAAGTCTGGGCCTTCCTTGTTTCTCCACATTATCCCAGGGTCTTAACACTACTATGATGGTATAATAATAGAGTCATCAAATAGCACTTGCTCTCTTAAATCAGCAAATTGACCTTCACCTAATGATTGATCATTCTTGATATTAACACATTTAGACCTATTACAATGTTTCATAATTACAACTTCTTCTCACCACCATGCCAGCCATTGTAATTGAGAACCAGCTTTCAGTATGGCAGTTGCTAAATCTTTTCAGTGTTGAGAGATAAACCTGTTTTGGGGAGCCCAGATATTTAACATCTGTCTCATATAAAGTGGTACATTCTGTAAATTACTACTGATTCTTTAAAATGTTTAAGATCTTATATTTTTGCTGGATTTATAACAGACTAGCTGTTAATTTTGCATATTTTCACCATTTCCTGCCATTTGTTGCAGGGTAATTGGGAAAGCTAACAGGGGTGCCTTTCTTCAGTTTCATTAAGAGGAGGTTCAATGTGTTGTCTATTCATTAAGTACCATAAGTTCCTGTTCTCTTACTTGTTCTTTTTTTTGTCTTATAAGATTTGTGCTATCATAGTCAATTTTTCTTGTTTTATAGCTGTTTCTTCAACCTTTTTTGAGGAAATATATAAAGTTCGCAATTGAGAGTAGGGAGGGATTTACTCAAGTAGTCACAACTGCAATGAGTCCACAAAGACTTTTTCAAGTAATGCTTCTATCATTTCAATACCAACTTTTGATCTTATGGAATCTGAAATGGAATTTCTCATTTTTTTCCACACAAGAAAAGCCTATCTGTATAATTAAAAATTGTCTTTTGGGATGGCTTACTGTGATTTGGTGTCTCCGAGGCTCCTGTGTTGTTTCTTGCTCTGGGCTTGAGGAACCCAAGTCTCTCTGGGCATCCAGCCAAACTTGAACTGATGCTTCCTCTGGAGAAGATCCCAGGTGAATTTCCCCTCTGTGTCTTTTTTGTCAGATGTCTCCTCTTTTCTGTGTGCTTCTGTCAGATGTTCTCTGTTTTTGCAACAGTGGTGGGCTTTCTTTCTCTCCATTCAAGTTAGGAGCTAGATTTAAATGTAACTTTTATTCAGCAGATGTAATTATCATCTTGGAGGCTTACTGCTGAATAGTTTACCCTTTCTACCTCTTCTTTCCTGGGTGTCCTCAGAGCCCTCTGGGTCTTACACTATTTCTGATTCCTCTTTTGCAGGGTTCCCTGAACTTTGAGTGGAGGAATTTAATAGAGACATCCCATTGGAGGCTAGTGTTCCATAGTCTCTTAGTATCTGTGTAATTTCTAGATGTGTGTCTCTATATTACTTCCTGTCTGCTTCAGAAGATAGCTTTTCTTCTGATGGCTGAATGAGACATTGATCTATGAATATAGCAAAATTTTATTAGTAGTCATTCTATTGCTTCATCTTTCTTTTTAGAACAATTCTCTTAGAATTGTTTGATTATATTGTAGGTTCCCAAGTTATCTAGATTCTGGCTCATACGCAAATAGTTTTGGGTATGGATTCCTTCTCCCGGAGCAGGTCATCAGTCACATCAGATATTCATTCGTTACTTTCATAAGCTTTTTTCTACCATTGCCCCATTATGTCTTGCAGGCAGGAAACCATTGTTGATCAAAAGGTTTGTGGTTGGGTTGGTGTTTACATTTCTCTTTTGTTAGCAGGCGGAGTACCTTCCTGTACAAAAATGCTAGAATATAGGAGTGAAGGCTCCATGTAGGCGCCAGCTGTACTTTTCCACATTCAATGGGTTGTGTATGTGCTGTCTTTAGTAGTAGGACCTTGCCATAAGTTTGTGGAGAGTAACCTGTATTCCTTGCAATAGTCTGATTTGTTTAGGGATTTACATAGAACCCAGTGACAAAAAACTGAATTAGATGTAAACTAATGCCAGTACTGCAAGCTTTATTTAATGACAAGAGATGCCCAGTCGAGGCTTTGTCTCCCCCATTATTTGACAATTTCTGGAAGATTGTTTTCCTATATGTATGCGTTTTAGGAGGTTTCTACTGTATTAAGCTTCCATACTACCCCTGATATGTATTCCTTCTGTCCTCCCTATTTCCCAACACCCTTCATACTTGATCTTCATCTCCTCTCTCCCCCACTCATCCATAATTATTTACTTTATTTCCTTTTCCAGAAATATTAGTTTTCTCCTGAACATATTTAATGACACAAAGTTGTCTTTCAAACCCCTAGTCACATGTGCTTAATATGCATTTACTCAAAGCATCTGAGCACAGAGGGAAACATTTTCAGGTGAAAAAATAATAAGGGGGGGAGCATGCTAAAGTCAGTGTGTTCTTGACTCAGCAAAGAGCATGCCTGTGTGGCAGGAAACAAGGGCAAGATGTGCTGTTAAAGGCAGGGGCTTGATCTTTGTTGATTACATTGCTGAAATGTAAGAACTTTATTCATATATTTCTAGGTAGGCTAGTAAATCTATAGGAGGCTTGGGATGGGCACAATACTCAGTGCTTATGAAGCTCTGCTTCTTTGTAAGCACTGAACTATTTAAAAGCAAAGCTATGAGCTCCTTCCAGGGTGTCTCTGCCAAATAATGACTCACTTGCTACAAAGCTCAAAACTTCTCCAGGAGAAAAATAATTACAGAGTTTATTCTTGGGAGGTGTTACTACATCTCCTCATGAAACTGTATCATTCTATTGAATGATGTCAAGATAATTCTTGGAAACACACACACACATCTTCTAAAATAGACATTTTATAAGGTACATGTTTCACAATTCTGGAAAACAATCTATTTACTTATTTGTTTAATAAATTAAGCAAATATATATACACCTACATATGTATATAAGCAAATATATGTGTGTGTATGTATACATATGTGTGTATATATGTGTGTGTGCATGCACGTGCATATATGTATACGCATGTGTATATACTATAAACACAAATAGTATGCATACATGCACCACATACAGATTCACTTCACACACATACTCTCTCTTGTCTCTCTTTCTCTCACTCATACTCACACACACATATACACACACTCAGTTCATACCCATACATACACATATGTCTATACACACATATACACATCAACTGTTATATATAATGGAAAATAAATGTCATCTATTAAAAGAATGCTCTTACTTGTATTTCAATATATTGTTCCAATCCTAATATTATATCTGATCCTAACTCTGATTTTCTCTTAACATGATATTGCTAGAGGTTATCACTTCTTTCCATTTTTATTGAAATCTTAAAGAGTGTGTGTGTGTGTGTGTGTGTGTGTGTGTGTACGTAAAACACAGTAATTTTAGAGCTCTGTATATGTACATGGATATGAATACCCACTGTAGTATGGACACTTTCTTTCTTTCTTTCTTTCTTTCTTTCTTTCTTTCTTTCTTTCTTTCTTTCTTTCTTTCTTTTTTTTTTTTTCGAGACAGGGCTTCTTTGTGTAGTCCAGGCTGTCCTGAAACTCACTCTGTAGACCAGGCTGGCCTTGAACTCAGAAATCTGCCTGACTCTGCTTCCCAAGTGCTGGGATTACAGGTGTGTGCCACCACACCCGGCTTGCGTAGACACTTTCAATACAATACCTCTGACTCACCCAATCTCTTGTGTTCCATCTAGAGATCACTTGTTAAACAATTTTCTCATGTTCCCTTATGTATTAATGAATATTTTCAGCTTTGCAGACACAGGGAGCTAATGTAGAATAATTTTAAATATATATTGATCTATAAATTAATGATTCAGGACAATTTAGTGAATGGTACAAATAAACATATTAAGGAATTAAAGACAAATTAAAGATGTAAAGCTTGGAATTTTTCAAAACCTACATTATTTAGGGTTCTTAAATGCTTCAATCTCCCTTCTAACCCACCGATCAGAGGTAGGGGAAAAAAGGGTTATAGGAATGGGATGTTATAAACCTGCTTAGAAGTAGTTTCTGGGGCAATTACCCTATGTTTTGTGAGGATACCAGAAGTCCAATTCAAAAGCAAATACCAAACAGGAAGCAATAGCAGCAGGATGACCTAGCAGAAGCAGCAAGACTCCTCTGAATCAGCCGAAGCAACAAGAGTCAGCTGAAATTCCACAAGTTCTTTGGAGTATTTCTTTCTAAGAAGTGAAGATCAACAAATACCAGCAAATAGTATCGAAGACTAGTGAAGCATTGCATGCCATATCAATGTAAGAGTTAGCTCTTACTGCTTACGGGGTTATGTGTATGCTCTTTGTAAACATAATGTGCCCCTTTTTTCTGTTTTTATGCCCTCTCACTAGACAACTTCCAGAAAAACATCACGTAACACAACTGAGTTGTAAAAGAATCCAAAACTTTCCACTTCCCATCATTCTGCCTATTCTTGAGTTAACATGTCCCTTGGACCAGTATTTATTCATTAGAGATATCAAATTTGGAGTTACAAAGATGTATCTCTTATAACAGTTACTTCAAACAACAGTAGCAGAAGCCTAGCTATCTGACAAATTTCAGAGACAGCATTTACTAAATTCTCCACCAGTGTGTAGTAGCTGGTGTAAAGCCTGCTTGGGCCTGATGCAGGGGAAAGCATGGAGAAGTTCTGTGTGGAAGGAGGAAGACTGAGGAGGACTGTGGTCAGAAGAGATGTCAGAGTGGAGCCACTATCTGTGTCACTGAAGCCAGAACACGCTGTATTTGTGCCAAAATTTTAGTAAGGGTTTATTTGTTTGTTTTTGTTGTTGTCATAGTTGTGGTGGTGGTCATGATGGAAGTAAGGGCTGAACCTAATAAAGCATAGTATATACTAAAAATTATTCTTACTTTTGAGGTATTTTTTCCAATTATCTCTTCTTTAAAAGTGGCCATCTTGCCAAAAGCAATATAAAGATTCAACGCAATGCCTATCAAAATCCCAACTCAGTTCTTCACAGAGTTAAAAAAGCAATTCTCAAATTCATCTGGAATAACAAAAACCCAGGATAGCTAAAACTATTCTCAACAGTAAAAGAACTTCTGGGGAAATCAGTATCCCAGACCTCAAGCAATACTATAGAGCAATAGTATTAAAAACTGCATGGTATTGACACAGTGACAGGCAAATGGACCAATGGAATAGAATTGAAGACCCAGAAATGAACCAACACAGCTATGGTCACCTGATATTCGACAAAGGAGCAGAAAACATCCAGTGGAAAAAAGATAGCCTTTTCAACAAATGGTGCTGGTTCAATTGGAGGTCAGCATGCAGAAAAATGTGAATTGATCCATTCTTATCTCCTTGTACTAAGCTCAACTCCAAGTGAATCAAGGAGCACCATGTAAAAAAGACACACTGAAACTAATAGAAAAGAAACTTGGGAAAACCCTTGAGGACATGGCCACAGGGGAAAAGTTCCTGAACTGAACACCAATAGCTCATGCTATTGACAAATGGAACCTCATAAAATTACAAAGTTTCTGTAAGGCAAAGGCTACTGTCAAAAGGACAAAACAGCAACCAACAAATTGGGAAAAGATCTTTACCAACCCTACATCTGATAGAGGGATAATATCCAATATATATAAATAACTCAGGAAGTGAGACCCCAGGGAACCAAATAACCCTATTAAAAATGGGGTACAGATCTAAACAAAGAATTTTCACCTGAAGAAATTTGGATGGCCAAGAAGCACCTTAAGAAATGTTCAACATCATTAGTCATTAGGGAAATGCAAATCAAAACAACCCTGAGATTTCACCTCACATCAGTCAGAATGGCTAAGGTTAAAAACTCAGGAGACAGCAGGTGATGGCGAGGATGTGGAGAAAGAGGAACATTCCTCTACTGTTGGTGGGATTGTAAGATGGTACAACCACTATGGAAATAAGTCTGGTGGTTCCTCAGAAAACTGGACATGACACTTCTGGAGGATCCTGCTATACCTCTCCTGGGCATATATCCAAATGATTCCCTGGCTTGCAATAAGGACACATGCTCCATTATGTTCATAGCAGCCTTATTTATAACAGCCAGAAGCTGGAAAAAACCCAGATGTCCCTCAAAGGAGGAATGGATACAGAAAATGTGGTATATTTACACAATGGAATACTATTAAGCAATTAAAAACAATGAATTCATGAAATTTTTAGGCAAATGGTTGGAACTGGAAAATATCATCCTAAGTGAGGTAACCCAATCACAAAAGAATACACATGGAATACAGTCACTGATATGTGGATATTAATTAGCCCAGAAGCTCTGAATACCTAAGGCACAATTAGCATAACAAATGACTCCCATGAAGAAGTATGGAGAGTGTCCTGATCCTGGAAAGAATTGATCTAGTGTTGGAAGGGAATATAAGGACAGAGAAAAAGGAGGGAGGTGATTGGAGAATGGGTGGAGAGAAGAAGGCTTATGGGACATATGGGGAAG
Source organism: Apodemus sylvaticus (assembly GCF_947179515.1). Lineage (NCBI taxonomy): Eukaryota > Metazoa > Chordata > Mammalia > Rodentia > Muridae > Apodemus > Apodemus sylvaticus. The sequence continues at coordinate 75,974,334 of NC_067485.1, read as the reverse complement.
GGGGAAACTGGGAAAGTGGAAATCATTTGGAATGTAAACAAAGAATATAGAAAATAAATTTTAAAAAATGTTTTAATTCTGTGAGTATTTTCATTATATTCACACTTCTTTCTCCTACTCTTCCCAGACCCAAAACCCATTCCTAATACACCCAATTTTGTGTCTTTTTATATCTCTATTAGCATAATTTTTGCTGTCCAAGTATTCTTAGATGGGTGATACTATACTGGAGATGGATTAACTTATCATGTATATATTTTTCCAGTAACCTATGTCTTCTCCCCTTAGCAGCCAGCTAACAATTACCAAATCTTGGCAAAGGGTAGGAGTTCATGTCCAGCTCCCTTTTCCATGACTGGATTTTGTCTTACACTGTAGATGCTTAAGCTTCCTCTTGTAGATGCTTTTGCAACCACAGTGGGTTCCTATATTCAACTGCCATGCTATGTCTAGCCATAACTGCTTCTGGCAATTATACCCCTTCATCTGTTCTTCTACAGTGAGCCTGAGCCTTGTGGGCAAGAGATGAGACATATATCCTCTATTTAGGGTTGAGAATTCCACAGTCTTTTATTCTCTAAACTTTGGCCGTTTGTAATTCTCTGTGATAGTGACCATCTCCTGCAAATAGAAGGTTCTCAGATGAGTGTTGAGAGATGGATTGACCAATGAATACTACACGTCATGAGAAGTTTGTTTAATACTGTGTGCACTTGACATAGTGATAGTAGTAAGCTCTTTCTTAGGGTTTATGACCTGTCTAGCTATAGGTTCTTGGCCTGATAATGGTGCCAAGAATGGATTTCATTTTTTGGAGTCCAGTTTGATCCAATCCAAAAGTGGTTGGAAACTATATTGATGTTCATGCCGCTATTATAGTTGTGGGAATGTTTTGCCAGGCAAATAATTAGTTTGAAAGATGTTCCCAATAGTTTCTTTAGTTGGTCTTAATTACACAGGCTTTAAATTTTTTATCCCCTATCTCAGTTTATTAAGAAACTAATTATAGTTCTGTGGTACCAGATTTGGCACTATTTTTTAAGAAATATCATTGTTATGAACTGCTAAATAAACTTGGAAATCTTAGTTCCTTTGACCTTTGAGGTTAGAATAAATTAATATCAAAATTATAATATATATATATATATATATATAATGCACCACTTAAATATATCTAGATATATTTATATCTTTTAAAACTGCAATAAGCAGACTATCTAGAGGTTTATAAAAAATTAGTAAAGGAAAAAATAAAAACAGACGGTTGGATTGTAATACAAAACATTCCTCTTGGATTCTTAAGGTTTGAGATATTGATAAAACAATTTACTGCTCACTATTATATGAGCAGTAAAAAGATCTAAGAGTTTATTCCTTACTCTCCTTAAAGGGCCATTATTCAGACAGTGACCTTTGTAAAGAACTCTGTCAAAAATGTACAGTAAGGACATCATCTTGAATTCATATTTCCTTTATTTAACAGGCACTCATTCACTAAATGTATTCATATTCATATTCAACTAAAACTGATCTGCATCATTTAAATTTTTTACAAGTTTATAAGGAAAAATACAGAGACAATAATAACAGTTATTCATTAAACATATGTAAAGCAAATTACACAAAAAATAATCCCCCTCAGAAATATATAAAAGTCATCTAGTGTTCTACTCTCATGTATATCCATATCTGTCTGGATACCTTTGTATGGCTTTCATTAAAATGTGCCAAAGAAAATACATATATTTCCCTACAGTTAAACAATCAAAGCTCCTACACAGAAACTCATTCCCGCAAAACCCAAATAAAAACATGAAGACTGTTGCTAGACTAAATAACATTTCAAAGTTTTTCCAGGTTCCTATTTCAACACACAGTCTCCTTTGCTTTTGGTTCACTCTCTACTCTATTAGGTCCTGGTGACTAGAACTTATGTCTTTAGTTTTTCAATGGCAATGATGACAGTTAAGACTAAGCAGGCTCAACTCAGGACCAGAATGGCAATGGAGAGCCTGGTATACATTATGTACTGAACCAGCACACAGTAATAACAGAATCTTACTTAGGTTGAATTTTGACTTAATCATTCCTAAATTTGTGATATATTCTATTGTCCGAATCTAAATAAGATGAGGATGGCAAAAGCTCACAAAAAATACTAAATTGCAGTCTTTTTTTTGCTTTGTTCTACCCCCCTTAGTGTACAGATGTCATAGTCCTGCAATGACGAATTAAATTTCTGACAATTAATTGACACATTCAATTGCATTTGCTTTAAATATTCTTCCTTTTCATTTCCCCCATTCAAGATGAACTTTTGTCTAAGAAAAATTTTGAAATAATGCAAGAAGTCACGCCCTTTTAGAAAAAAGGATAAAAAAAAAAAAACTGACTCAAGAATGATCATTCAAAGCCACATCAGAGGAATCTGTAAAATGAACTTTGTGAGAAAAGTAATTTTCCATTTTTTTTCTTGTTACTTCCTGAAACTCCAGGGCCCTAACTGGGGAAAGTATTTATGTAATATTTGATGTGTTTTGGGGTGAAAGATGACCTACTTATTCCCATGATAGAAAAGTTACATTGCAGATGTCATTATGCAACTCTGTCAATCATATATGCAACTTTGGTGCTAAGCAAGAAATTGATAGGGTATCCAAGAAGAAATTACTGAATCACAGGGGTGGGGGCATCCATTTTATATGAGTTTCTTAGTTAAAACAAAGAGCAGGCTTTGTGAGTTCTGTTCATAAATTCATTTTAGAAAATAGAAAAGACTACTAAACAGAGATAGAAAAATTGGGAGGTTCTCCTAAGATAGTAACTCTTTCAAAGATCAGTAGAGTTTCAGAAGTTGCTGAGAAAAACTTTTAATGATTTAATAATCAAATGTCCTATTAATACAGAAAGATATTAACAAAATTCTGCCATTGTGAACTCTAAAACAGAGTTGTCTCTCATCTTTATGAAAATGACTATGTCTATGAAATTTCCCATCTATAGGAAACAGCAGAGCTATGCCTTGAATATATTCCCCATAAACTCCTCCCCCTTCTCCTTTTCCATCTCCCTCACTTTCCGCCATTGGAGTCATTTAATACATATTCAATAACAAGAAGTATACACCAGTGGAACTTAGTACTAATCTTCATTCTTATTTCAGAAATATTTAAATATTTTTAAAATTTTGTAATTGAGTGAAGGCATAAATTTTAGGACTCATTTCTCACCTAAAATACTCCATGCAAAATTGTATTCCATGCCCATATCACCACCTTGATGTTAAAAACCATTTGATATATACCTATGTCTCCTTGATCTACCACCAGCTGAAATAAAAATTTTAAAGACTGAGATTCAATGCAGAAGGTATTTGGCTAAGTATCAAAAATACCCTTAATGGGCACTGTTAAAATGATAACCTGATAGAATTCAGAGTTTTTCTGGAATTGCCTCTTATCAATTTCCATTTATTCTTGTGATATTTACTTGGTGTTTCTCGCTTCCTTATAAGCACTAATCTAAGCATGGATTAGAATGTACAGTCTACAGGTAGATTAAAATTAATTAAATATTTTATAAATTCGTGTGAGTACACAAATGGAGTAAAACTTGGTTTAGAGAAACTGAACCATGGAGGGAGGTGTAACATTTTGGAGATTGCTATAGTGACAAAATTTGAGCCAAGGCTTGACATAATCTGCACCACTGGGAGAATACTGAGGGATATGTAGAAGGAACAAGCATAGGAAGTGTGTCTGATGATCAAGGACTTTGCTCTGGTGTTCATTAGGACAGGGACAGTTGAATAAATAGTCTACCTTGTAGTCCTGATAAAGACTTGTCTCTAGGTAACACTAGAATGTTGCTAAACATAAAGTACAAAGCACTGGAGTGTCTTCAACAGTAGAGTCTCTTCAATTTTGAAAGTAGGCAAGTGTAAATACTTCATAGAGAAGAAATGATGAAGATAAAGGAAGGAAATTTGATTATTATTTAGGTGAAAAGTAATGTGTCTTGGACCAAACAAATAACCACAAAGGTAATCATGACTTAACATACAGAGTTTGTGCCTAAAGTATTATCTGGAGTGAAAAGGGACTCTATTCTGGATTACTGCCCAATTCACAAAGACTTGGCAATAACTGCTGAAGTATCCCACTTCGCACAAATCACCACTGGGTGGACTAATTTTTCATTTCTTGCTTAAAACAGCCCTGGGATTAGAACAAAGTGCACTGCACCACTCTCTTTTAACAGGATGTTCTAAACACAATAGAGAGTGAATCCCTGAATTCCAGAATTCTTGTGCACCAGGGGAACTTACAGAGCTATCACTTGTAAAACTCATTTATTTTGGAAGGCACCTTTCAACAATCAAGTGGACTACTTTTCAATCTGTGACCACGAAAGTGCCCATAAATGTTTTTAGTTCACAAGCCTTGGAGGGACCAATTAAATAGACATTTTCAAATGTAATTTCATAAAGAAATTGGCTAAGGAGTCCCTGAACTCTCTATTTCATTCTGATCCTCTTCTCCCTGTGAAAGAAAAGCTATTTCAGGTGATAGAGGAAGAATATCAAAGACTAGACCAAAATTGTGGCTGAAAGTACATTGTATAGCTCATTCATATGATAATCTACAAGGAAGTGGTTGAGATGTAAAAATCTAAACTCAGTAACTCTTCCATAGTATATCTATGTCTTATTCAGCAAAGCATTGCCTTTACTAGGTTCTATACCTGGCCCTCAGAGCAGGATGATAAATCCTTATTGAATGAATAAATGAGTCTTACCATGCTGGAAAATGATGAATTTTTCAATTTTCTCCCTTGTATGCCACTCTTTGGTAAAGATCCTTTGGTGCTGGGGATTGGAGAGGGGGTCAGGTGGAGGTGAGAGGTAATAAATGCATTACTGACTTAGAGTCTGTTTTAGAATTGAGGTGATCATTTCAACTATCCATTTTCCCATCACTGTAAAATTTTTGCTTCAAAAGAACAGCAGGCTTTTTGCAATGCCTATTGACGAGAGTTGGAAAATTATTTTTTCTAGGCTTCTTTTCCTTCAGGTATTTATATTAATAAATATATTACTGATAACCTACAATTCTTAGACTGCAAATTTCAAATATGCATATTTTCTTCAGGGAGTTTGCAAACTCAATTTGTAAATGAATATTAAATACATATAAACTGAAGATAGTATATGGCTGAATAAAGAACTGGAGACACACTTGTAATCCAAGTATTCAGGATGCTGAGGGAGGAGCCCAAGAGTTATAGGCAAGCCTATGTTATATACCAGCCAATGTTATATAATGAAGGACATAAAGGATCCAGGTAGAGCATTGTAGTCCAGGAACACTTATTTAGTGTTGATAAAATATGACACAGACATTTGCTCTACTGGGAAAATGTGTTATTCATAGTGAGTGCAGTTTCTCTCCCCTAACTCAATACATACTTTAAAGTCCTCCAAGAAATTCAGCATGTGACTATGTATAATGATAGAGAAAATTTATTAAAATGAGACCGTCAGAGTGTACCTTAATGCAATAACAGGCATTAATCACCCATTTTGAGGAGAATGAGTAGATGAAGGTCACTTGGTTAGTATGTATTTGAGTCTACTCTAAAGGAGTCTAGGGACATTATTTCACACTTGTGTGTTATAGAAAAAAGTAGGTCAGCACCTACCCAAGCTCAGCATTGGGCAATCTTTTGGCCAGATGCTGTCTCTTGGCTCATCCCCTTTCCTGTTGCCAGTTACTATGTGTTTCACAATTACCTGCTTCTTTGGCAATGCTAGGTAGAGAGCCCTGCATGACTGTGACAAAACTACCCGAGCTTGTGGGTTTTTTCCACTGGAGACTTCTGAGCCTGGCAAAGCAGATGAATGCACTGTTTTTCATGTGGCAACGTGACTTAGAACAAGTCCATGGTAGAGAGTTTGGGTACAAATGCCTAAGGATGTTAGAAAAATATATTACATAATATTAAAATTATGCTTTTCAAGTTACAGTCAATCATGAGAACACTTTTCAAGTTGCATAAGCAGTTGGATACCTAAATAGAGGTCATTTAAAAGACAAACATTCAATCAACTGCCACTCAGTTCAAATATCTTTGGAAAATATAAATCTATTTCCCCCCAATGTTGCAACACGTGAGAACAAATAACCAAGCAAGAACTTCTGTTTATATTAGATAGATCTGTGTTCATGGAAGAAGCAATGCTGTTCATGGTGCATGCTTCTCTTTAGAGATTGGTATATTCAATATGTTCAATTCTGCCAAGGACCTTTTCCATCTATGTTCATGAGAGATATGAAACTGACATGTTCAAGTTTGGAAAATGAATCTTTTAACCCTACGGTATGTGTAATTACTGATTTGCAGTATTAGAATGTATCAATTCAAAATGTGATATTTCTTAGCTCAGTATTTAATAAAACTTACGAGGCAAAATAAGATCAGGATCAGATAGCTTGATCTTAGAAGGTTTCTAAGTAAAAATTCAATTTCTTACCTGAATGTAGCAATGTTCAGATTTTATGTTCTTAACCTATTATGTTGAAATGTACTTTAAAGAAAGTTGATCGGTTTGTCACACTGTTAAAAATCCTAGGCATGAAGATCTCCATTTAGCCTGTAGGATCTGTGATGATGCCCCCCACATTAGATAGATACAGTATTTTCAATTGTATAATCTACCTTATTTTAATCTTTATAAAGGACATATTTCTAATTCATATTTTTTCTTCTTTGACACCAGAAATTGCATTCAACTACTTTTCATGATTTTCTTATGTTGGAATGTTCTGGTTTCTTTAAGCTAGATCATTGACTGTAACTTTAACCACTAATTTTATTTTTACTTCTATAGCATCCAAATTAAATCAAATTTTAGTCTGCCTTAACATTTTTGACATTTTGTTCTCATACCCTGTCATTTGTTGAGCAATTTATATTTTTTCTGTATTAATATTATCTTCGAGGGTGAATTGTTTTCTAGTGTGTTTTCCAATTTCTTGAAATGTAATTTCCAATTTTCATTGTTATATACCTGATGTTGATCTCTCCAATGGGGTTTAAATTTTGTATACACCATCATATAATTCTATATGTCTACTAACATTATCTGTTATATAATTAGCCATATCTCATTACACCCAAAAATATATCATTTAATTTAAAAAAATGCTGCTGGTTCATAAATCTCTGTGAGTCTCTTTTGATGTCCTGACTTTTCTCTGGACCATATGTCTTATCTTTTGTGTTCCCACATGTTTAGTAATTTTGAATTGCTCTGACTTTGTGTAACGTATTACAGATACTTTTAAAAATCTGTTATGTTCATGCCAGCCAGATGGCTAAGTAGGTAAAGGTACTTACATTTGAGCCTAACAACATGAACTTGATCCCCTGAACCCAGATGGTGGAAGGAAAGAACAAACTCTGGCAAACTGTCCTTTGACCTCCACATGTGGGTTGTGGCATGTTTGTGTATCTGTTGAGAGCCCATTGAGTTTAAAGGTATTCATGCCCATGCATGTTCATGGGTAGGCCATAGGAGGAGGCTGGGTGTCTTCTATGGTTCCCAGCCTTCTTCTCTTGAAATCGGGCCTCTCCCTGAACAGGAGGACATACTTTATGATAGGGTGGCTGAGAAGAGAGCTCTAAGGATCTGCCTTCCCCATCTGCCAAAGGCAGAGTTACAGGCATTTATTTATTATTTATTGCACAAATAATGCACATATTTTTGCACATGTGCTGGAGATTCAAACTCAGGTCTTCCTCATGTACAGCAAAGATTCATATTCATATTCACCTTCATTTATCTTGTTTGTCCTGCCAACCTGGGATTTCCCACTTGCAAGTGATCTGGAAATCCCAAATTCAATTCTTTATATCTTTTTTTTAGTATTTATTTTAAGATTTATTTATTTATCATATGTAAGTACACTGTAGCAGTCTTAAGACACACCAGAAGAGAATGTCAGATCTCATTACGGATGGTTGTGAGCTATCCCGTGTGGTTGCTGGGATTTGAACTCAGGACCTTCGGAAAAACAGTCTGTGCTCTTAAGTGCTGAGCCATCTCTTCAGCCCAGTTCTTTATATCTTAAGCCAGAATGTTTGTAGTGTTTTGTTTGATTTTAATCTCCTTATGTCAGAGATTAGAACACACTCTTAGGAAAAAGTCATTAGTTATTTTAAATTTTTCTTATTTTGTATAGCCAAAATCATTCTCAAGGTAATTTGATGTAAGCATACAGATTCTAATGCCTTAAAGTGATATCTCTACTCACTTTTATATTACAAATATATTAATAAAGAATATAGAAGAACTGAGCCACAAGATCTCAAATTCCCCAAAGTTCTGAGCCATTGTGTTGCAAACAGAAATGACTTCAGTATTTACAAAATGGAAATAGTCGTAAAAACAAAGTACTCTATAAGATTGTTTTGAGAACATGAAAATAGAATCACTTCTATAGTACAATAATTTTGAAGATGTTCAAAATAGGTCAGGGAATTCTTCAAATCCTCAAGAACTATGAGAGATTTTTTTAAATAAATTCTGAGAAATCAATATTATCTTGTATCTCTATGTACTTCACACTGATGTATTTCAAATGCAAAACAAGACTGTGACATATTTCCTAGCTAGGCTAGCCTTCCACACGAGGGGCATACATTCCCAACAAGGTTTATAATCTCCACATTGAAAACAGATGGCAGTGCAAATGAACAAAGATGTGCAGCCTAGCTCCACAGTCATATTGTGCTCATGTAAATGCCACTTCTTGGTCCAGAAAAACGTGATTGCTTTCCATGGAACTCACAAGGTATCTAGCCTCTATTTCTTAGGACCTGTCAGATGATCTCATGTTTTCTGAGATCCCCATTAATGCAAATATCTCCAATAGGTGTGCTGATAATCGACAGGGGGAATATGGAGTCCTTCATGTGCAGCATTTTCCATATCAAACAGTGAGACACATTTCAAGTCACCAAGCTCAAAGAGTAGATTCACAAGAGTTCTGAATATTCACTGTTTGATTCCTAGAACTGAGCTATCATCCTATTAAGGACTGGTAGAGAAGATATGATTCATAGTTGAAAAGCTGAGACTCTTCTTCCTCCCCCTTTCCTCTCTCCCTCTTTCCCACTCCTGTCTTTCTCATCTGTCATCCCCTTTGTTTATGGTCACTAATTCTATTTCTTTTTAACAAACACAGAAACACGCTGTATAAATTTCTTCCAAAAGCAAATTCTGAATTTCCAAATAGAATACTAATCAGAACCAAAAGCTGAGATAAGGGGTTCTTAAATTTTTACTCTGATGTAAGAGTAACAAAAATGGGGAAAATATTTTAAATGCTGGAACTAGTGGCCACAGTTTAATGAGTTTTGTGAGCCAAAATAGTCTCTTGGATGAATTTTTCAGGCATTGTGTCACAGCAACAAAGGTAGCTAGTGTGAGTCAGTTATTTGAGGGCTCAGGTTGCACTGATGTGCGGGTGTCTCTGCCTTTGATAGTGGTTTGCTTGGTATTTGTTCACCTTTCCTCCTGGCTCACCGTCTGACATTAGCATGGTCACTTCTCATGCACTGTTGGTAATCAGTACTTTGTTTTTGTCCCGCCGCTCTATGCTGTATTCCCATTACAGGTGTTCCTCAGAGATCTTAGCTGGGCTGGTTTTTCAGCCATTTTCCCTCCAGACTCTCATTGCCATGAGCCTCTATTGTTCTACCCTTAAACTCAAATACCTCCTCAGCTGTGTCTAGTCTACTAACATGTCTCTCAAAGGATTTCTTTCACTCATTACAATATTGTTAGTCTTGATGGTCTTTAATTCTTTCTTAGAACTTAACTCTTTTCCTCTTTAAGTGGTTATTATTCTTGAAGATTGTGTTTTTCAATAAAACCATTTACCCTGCTTATACGTATATACAATCCAGCTGTTGTTCCCCAGTGTCCCCTCCCACAGTTCCTAATCCTATTCTTTCTCCCCACAGCCTCTGAGAAAGAAGATGGTCCCCCACCACCAGGCCTTCCCTCTCCCTGAGGACTCAAGTCTCTCAAGTCTCTGGAGGATTATGAACATCTTCTCCCACTGAGGCCAGACCAGGCAGTCCTCTGCTATATATGCTTCAGGGGTCTCAGACCAGCTCATGTATGCTGCCTGGTTGGTGGCTCACTGTTTGGGAGCTCCCAGGGGTCCAGGTTAGTTGAGTCTGCTGGTCTTCCTGTGGGGTTGCCCTCATAATTTTTAGTTTTGCAACAGGAAAGGTAGCTTGATTACAGCACGCCAACAGCTGTTACAATTATCTATTTAGTGATACGATCATAAGGTAAGGGGAAAGGAAATAACATATAAGACTGTGACTCAGACTCCCTTTATAAGTGAGCCTGATGCCTGAAGCTCTGTGGTATTCCAGTGTTTTTCAGCTCCCCATTCGAATGGCAGAATGGATTGAGATTTCTGGAATAGTGGATTTTCTTTTCCCCACAGCAGCAAGCAGGTATGGGAGAAAGTTGAGTGAATTCTTCGCTCGTGTATTTTTCTTCCACCTGTTGGGGTAAAAACTAATAAAAGTTCAGTGCATTAGGCTTTGGTGAAATCAGTCATTCCACATACCTGACAGGGAGTTTTGTTTTGAAAGACAGATTTCTCTGGAGTCTTTAAAAATGATGACTATCCCATTCCCCATCCCAGAAACACTGGAGGCTTTTTAAAATTTCATATTGACTAAGGATCTAGACAAGATCATTGAAATAAAATAATAAAAGCCATGGCCCTCTGCGCCCACGGCAGGGTTCCTGGAGTTCCCGACCCACACAACTGCTCTACAGTTGAGCTGCCCTTTTATTCCTGCCTTCCAGTTTGACATTCTCCTGCTCACCTCCTCATACTAAAGACATGCCAAGTTGTGGGTATCCTCTGGAAAGTCATGATGTTGGAGTGTTAGCATCTCCTACTTAAGAGTGGGAGATGGTCTCAATTCCTTAATTGTTACACAACAAATTGACTTTGTTCTCTGTTGCTTCTTAGGGAGGATATATTCCAACAAACATCTTACATTTAAGACTGGGGACCCAAAGTACCCCTGAGCATTTCCATAGATATACCTCTCATGTATCTATTTTTTCTTTCAATATTGGTTTAAACTATTTCCCTTTTGGCATATGAAATTCTGTTTCTTACTAAATTTCTATATTTCTCTGTAAATTATGACTATACAATCCTTTATCAGTTAAATATTTTTAATCTATTTTTCTCCCAGTCTACTTATCCTTTTATGCTGTAGGGGAAAAATATCCCTTCTACTCACCCAAGACTCATTGGCTAGTATCAAACAGAAAAAATAAATTTGTTTATTTTAACTTAATATCAATTCACATAGCACAGAAGCTCTAGGGAAGCAGGGATCTGAAGAAGCAGGTGATTGTAGCTATTTTCCATGCTAGATGCTATGAACAGAGGGATTCCATGAAAGGAAATAATAAATGATAGGTATGAGAGTAATGTTCGGGAACCGGAGGCTAATAGTTCTCAATTGAAATTCTGTTCTGGCAGATTGCTACCCGAGTCTGTGCATTCAGAGAGAGGCATGCTCCTTCCCAGCATGCATCAAGAGGGTTCCTGTAATAATAGCAGTGTATTAAGGGACAGGCTCAAATTCCTTTCTGTTCTTTCTGATTTGCAAATATTTCTCCCTTAAAATATTTGCTTGCAATGGTGCTCTGTTTCTAGAGATAATGTCCCTGTGGTATATGTGCCAGTGACCTCAGACTAGCTCCTGTATGCTGCCTGGTTGGCGGCTCAGAGTCGGAGAGAGCTCAGGAGTCTAGGGTAGTTGAGACGGCTGGTTTTGCTATGGTGTTGTCCTTCTCCTCAGCTTCTTCCAGCCTTTCCCTAGTTCAACCACAGGACTCTATCAGACCTGGGAGCCTCTTTGTGAGTTGGACCTCAGTTTGAGCCTGTTGCTGGACCTCATTCTCTCAGTCTTTCCTTCATTTTTGTCTCTGCAGTTCTTTTAGACAGTAACAATTCTGGGTCAGAGTTTTTGACTGTGGAATGGCAACCCCATCCCTCCACTTAATGCCCTGTCTTTCTAGTGGAGTTGTACTCTATGAGATCCCTCTCCCCACTGTAGGGCACTTCATCTAAGGACCCTCCCTTTGAGAACTGAGAGTCTCTCACCTCCCACATCTCTGGCACTTTCTAGAGGGTCCTCCCCTTAACCTCTCACCTCGTGAGGATGCATATTTCCATTCATTCTGCTGTCCCTCAGGGCTTCTCTCCTATCCTTCCCTCTCCTGTTCCTCTTTATCCCTCCCTTTCCCCCTCCAGCCCACATCCATCCCTCCCTCTACCTCCATGATTATTTTCTTCTTCCCACATGGGATTAAAACATTCTCACTTAGGCCCTTCCGCTTGTTAACCTTCTTGAGATCTATGGATTGTATGCTAGGTATTTTGTACATTTTTTAGATAATGTCCACTTATTAGTGAGTGCAAACCATGAATGTTCTTTTGGGTCTGGGTTGCCTCATTCAGCATGATATTTTTTAGTTTCATCTATTTGCCTGAAAAATTCATTTTGTCCTCGTCTTCAGTAGCTAAATAGTACTCCATTGTGTAAATGTACCACATTTTCTGTATGCATTCTTCTGTTGAGGGATATCTGGGTTGTTTCAAGACAGAATGTAGTTTAGAAAAAAAAATTAGCCTTATTTTCTCTAATGCCTGTATCTGTTATCCACATTGAGTTGTTCCTCATCTTCTCATATATAGATTTTCTTGTTCTGTTTTCCTCACTTTATGCTCTACCCATATGTACATTTTTTATAATAAACATATTCCTGGATAGATTGTGCATTTTAGAGATAATGTGGGTTTTTTCTTTATGAGATTGTGCAATGTCACTTATATAATACACTCTAAGTCTCTACATTTTCCTGAATAATTTAAACTTCATTTTCTTTAGAGCTGAGTAGTATTCCTGACCTGAAAAATCTGTACAGTGATGATGAGAAAAAGCTGGCTTGCAGCATAAAAATACATAGGTAGACCAATTGGATGGAAAGGAGGGGTGGGAGATCAAATGACAAAGCCATGCCAGCTGAGATTTGACAAAAGGGGCAACTACGCACTTTAGAAAAAAGAGATAGCCTATACAATAAATGCCCCCGGAAATGCTGGATTACTACCTGCAGAAGCATGACATTAGATTCTTATCTTTCATCGTGTACAAAAATCAATTGAAAACAGATGAAAGACCTTAATTTAAAACCTGAAACACTGAAGCTTTTAGAAGAAAACACAGGGAATAACCTTCAAGTTATTTGGGGTGGAGAAGAACTCACCCAATATCAGCAGGTAGACTCCATAAAAATGCAAAGACTCTACACAGCAAGGGGAATAACCAGCAGCATAACATCTGGCCTAAAGAAGAGGAGAAAAGTTACACTTTGGATGAGTTGCTAATATCCAGAATTAACTCGGAATTACAGAATTTAAATAACAAGGGAATAAAACTGTCAATCAAAAAACGAACAAAAATACCAATGGTCATAAGTATTTTAAAAGGTATACGATATTCCTTACCAACAGTGAAATTCAAATTAAAACTTCGCTGAGATAGTAATACACCCCACTTGGAACAGCAATTATCACCATATCTGATAACAAATGTAGGAGAGGATGTGAAGAAAAAGGAACCCTAATTCACTTTTGGTGGGGATGCAAATTAATAGTCATTGTGCTAATCAGTTTTGAGATTTATTAAAAATGTTACCAACAGAATGAGCATGTGATGCAAATATTTCATTACTACGCATATGATCAAAGTATTCCATTTCTTCCATAGGGATCTGTATTTGCACCCCCTTGTCAATTGTTACTTTATTTACAGTAGCATATAAAATTAGAATCAACTTTATTGTGCATCACCAGATAAATGAGCAATAAAAACATCCGGTACATACATGAGATAGAATACAATTCCATGTTAATGAAAAACAAAATAATAGGGTTCCTGGCGAACAAGCATGTAAACAATACATTGATCATATTCATCTTGTGTAAGAATCTCATGCTCTCTTCCCCCCCCCGCGCCCCCCCCCCCCCCCCCCCGCTGCTCTTCCCCCTCCTCCTAATCTGCCTTGCTCCTCCATTTATTTGTTTCAACCTACTGAGCTACATTACTGTTGCTGACAGGAACATGGAAGAATGCTGCTATCAAGGGTGTAGTCATTGAGCCAGTAGCTACACCACTGAAGAAAACATTTCTTCCTGCCCCATCAACCATGGTACGTAAATCCTCAGGGAAGGAAAGGGTTTCCTTCACATATGCACTCTTTGTGACAGGATTGTAATCTTTTGTAGACCTAGAGCAGGTAACTAAGCACAGTCACTGTGAATTCAGTGGTGCAGCACCAAAGCAAATGAAATAATGCCTCAGTGGCTAAAAGTATTTGCTAGACAAATGTGAGGATCTCAGTTCAAATCCCCAGAGTTAATGTACAAAAGTCAAGTGTGGTTGATTCCTTTTCCCAGAGGACTGAGAAAAGAGGGTCACTGGGTTTGGTAGCTAACAGCCTAGCTCCGGGCTCATAAAGGATAGCCTACTTATGCTAAAAGGCAGAAAATGATACATCAAAGCATTCAGGATACTTCTTGACTTCCATGTTTTACAGTCTCCCTCCCTCCCCATTTCTCTCTCTCTCTCTCTCTCTCTCTCTCTCTCTCTCTCACACACACACACACACACACACACACACACACACACACCCCTACTCCCACCCACACCCACCTACCCTCCCCACACACCAACTGCACAAGAGTCTAACAGCTTTATCACTCTCAGAAATCAGTGTATCACATCCCTCTCTGTTCCTTAAATTTCTTCTAACTCTTACTTTTTTCTTTTCTAGTATAATAACCATCAGCCTTGCAGTGTGACATAGTTCTTCAATTATCAATGAGCATTCGACAGTCTGGTACCTGAGCACTTTCAACTCTTTGATAATAACCACATATTATTACCAGGGAAATGGGAAGGCACACCGGCACACCCTCTCGAATGTATGGCCCTATTCTTTGCTATTAGTGTTATTGCATGTGTGTGTGTGGGTTGTGTGTGTGTGTGTGTGTGTGTGTGTAGGGAGTTGTGTGTGTGTGAATATATATATATATATATATATATATATATATATATATATACATACATACATGTTCTACCTACTCAGCCCTTCCAGTGTTATTTGTATGCACCCCAGCCCAAGGCCAACTACTTGATACCATATTAACAATTAGTGGGCTAGTCCCAAACTCTCCTCTCTCTACTCTCCTCTCTCTACATTCTTAGTTGCCTGTAGTTCTCTGTTCACAGTGGGAGCCATGAGTTTTCCTCTTCCATATTAGTATGGATATTGTTATTACCTTTGCTCTGGAGTTGTTTATACAACCATGTTGGGTAGCATCATGGGTATAGCTTCTGGTGTAGCTTCTCTGTCATTTCTATTTGGAGGGCCAATCTCACATTAGATTTCTTGGTCCTCTCTGGGACTTACAATTTTTTCAACACCTTCTTCTGTGATGTGTTCAGCTTCTTTCTGGCATAAAACCACATGATCACTTCTCTTCACTGTCGCTGATATTGGATTTTTGTAGTGATCTTTCTGTTGGAAAAAAAATGTTTCTTTCATGAGTGATTAGAATATTTACAATGCAGTTAGGAAGCATTCTGCTTTGGTAAAGTATTGCTTGTTAGTTCTATGAGATTCATGATCATACTAGCACCATGTGATTGCATAGCTTTATAAGGCATGGTTGATGTCTTGTTAAATGAACTTCATACCCTGCTAGTAACTGACTGCTCTTTATGTTTAAACCAACATATTGTGTTTTACATCAACACTGTCATATACATACAGTATATGACAAGAATGATTTTGAACTTTCAATCCAAATTTATTTTTATTACATAAGAAATTATACTAATATGTTTATATTAGAATATTCATAATTAGGGTTTATATTAAACAATAAATTTAAGGTGGTAGACGTGGGAGCAAACTCACAAGTTACTTCACTCAATTTCTTTAATTTTTCCAATGTAAAATCTAAATCCCAAGATGATAAATAGTCCAAACATTAGCAGTCAGCCAACGAAAGCACGTGTCTTTGTAATTGGTGCATTGTTTCACTTGAGAAATCAATGGCAAATCTCCAGCTTTGTGCTCACAATTCCTCTTGTATTGTAACCTACTTTTGGGTTCATATTCTGCCCATAAGTAAATTTTTATGCAACTTTAATTGTTCCCTCTCCTGCATCTATAAAATACATAAAATCGTATTTTACTTTTTATGGCCATTGTAAAGATTAAGAGACTTAATCCAATGTATCAAATGCTTTTGGAATAAAATGGATGGACTGTTTTGTTAAAAAAAAATGAAATAGAAGAAAAAGATACTTTAATTCAACTGTTAAATCTTTAAAGTACCAGCTAGCTGCTCATCTGTGTGTTCTTTGTATAACATGGGTTAAGTTTCTTCCATGTTGACAATACAAGTTAGACAGTATGGGGGTAATTTTTGAACCCCTTTACCAGGTGAAAATTCACAAAAGTGGTTTGTTCTAGAAATTAATTGAAAACCACTCCTTTTTGAGTTGAAGCTCACTTTCACCATGCATACTACCATTATATAATTTTTGTTCCCAGGCTAATATTCATAACTAAACATTTCTCAGTAAAGCAAAAGCACCATTGAAATAAGGCCACTATTACACTGCAGTGTACATGTAAGTATAGAATTATAAATGTTGATGTGAACAATAACAGATGCAGGCTCAAATCATTGAGATCCTCCTTCTCTATGGTTCCTCATAAATGCATTGTGTATGGTCCCTCAGGAGCTCTCGATATCTCTTGTCATCAAGAAGATGACAGACACGCTTTGAGATATTGGCTTCTTTAAAGAGCTCACCTGTTAGCTTCTTTCAACCTTGTTTCCTGGGAGATCCTCACGCTTATTGAGCATGGAAGTGCATTGAAGGTGTATTTAAGACAGATGCCTAAACTCAGCATCCAAAGCACTTGACCTGAGGATAGGATGCTGCTGTTGTTCTTTCTGTTCTTATTCCTGGGCTTGTCTCTGTTGCTTGTATTCCAAGACATAAACAAAACAATAAACCACCAAGGAATGGTAAGTCATGACATAAAGTTATTTCTAAGAAATATAAATAGCTGACTCTTGTATCAACAAAAATGTTGCCCAAATCTCTCTTGTGACGTTCCAAGAATCCCTTGAGGAGTATAACCCGAAATAACCAGAAAAATATGAAAAAAAAAGGCTTCAAGATGTAATCGCATGCAAAATGTATTCATTAGTAAGTAATTAGTATGCTTGTTTGGTTTTATTCTTAGAACAGTATGGCAAAGGAGTTAAATTCATACTAATCTCATTTTTACTAGAAAAGGACTTAAAGTCCAGAGAGTTTAATCATTTCTGTAATGTTTTGCATCTTATCTAAACAAGCCAGAAAATGGAAGAACCACGACTCACGCTGTGTCTAACTAAACCACAACCTCTATTTCACTATTGCTTTGCACTAGCTTCTTCTGCTTCACTACTCACAAATTTATATTCTATAAGAGCAGTCACATCAAACAGATAAATTAAAAGTTACTTTTAAGAGGTTTGGCTTGTTTTACATGGCTTTGGTTGTATTTGTGGTATGTTGAAATGTCTCTTAGATAAGAATTTGTGGCCATACGGGAAGGCTGGTGAGTGAAGACGTACCCTAGGTCCAGGGCTCTGGGGCAGGGGCAGAGACTTGCTCTCTCCCTACCATCAGACATATTTTTGCCCCTGTATGGCATTAGCTCAACTGTAGAATCAATTACATTATGGTAGGTTTAAAACAGATTTTTAAATCTGAATCATCCAGGCCAATAAAATATAAAGAAATTAAATTTTAATGTCATGAAAAGTAAGCTTACACTAAGGAAAATTACTTCTATAATCCATTTTAAAATGAAACATATTTATTGGTAAAAAGTTTATTTGCATGTAATACTACTCAAACCAAGTTTGAAGTAAATTTCAAAAATATATTTTAAATTCAAAATAAATTAAAGCTTAAAACTTACAATTCTTTATTTTTCTGACTTTACAAGCTTTTAAGAATTATTTTGATTTTGATTTTTATGTGTATGGGCGTTTTGATGCATGTGTATGTGTGTGCATGTTTGTGTGGTTCCTGCGAGGGTCGAACACAGAGCTGCATCCCTGAGACTAGAGTTATATTCAGTTGGGATCCACCATTGGGTGCTGAGAATCAAACTTCTTTTATGGACCACCAAACAGTGCTGTTTGCTACATAGTTGTCTCTCCAGCTCTACTTTTCTGTCTTTAAACTTAGATCTCATGACACTATCGTTGAAGCTATGAAGAGCTCACAAAAAGGGACCAAGCGTGACCACACTCCAGAAGACCCAACAAGCAGCTGAAAGAGTCAGATGCAGATATTTATACCCAACCAATGGACAGAAGTTGCTGACCCCTGTTGTTGAATTAGAGAAAGCTGAAAGAAGCTGAGAAAGGAGACCCTATAGGAGGACCAGCAGTCTCATTTAATCACGATCCCTGAGACCTATCAAACACTGGACCACCAAAAAGGCAGCATACACCAGCTGATATGAGGCCCCCAACACAGATCAAGTAGAAGACTGCCGGGTCTGTGTTCATTCAGAGATGATGCACCTAACCCTCAAGAGAATGGAGGCCCCAGAGAGTTTAGAAGTCTCGGGGAGGGCATGGGCAGTGGAGTCATCCACATGGAGACATGGGGTGGGGAAAAGGCAAGGGATGTAGAACAGTCTGGGAGAGAACGGGGTAGGGGATAATAAAATATGGATTGTAAAAATTAATTAATTAATAAAAAGAAAACTTAAGTGATGTTGTTATTATTATATCTGATTCTTTGTGCCTGGACCATGACACATCTCAGTAAATCTCCATGAATAGCAATGTATTTAAAGTGTCTTGTAGGTATGGCATGCCATACTAGAATATAGCAAAGAGAAAAGATATATCTCTTTGTGGCTTTTCTTAAACATGAATAAAATAATTTGGTTTTATATCACCTAAAAAATTAGCCTCTGGCACTAAATTAGACCTTTGTGTAAATCTATGTCTGGTGCTTTATGTAAATCTACATCTTCATGATTCATATAATTCTGTTGTATTTAATTACATAAAATAACAATGTTCTTTCAGAAAGTTTTTCTGTTTGGTAGGCTCCAATTTTCATTCATCGTTCATCTAAAATAAAAATTATAAACAAATATCTTCCAAGTTGTTTTTGTTTCTAATATGAGCTTATTGTTAATTCATATGATATAGTTTCTAATTTACACAGTAATACAAGTGATAAAGATACGTAGTAATTAAGTTTGCTCATCAACAATAGTATTTTATTGCAATATTGTCAGCTTCATGTGGAAGAGAGTTCCAAATGAATGCATAAGGACAGACTTTCAGCTCCATATGAATCACAGGGACTGCACTCAGGTGGTCAGGTTTGGTGACAGGCACCTTTGATGTTGACTCATCCCATTTCCCTATATGTGAACAAAAATGATGATTCATTTTATTTTTTCATTGTCTGCCTTTCTGCATTATTAATCTATAGTGAGTTCACGTACATTATTAGGACACTGCATTAAAATAAAACTATATTTGCAAAGGATGGGATTATCTAGACTGGAATCATAGTGATTCTTCAATAATTTTACACATAAAATAGAAAATAAAATAATTTTGAATTTTTTATCATAGTTTTAATTTTTTCAGACTTTGGTACATGGGTATATTGCCATGTCATTGTTTGTATCCCTCACTCATCCTTCTCCAGATCTTGCATGGTCTCCAAATCCTCTCCAATTCATAATCTCTTCTCCTGTAATTATTAATACTGCATGAGCATACACAGACAAAAATAACAGATGTAAAATATGCCATACATATAAGGATTACAGAGTGTAATTAATTCTATACAAATATACTTCCTTGATTTTCTCCCAAATGTCTGAAAGCTTGTACCATTCTACAAACATTCTCTATAACAGAGTTCCAACACACTATTGCTGGTCTCTAGTGAAAATGAAAACAAAAACAAAGAAAACAAAAACAAAAAGACACTAATTAAGGAAAAAGTCTGATGCTTTTTCAAAGTAGGAAAATGTTTGTTGTTTTCCTCAAACAAAATGATCTGTAGCCAACGTTTATCTCATCTCCTAGAACTATCTGTCCCCTTCCTGGAAGAATCCTGGGTCAGTGAAGAACCCTGATAGGTCCAGTTTGTAAGAGCCTCACCCAGTCTAGTCTTTGATCATCTTCCATTTCTGATCAATATTCTATTTACTACCCTTCTTTATGGGATGTCTGATCCCATGTCTTGTCTTCCATAAGAATCTTGTTAGGTGAAAACAATCAAAGTCACTCTCACCCCTTGATGTTTCTTCTTAGTCATTCTTAATCCCATATTTCCTGACTATAAATTTCACTCACGCACTGTTTTTAGAGTAGTCCAATCTCTTATAACTCTAAGATCCAATTTCTATGGTCTCTATGTCTATCACAATGGTTCTTAACAAAAATGTCCAGTATTTAAGCAAAAACAGAAAACAATGATTCTAAACAAAGGTGGTAACTTTTTCATTTTTTTATGTCAATGAGTTACTGCACTTTTTAAGTAAAAACAATAAAACTGTGGAACCAGTCTAATGAAACATACAAGATGCCATGTTTTAGACACCTAAGGTTTCCTTGTCTCACTGGTCTGCTCACCCCCAACTCTTTCACCTGCCTTTTGAACCCTTTTCCTCCAATTGCCTTGCCTTTCCCATCCTTGAAATGAGGTTTTTGTGTCTTGTCTTATTGAATCTTGTTATGCTGTATTTAACTGCCATCTTTTGGGAGACCTCTTATTTTCTAAAACCAAGGAAGAGTAGATCTTAGGGAGATGGTAGGTGGGGAAAACATGGAAGGAGTAGAGGGATTGGAAACTATGCTTGAAATGCATTATATGAGAGAATGAAAAATATGTAGTCATTTTGTTAGGTTAAATGAAACTCATGGGTTTTCTTTTTTTTTTTTTTTGCACATTTTTTACTCTCTACCCTTAACCTTGCTATTTTTAATAAACCATTACTTTGATTATATTTATGATAAACTCTAACTCCCATACCACTTAACTCCTCTAATGCCCACAAACAGGATCCTCTGATTCTTTTCAGTGCTACTTATCATACTAGTGATTACGTTCTTACTTGTAAAATTACTCTAATGACTCTATATAGTAAGCTTACTAGGAGAAAAAAAGCATATCCATTAATCAGTTTATTAATTTTGCTTTGGTTTGTTGCTATAATTATAGAACCCAACACAATGTCTGGCATTATGTAGTCGTTCCTTTGTAATAAATGTCTGAATAAGACAAAGAAAGCAGCATAATTAGTAGTGTAGATGCATATGATTCTTTTTGCTGATAGGCCAGAGATGGCATAGCTCTATACTTAATAATAGACACTGTGGTATAAAAATGGTTGTTTCATCTTCACACATGTACTTTATCATCTTAAATGACATGGGCATGATATTGCTTATCGGCTGCAGACTTAAAAGAGTTTTGCGAATGAACATAAGAAGATTAGCTGTCTCATACCATGATATCAGTATGAGAATTCGTGAGATCACGGAGAGTGTCAAGAACTGCGCAGGTGAAATTCGAGAAAATGTTACATAAGCCGTTATTAACCAAAAAGGAAATGGCTCACCCTAAGGCATGATGGAAGAAATAGAAATTAAAACAAACTGATAATATTCTACTTATCAAATTGGTAAAGACTGAGATGGCTGATGGTCTCCACAGCTGACAAGGGAGGATGTGGTTAAACCATGCACATCCCTGTGTCCGTGGTGGCGACCTAAGTTTGTGCAAACCTTACGAGACATTAGTGATATCTTTTAATATTTAAAGTTTCCAGTCAGTGATTCAGCAACTTCTGTTCTCAGCGTTTATCCCCTTAGAACATCAGCACACATGGGGGATGGTGCTTGTGCTTATTTCCGTTTCAAACATTTTACAAAACAAGGTAAAATGACCCACATTTTTTTTTTTTTTTTTTTTTGGTTTTCTAATTTGTAAGAAAAATCACAGAGATTCACTGCTGAAAGAACCAGGGGGTTCTTGCACCTATCAAAGGGAGGGATCTTGATGGTAAGAGGGGATTTTTCTTCTATTACTCCTGCACACTTAATCTCTTTATATACAAGGAGACTGAGAGCAGCTTTATTATTAAAACACCATATTGTTCCTCATCAGACACGTGAAATAAAGGTTATTAGAATTATAGAAATTTTGCCAAACAGAAAAATAATGGAAAACTTCTTTGAATCTTTTCACAGTGGATGGCTTAAATGTTTATTGTTGTGCACAATTTATTCCCAGGACGCATATTAAAGAAGAATGATCACTGTAGGATGGTCACAGGTTCAAAACCAGCCTGAACTGCACAAGGAGGATCTGTCCAAACAAAAATCAAAAAACAAAAAGCAAACAACTAATTATCTAACAAAAATGAATGAATACACAATTAAATAGATAGATAGATAGATAGATAGATAGATAGATAGATAGATAGATAGACACATACTGCAGACAATTGTGTTAGTTGTTGTAGTGGTGGTTTTGGTTTGCTTTGGTTTTGACAGCCACTGTCCTCCATTTTGAATGCAAACTGACATACTATTACTTTTATAATCCTAGAAGGAGATACACAAACCATTAAGACTTCCTTTCTCACCCGAGTACACATTTAAGGAAGACACAGATGAATCACACAATTCTGTATAATCTGTGCTTTTGCCAAAAGGTTGCCATGACTCATTTTTTACTTTCCGTAGTTTTAAAACTCTTATTTTTAACCCAAGAAAATTCACCTCATGGTAATATTATGATGAGTCTTGAGTCAATAACACACTCTTCAGTTTATGGATGACTGGTTTTGAAGAAACAAGGGCCAGTACAGTTTTATGTTTTGCCATAACTTCACAGAACACAATCCTATACAAAAAAAGATGGCGATTGTTAAAAGATGTACCTACTTTTAAACAAACACACTGTTTTAAATGCCACCCCATAACTCATAGCCCAGGAAGCTAGGAGGAAGCAATATTACTAGGATTCAAATACAAATGATCATAATAATCAAATTACTATTTATTCATAAATTAACTCAGTACGAATTGATACTTTAGCTGATATGACAGTTTTCAATATCAAGTCTTTGGAGCAATGTTTGGTAAACTAAATGCTTTATTGTTCAGTAAGTCATAAATACTGCTACAGAGAAAAGATAAAATCATTGGATAATTATACAAACCTATTTAAGCAATTACAATATCTTTTCATATAATGTCGGTGAAAGCAATGAAAAAGGTCTATTTTTCTAAATACCTGTAATAAGAATCAGCACTTGATTCTTGAATGGTACCTATTGGTAGCAATTTTTTTAAACTAATATTCTCTTGAAGAATTTTTAAACACATTGCTTTTTACATGGCCCCTGAAATGAGGTTGAGCCATTTCAATGATTCCTAACATGTTAGGAGTTTGTTTTTTATTATTATCCCTTAGGTATTTTCTTAATAAATAACTGTTGACTACCTCCTCATTTCTTTGAGAGATCCTCTAGATGAAGTGCTTTAGTTTAGTTCCCATCTCAACTCTCTCTTGAACAATTAAAATAGGGGATCATACACTGAGGATACATCTGTTTCGAAGCAATCCAGATGGCTCCTACATGCTGTCTTCAGGGTGGAGCGATGGCTCAGAGACAAAGGGTGATCCTCACAGCCAAAACTGCAAGAGGTATGTTTCCAAAGTCTTTACATCTACGTTCAGAAGCAAGAAGCTGAGGACCAGGCCACATCCTTCATCATATACCAGTTTTTAAATCTACAATATAGTTTCCTGAGACCTGTTTAATCTGGAAGCTCTGAGCAAAGAAAACACAGTGTAACATAAATAACATAATGTACCATCACAGATGGGAAAAATTAAAGTGCTTGTGAAAAAAGACTCTGTTTGGTTTGGTTTTGCTCTATGTTTTTTTTTTCTTCCTGTCTTGTTGACTCTCATAAGTGACTACACTTGGGGGAATTGGGTGTGGTTATTATGCAGTTCCTGTCTTTAATAAACTCTCAATTAGGAACCAACTGTCTCCTTCAGCTACTATTTAAGTAGATAAAGGTAAACAATTTTAGCATAAAACTGAAGTCAATTGTGGTGATATCATTTGGAACTTGTGAATCTGACCATCATATCAACTACTCACTAACTAGCTACCACTTGTGGGGCAGTGAGCTGTGATAGGCAGCCTGGTCCCTAGTGGAGCACAGGCTTAAAGCCCCAGAGATCCAGCAGGTGACTGTCGCCTGCATCTCCCTTGGGCCCCTAGCTCCTGTCACACAGCTACAGACTCCCACAACCCCCTCCAGAGAAGTTTGTGGCCATCAGTCATGCAGAAGCAGCACCAAGTCCTCCCACATGCAGATAAGTTATCTCCAAGGTCTCAGACCAAGCCAGTGAGAAGAACCTGCTGTCAGACCCTTACCCACCCCAAAACTGTATATAAGAATCCTATCCAAAATGGTTAAAGGTGTGTGAGAACTACTCCGGCACCTGAGAGCTTCTTTCAGGAGAGCTGTAACACTTGGGAAGAGGTCTGCTCTCCTGAAACACCACCAGAAACTCTCCCGCATTCCTTGGTGGCTAGAGGGAGTCTCCATGCCCCAGCCTGGCCTGACTCAGTGCGGGGTGACTGAGGTAGCATCAGCATCAGCACCAGCACCAGCAGAGACTGAGATGGAGCAGCTGCAGCAGCAGAGGCAGTGGAGATGGCTCCCCCTTCCTGTTCTCACTTGCTCCCCTTTGCCTGAGCCCTCCCACCAGGCCAGGCTAGAGATCTCCATGGAAAGCCTCCGGTACACAGGCCCACAACTACTTAAGTGTATATGAGATCTTTAGGGGTGTCATCTTTTCAATTTTTGCAGCAAATAGCAGAAGACACACGGGCATACATGCTTTATAAAAATAGAAACAGGAACAAAAAAGTTAAAACCTCTTCCAAAGCAAGACTAGTAGCATGAGATGTAATCACATTTAAACCTATAGTACTCAGATTCCAAAACTATGCTTTGCCTGTTAGGCTATTTTAAATCATCCTCTTCACTCAGAACTGAAACCTCAAATACATCTTATTGTTCTCCTGCCTTTCTGATAGTACAACTATTTATTGGCATCTTCATATTCTATTTACATACTATTTTAAGTAAAACTAAACCACGCATCTAGTATTTTCTAGAAAAGCCTGATGATATTAAGTAAGCTTTGGAGAAAATTCCTGCAAACATCACTTCTGCAAAAGCCAATTTGGTACTCAGAGCTTTAGACTTGTATGTTGTTATGTCCAAGCAGAAAGCAAAGTGTGAGTTAATTAATGACATAGAAGACAGATGCTACATATGCATGAGGAGCGACAGAAAGAGAGGAAGCTCTGTTTCTAATATCCTCCTCAGTTGTCTAAGCCACTGGGAGTCAAGATGTGTCTCTATTGTAGTTTCATCATTACAATGCCCACTGGTTGGAAGGATACAGAATTAACACAGACAGTGAACCAAAAGAAGACCAGCTTGACTGGTTACAGATGGGTGGGTGGGTGGATGCATAGGTAGTGGATGGATGGATGGATGAAGAGATGAATAGAAGGATGGGTGTGCTTGTGAGAGGATAAGTCAACTCAAATAGCCACATAAAAAGAAGCACATGAACTCAGTGTTTACAGAAAAAAGCATGCTCAAATTCTAAGTGATTCCTAAAATCTAACTCCCAAACCAGAAATGTAACAAAGAACAGAGATACTCCTTGTTTTGTTCATCCCAGAGACATTTAGTAGATCCTCTTATAGGACAGGTGCCCTGCTGAGAATTTTTTTTTTTTACTATATTTATTCTTGCTTGTAACTATATCTTACATGCCAGGAAATTCCACACATTTCAAACACAAAGGAATAATGAGGCATGCAGCAGGTAAGCAGCCATTGAACAGCTCCATCAAAGCGATGCATTTAACTCCCAAAGTTAAAAATGAAAATAAACCTTTAACTTCTAAGCTCAATTACACCTATCCTGGGCGGCTTGCAGGGGACATCATTTTGCCTTGTCAAGGATTTCTTATCACCAAGGAAGAATAAACACTCTAATTAATTTTTTTGCCTTTTTGTTTGTTTCCTAATTAGATCGTTCATTATTCCCTGGAATTCAAATCAACATCAGATTTATAGTGGGAGGCTCCTGGAATATTGGTTTGGTTATAGAAATGTCAAGCTTAGCGGGGAAGCTGTCTTACTGCCTCGGAGTCTTGGGTTTAGTGATTTTGTTTGTAAATGGCCAATGTAGTGTAATGAAAAGGTAGCATGCATCTTACTAGGAGCAGAGAGGACTTCAAGAATATTTATGTAGCTTGTCTAGCATCCAGCGATTCTATATTCTGAGAATGAAGGGTGAAATATGAATTGCAGTATATAAATCCTAATTATTTGAGGATCTGGTACTCACATGTTATAATAGTGACATGCGGGTTCTATATGTTTCTGCAATATCTAGTGCTAACAAACTTAACATGGCATATCATCTCATATCTACAAAGCGAATATTCTCAAATTGTTATCCCTCAGTGTTGAAAGAAATATTAGTTTAAAATATACAATTCTCTGCATATCAAATAAATTCTTACTTCCCTGGGTAATCATTCTGTATGTTTTATATAGAAAAAAATATCAGGAGGCACAGGGGTGACATTTGAAAGGCAAAAGTAGAAAAATAATGCTGAATGCCTATGTGATATCTAGAATATTCTGAGATATTTGAAAGTATTTTCTAGGCTGGGACATGGAGCTTATCACTGCTATATGAAAACCTGCTTGCAATCTAACGATATATGCAGAGTATAATTAGAGTTACTGAAGTCTGTCACTGTTGCTGAAGGGGAAGGTGTTTATAGACAACAGATAAAGGATTTCTCTTTCCCAGTTGCCCCAAAATAATTACATCAAGTTCCAGAGACGTCTTGCCATCACCCATTCACATATTAAGAAATGTGAAGGGATTTTCCTTACGGGATAACCACTGCTCCACACCAGCTCCTTAAGCATGATGCATATCCTTCGCGAGGGCATGGGTAAAAGCTTAGTCACGTTAGTAGACCTTGGTGAAACGAAGTGCCCTGCTTCTAAGAGGACTGGGAGGATAACCAGCTGCCAAGAGAGAAACAGTGCAAATGTGGCTCAGATTCAATGGTGAAAATAAAATCTATTCTGGTTGTAGCTGTTACCTCTTGTTTTACAACCATGTGTGGCTCATTTGGCTAAGAAGTTTTACACAGAAATGCTTTCTGTAATGCTGCATACTGGTCTGATGTTTTCAAATGTCAGGAGCAGATTAGCTTAGCAAACCAACTCGTTCTTTTCCTCACAGGCTTCAGTCTGGTGATTCAAAAGCAGACACTTTAATCTCATTCCACAAATCAGCTAAGATGTGTAATGTTTTAGTGGTGAGTAAAAGACTATACTTCCTCAAAGAGAATATCTTTAGATTTTACTGACTGACTCTAGAGTAAGAACTGGAAAAATCGCTGCTGGCCTCCGTGACTGGCCATCACTTTCAAATTCAGAGTGATACTGCGGGGGTTGATTTAACAACGTGCACTGCTCTTCAGGAGGACTCTGGATACCCTGTACCCCTGACAGGGCAGTGTGAGTGAGTACTGGATGTAGCATTAACTTTCAGCCAATGTTTTCTCAAATGGCACTGAAATTTCAGTTTCCCTTTCAACTGGCTGCCCTAACTGAATTGAATTTTCTTTTCTCTCCTGTATGTTTAACAATGTGAAAATGATGTAGATTATGAGGAACCATAAATCAGCAAGTCAACCATTGTTAAACGGTGCATGGCTTCCTTTGTGGATGGGCTACAGGAGGATGTTTGACACATATAATTCTGGTACAAATGCGGAAATATCACTCACACCAGCAAATGAATTTGAGTTTCATGAGCATAGTGTGTTCCTGTCCAAGAAACACTCATGTGCCAATGTAGTATTTCCTTGGATTCACTCAAATTTTTACAAGTATGAGCAGATACAGAATTATGTTTCTGGTGAGTTAAATTGTTAATTCGTGTACTCAAAGAAATAGCAGGAAAGATGAATAAATTAGAAAGTACTATTGGCAAAGAGAAAATTAAGTTGGTTTCAACTGTTATGTTTTATTTGGTTTAGATCTAAAGCCAGAAAAACAAAAATAGGGTAAAAGTGCATGTTTTCTGTTGTTTTCAAATAAAATAGGAATTCTCAATGAAAAAGAAGAGGAAACAAATCAACTAACCATCATGTTTCATTGTGCACTATTTATAACCAGCCATGCAACTTGGGACGTTTTGGATGGAACACCCTTGAACTGAATTGATAAAATTCCAAATGCTACACAAAATTTTCTTCTTTATAATGAGCAAGCAATTGTGAACGAATCCTTTGGAAACTGTAATGCAATTTAATTCAAAGGAGAAAAATAGACATAATTACTTATTTGTTGTCATGAGAAATCATCTCATCCTCCTGTGGGTTCTTTTTCCACAAAGCAGCTGAAACTTAAGCTTTCAGTTTTTCAGAGAAATAAAAAATGAAGTGGTAGACACTTACCTGACATTTTGTCTTTCCTTAAAAATCACTTTCGAGACATTCTAAGGAATATATTATATTGACTTAGGTTTTGGCAGATTAACTACACCTGATTGATGTGTACCAATAGTTTTAGACATTATAAAATTATTAAGGAATAAATTGAAATGCTAGAATATTTTTCTTAATTATTTCTCTTAATTCAGATAATATCAATAGCCCATAGTTTTTCACAGAAAACTTAATTTACTTAGTATCATGTTCTTTGCTTTCTTGGAAAAATTCAATACTCTTTGAATTTTACCTCGGGCCCAGACTAAGGTCTACTGATGAATTTCCCATGGGTACTTAGTCAATGGTAATATGTATCATAATATTTAAATTGGTGGAGAATTAGGAAGAAGCAGAATTGTTGAATATAATACTCTGCTAGGAGAAGCAAACCAGTCTGAGTACATGTGGCACTTACATTTCATATTTGTATCACACTGTGTAATGTATGTGGAACTCTTTTGTACCATCTCAACAGAACGTATGGCTCTCATAGCAGCTGCAAAACTGTACACTATGTAACATAAATGGCAAGGGGTTAGTTATTGACTATGTGTAACCTGAGTGTGTCTGATTGATCCCAGTCTTCTCATGATAACTTCGCACCATCATTACTTGCAGGCTGGTGGTGCTATTAATTTTTTTCTCCTGACTGTATCCTAAGGGGCAGATAAACTACTGTTTATCCATTTTACGAGGTCATTGTCAACACACTAAGTGCTGGTATCATCAATCAGAGAATAATTACCAGGACAGGATACTTCATTGATTTCACTTTAAATAATCAAGTGTGGTTATTATTTTAAAGATCTTAAGAGTAATTGGATTAGAATTGGAAACTTCTTCATCCTCTCATTTATGAAAACTTGAGCATGGCTGATCCTTGAGGAGACTACATTTGTACATACGCTTATTATCAGGTCCTGAAAATATTATCAGGAACTGAACAAAGGACCTTTAATGTAAAGGAGCCTTAAAAATATTCCCAACTTCTTCATGTTTGCAATTCTCCTATAAATAAATACTATGACCTGTGCCAATCTAAAATTGATCAGCGAAAGTTCACTGCAGTATATTATTTGCCTGCCCATCCACTATTGAAATTCTCTGCATCCCATGTTCATAAAAGCTAAGCTGCCACACTGGAGAAAACACTTGATGGACTGTAAATTAAATGGATAATGATGCAATAAGCACCATTACAACTGACTTGTTGTTCATGATAACAAAATCAATATGTACCTCATGACTATGTACAAGGCCAGGCTCCTATCTGTTGTATTTTTACCTGAATTTATGTATCAGAAGTAAATATTCACTGATGTCATGTGGAAGACTACAGAAAAAATAAAAACAAGTTAACACAAAGTTTCAAAATCATACCTTCAAAAAACATAAAAACTAAGGAAGCAACTTTAAAATCTTTATTGCTTTGTCCATGAACTTAAAGCTTAAGTCATGAACATTTTTCTTAAATATTGAGTCCTCCAATTTCACGTATTTTTTCTTAACTTATATTAGCCTATTATGTCTAGAAACAAGCATATAACAGTATATTGTATGTTATGTAATTAGTGATATTGTAAGCTAAAAACCTCTGTCCCCAGAGTTACTAAGTCCATTTAAATCAATCATCACATATTTATATCTCCTTTATCAAATCACAAAATAAAAATAGCTATGCATTACCCTATGTCTTTGGTTTTCTCTGTTTCATTTCAAGTCTGCCCTGTTTTCCAACTTTCATTTCGTTCTTGCTATTAACTGTAGGAGTGCCTTAAGGTTTATTAAATTGCTCCATGAATATCCATTACTATACTTAACACACCTCTTTATGAAGAAATTCCCCATCAATAATCACTTTATCTAACATATGTTTGGTCCTTGAAGACAGGCTGAAGAGCTAAAAATCCTGTTTTGGCAAATTTCTGTTTTCACTACTGGAGTCAGGTAAACCGCTATAGTTACAAAACAATTAAGGGCTTAAAATCTGTTGATTATTCTAAGAAAATATCAGTTCTGTTTGATTTCCATCACAGTACTCAGGAAAGGAAAACGGAGGCTTCACGTGAAATGAAACTCTTTTTAAATTATTGGCATCTTCAGAAAGTATGTGACAACTGGGGTATTATTATCTGCAATGAGTTAATACTTCTAATGAAGTTAATAAATAAGCATTTGAAGATTTTAATTAAAACGTGTTTGCAAAACAAAAGCCATTTTCCATTCTCCCGAAGGAGGATGTGTGTGTGGTTTCTTTTATCGGATAGGTGAATTGTACAGAAGAAAAAGAAAAACATTTCCTTTGTGTTTGTAGTTCGCCCACATAATATAAATCTAATTTGATACATTTCAGAGCATAAACTGCCCACACTTTTATTTTTATTGGGGAAGATAAATAGCAAACACAAGGGTCAGTTGAATGACATAGTGGAAAGTCTCAACTGTACACCCTCATATTTTTGAAGTTTAGAGTCAATCGTTTCCTGGTTCCTTTCTGCCCACAGGTCTCCCATAGAAAGACAATAATGAGTGCATGTTCCCAGGGAGTGGATAGTCTGACAATGCTATATTTTATCTTCCAAATGCTTTGCTTCCTGACCAAAATTCACTTACTTCATGTCATCTTGGTTGCTCTCTTTCATGTTGTTGTTATGAGAAGTTATCTCCAAAACAGAGACCCCTCCCTTTATTCAGTAACAGAAAATATAAATGTAAAAATAGTGATGGTCACCTGGAAACCAAAGCCATGCTTTTAGGGAGGATTGGACTGTCAAAACTTCATTGGTAAGCAAGGCATTGAATCCCAAGCTAACCCTTCAGTAAAAAGAACATTTATATAACACAACACTAGCAAACATGAGGGGTTAGACAGGAATACATCAAATCAGGGACCAAGAGCAAATGGACCTATTCATAGAGATTCCGTGAATGTACATGAAATCTTCTCTAGATAAACCAAAGTCTACATGATTCAGCTGTAAGTGTGCTGCATTCGAGGTGAAACTTAACTGAGAGGAATAATTCACTCACGGGTCACTCCAGGTTATTTACATGGGGAAATCCTTCTACTTCACAGCACGTGGAAGACTGGCACATTCTTTAAACAATGAGGTCCAACAACCACCTCACAACAGCTTCTGGGCTTTAAAGGGGGATTTTTTTTTTATCCTTCAAGCACAATTATTTATATCTGCTTGTTCTCTTCCCTTTGAATGATTGGCTTAATGCTTTTAACCTTTTGTGTGATCCAACATGCCACAGAATAAATCACTTTAAAGTAGATTCTTAAACCTTTTACAATTGGCAAGGGAAACCCAACAGAGACACACATTTAAAAGGATGAATTTTAATAAAAGGCAAATGACTTTCTAAGGGTTTTGTCACCAATGAGTAAATGAAAATGCTTATGGTCCTGTTCAGTATATTTTAGGTTTCAAAATGGCTTCTAACACTCCTTCACCCTCCGTCATTTCCAAATCTCAGAAAGCATTGCAAAAGTATAAATTCTACTCAGGGATGAGCTCTGTGCAAACCGTTGGAGGTAAATTCAAGTATTTTCAGGTATGCAAAGAAATAGAAAAAGACATTTTTGTATGCTATTTCCTCATTTATTTGATCTCTATAAATAAAATGACTGACATTTGAAAGTAATAGCTACGTGAAAGTATGTAAACCTGGTGAATCATAGAGGACAGGAAAATATTTCAACATAAGAATATTAGAAGAAATGAAGCATCCAAATGCAAACATCTAAAAACATGGTCTACTATCAGAGACTACAAAGAATATAAAAGTTAATGTTATCCACTCAAGGATAGTGTATAAATACTCTGATTGTTTTATTTCTATTAAAGTTATAGCAATAGATATGAGATATTATTGAATGAGCAAATTATTTTAGAATAATATGAATTATTTAACTGCAATATAATTTAAGCTAAATATTAGTTTTTATATTAATACAATTTAACATAAACAGTTTATGTTATATTTGGATTGACATTGTTCTTATAATCTTTTTATATTTGTGTATATGCTTGCATATAAATGTACACACACACGTACATACACACACACATACACATGCATGCGCGCACAACTGTCTTTCATCGAGATGATGCAGTCTACCTTGCTTCTTGAGGCAGATTTTCTCACTGGAATTTACCATGTGTGTTTGTCTAGCAGCCCAACAAGCTCGAGGGATCTGCCTGGCTCATTAGTACTGGGGTTTTGTGTGTGTGCTACTATCTTCAATGGTTGTCCTTGGGTTCAAGGGATCAGATTCAGGTCATCATGTTTGCAAAGCAGGTACTTCACTGATAAATTACCCAGCTCATGTCATTTAAAAAAAATGAAAAGCAGAAAGTGGTCAGAGGAGAACAGTTATTTTGAATGTTTTAGGCACCATGGAGACTATTGAAAATAGAACACATTACATTTCTAAACAAATTTTATGTGGCTTTGATAGTTCATGTATGTTATTTCCATGTAGAATTAAATGAGATTCCACTATTTACTTGTCCCGCAGAATGGTCACTACCTAATATGTGAGTTCAGAAACAAAGCCTCTGATGGAAAGCAAATCCTTACAGGCCCAACTTTAATAACATGATATCAATCAGTGAAAAAAAAAATACAAGCTCTAGAATATCCACATGGGAAGCCACTATTTATTTATCAACAGTAGAAATCAGGAAAATAAACATAGAAAGAATTGTAGCTGCACAAAGATCAGAACAAGCTGCTTCTCACTAGCAGCTTGTACGAGCCTTTTAGGAGACTGGTGTATTTTCTAGTGCAAATTCGGGGAGTGGGGGGGGTCTAGAAAAGGGGAAATCATTTGAAATGTAAATAAATTATATCGAAGAAAAAAAAGAAAAAAAAAGCCCATAGAAATAATATTCTAGAGAATGTATGATAGGCCTAAATGATCTTCTTGTTGCTGAATCTGGAAGTTCTCTGTATGTTTACTAATGTGTTTGGTAATATTGATACTTCAAAAAGAATGACATGATTAAGGTAAAGAAAGGAAAACTGGAGAGAAACAAAATTAGGTAAGCTCAGTAGTGTTACCACACTTAACCTAAAGGGAGACTGTTGGCTTATTTGTAGTATAGAGTAAAACGGTTTATTAAGGTGATGAGTGTAAATTGTGCTTTGATAACTCTTATGCAGTAGTATAGATGCGCGAACTTTTAAACAATCACCTCACAGACAACAATAACTGTTATTTTAAAACCAGTCTTCATGGTCTATTAAGGACCAGGACTCACTTAGGGGATCATGTTAATTCAGGATTTTGAAAAAAATATATTATATTTCACAGGTGTTCAAGTCCTTTAAATGCATTTCTTAATTAAATACTTATGAATTCCTCTGACTCCCTGAGGGCAGCATGCATACCTGTTCTGAAAAACATCACTGCTTATTTCTAGGCACACAACACAGAACACACAATTCCAGATATTCTCATGAGTTCCTCTGTTCCTATTGCTGCATGTTCACTATTTAATGGAATGTTCACTACAACATAAAACTATATTAGATGTGCATGCTTTAAATACGTAATAACAGCCCAAATTCCATACTCATATGCAAATGTGTGAAGAATGACCTAAGCATAAAAAATGTGACAAATACTTGGAAGAACAAAATATATGCATGTACTTATTTCCTTAAGCTACACAGTTTCTTGCTTATTTATTTTCCATCCCATTTCCCTATTTCTTTTGAGACAAGGCCTTGTTATGTAGCCCAAACTGACCTGAAGTTCATTGTCCCCCTAGCATCAGAGCTCTGGGATTCTAGGTGTATCACAACATTTGATCTGTTTTTCGTTACTTTCTGAAATTTCTGATAATATCTCTATATTCTGTCAAGCTCTTCTAATGATAAAACATGATCTGGCATGACAGAAGCTCAAAGAGTAATAGAAGGGACCAAGATGATGATTTTACATACAAGCTTCTAGAGTACCGTCTTCATGTGTCTTAAAGTATCTACTTTCCTTGGTCAGTCATAGGGGCAGAGTTCAGGACAGAGCCAGTTGCCAAAATATACCACTTTCATGAAAATGTTATATAGCAGTATCATGAAAGTGTAACTGAGATGTAATGGAGTTCCTATTAATTCTTAAAAGATACTTTCTTTACAAGTAATACCACAGCCAAGAAAAATTAAGTATTTGAAAACCATGTGGACTTTCAGGACATGCAAACAAAAGAAACCAAATCAAACCATTTATAAAACAGAAAGAAAGCACAATTCATCACAAACAAGAATCAGGATTCTTTCTGAAACTCCTTATATGATCTGTCAAATACTGAAAAACCTTTCAGAAAAACACATATACAGTACCAGTTTCTGTTCTTTCTCTTTTATTGCTAAATTAGACGCAGGGAAAATAGTTGCTGATCTGAGCTTTTGATGACTTAAAGACTAACAGAAGAAAATAATTTAATAAACTATTAAAAAGTAATTTGGAGATTTTTTAGTACATAAATGATTTGGATTTAATCAAATTTAACATATTCAGTGGATATAAAGATATTTTCAAAAACACTATCAAATTATTATCCTTCATAATTTTTGAAATAATCTAGCTACACAGCCTTGACTCTCTGTGGCTCACCATCCTCCTGTCTCAGCCTCAACAGTGCTGGAATTATAGTCATCTACCACAACACCTAGTTTCAGTCTATAGCCTTGAAATTCAGAACAAAATATAAGTTAATGTGGAAATTTAATTTATGCCTCTGATTTCTTCACTTGATTGACACTTAGGGTGCTTTGATCCTCCTCTGTTGTCTGTACATTTATGAGCACACTTAAAGATCTACCTGGACACAGACAAGGCACACCTCCCTTTGTAAACTATATCAAGCAACTTTCAAGTAAAATTTTCCTGAAGTTATTCTCTCAAAGCAATGTGTATATCAACTGACAAGATATATGTGTCAATTTAGTCAAACAATACTAAGCAATAAAAAGTAGAAATTTGGGAGATCTATCTAATAGAATAGCAGAGGTAAATAAAAAATTCCTGTATAATTAAATAATAGGATGCTGTCACCTTGTACACACCACTTAGGAAATTGTCTCAAAATTTTGGTTAAAACCCTCCTTCAGGTCGGTTCCTGGGAACACAGCTGTTGGTGTATTCTAAAGTAGAGGTAAAGTTTTCCACTCTGCTTGTGGTCTAAGTCTAGCAGGCTTTCTAAATGTCAGTGCGATCCCTAGAGACAGGTCCTGCTGTTGTCCTTTGGAAAATTGGAGACTCAGAAGTTTGAGTTGGTTTAGTAGTAAAGTGATAAGCAAAGTCCTTCAGAAATTGAATGCCTGGCAGTATCAAAGAGGCTCTGGACTCAGAGTTGGTGTAAGGGAAAACCAACTTTGATAGAACATTTACAGAAAAGGAGACAAAGGGGAGAATCAGGCAAATGTAGCAGGGTGAATGTCTGCACAGCAGGAAGTAGAATCTTGGCTGAGATTGCTTGACTGTAATGCTGGTGCAGTCTTTCACATGTCACATGTCACCTTAGGGGCCGAAGGGAAAAAGGCCACAACTCTTTTAATCATTTTAAATTCCTTTATAATACACAGAAGAGGTAAGATGGGGGGGGGAGAAGAGTGAAAAAAGAGAGACAGAGAGAGAGAGAGACAGAGAGAGAGAGAGAGACAGAGAGAGGGGGGGCAGGGGGGAGGGAGGGAGGGAGAGAGGGAGAAGGAGAGAGGGAGGGAGGGAAGAAGGGTGGGAGACAGGAGACAGACAGAGAAGGGAGAGAGAATGATTTGATGATGTGGTTCAGACTGACTTGGACTAGACAGTGAGACATTACTTGTCTCAAAAACACAAACATAAAGAAGAAAAAAGTAAATGTTTTATTTTATCTTGACAAAAGCAACACAAATTTATTCAGCCCAGGCAGAAAAGAAATCCTCATTTCTTTTTAACTATATATGAACTATTCCTTCTAATAATACAGGAAAGATGTTATTTTGTTTCATTTTTCCAAATTCCTGCATCTCTGAACAATCTTACATTCCTAGTATCCATAATACTAACTTGATACTTATCTTGAATACAAGGGTTTTCCAAATATAGCTTGTGGTACTAATACACATCCACTGACCACAAAGTGTAAAGATTGAATTAATGTGCTATTACACATTAGTGAGAACTCCATTTTTCTTCTTTAAAATTATTTAATTTTGGGAGACATTTCCTTCTACTTCTTTTCATTATCTATGATTAATTTGTGATTGCAATACATTTACTATCTCCCACTTAGTATTCAATTATTTTATAAAATCCTAAGGATTAGAAACTCCCAGCATTTAATTTCTTGTTGCAGCTGTCACATTTATCCATTTAGTGACTGTTTATACACAGTACTTGTTAGTTGCTGTTCCCTTAGAAGAAAAGCACAGAGGACCACGACATCTTTCCTGTTGGCGGAGTTCAGCCTTTTCCCGGGTTCTAAGGGCAGTAGCTATTTTGTAAAATATAACCTGATTAGATAATACGGTTCTCTCCATCCTAAGGTTAGCATGTTTTCCTTTGCAGAAATGTTTTTCTTTGAATAAAGGTATTGAAATAATATTATACGGTTTGCTATTCTAATGATGGATAAAAGTAGTAAGGGTTTTTTTTTTCCACTTTTTGTAGAAATGGGTGATTCCCCCTTCCTTCTGCCTTTTTTCTTTGCTTCTTCTTTCCATACAGGCATTGTTTTTTATTGTGAAAGATTCTCCTGTAGCCAAGGGTAGCCAGAAACCTGTTATGTAGCTGAGTTTCTCCTTAAACTCCCAATCCTCCTGCCTGCACTTCCAGAGCACTGGGATTTCAGGTGTGTTCTACCATACTCGGGCAGCCTTCCAGTTTTAAATAACTGACAACAGATTTAAGGATTATCCCTTAAATTTCTGTGGATTGCCTAAGGCTTTCAGAATGCAAGTGTTTACATTCATAACTAGTCACGATAAAAAGGAAAGTCATTTAGCTGGCTTGGGTCTATAACTGAGTCTAACCACACTTTCTCATTTTTGGATTTCTATGTTAGTAAAACCATTTTAAGGATAAATACCTTTATGTAGCAGCAACTACATCTTATAAACTCTATCTACATTGCCTAAACACATTGAATTTTTTTATTTTTTACTGGAAAGGATTAGATTGAATTAAATTGATTATTAAAAACTAAACACCAGGGAGGATATTTATTTAATTATTTACATTTTGGGATATAATCTAATTATTCACCTAGCCTTTCTTCAAAATTCTCCTGCCTTGGTATCCTAGAATTATAATAGTGAGTCACATTGCCTGGCCCAGGGAAAAAATGAGTCAAAATAGCAGAAAGAATCTGAGGCAAAAATTACAAGTTGAAACGGCAAAATAAATATTTTTAGAGACACTTGATTAAATTATAGAAATAAGATTGGTACAGAAAGTTGTCAGGCCTATAATAAAGATGTTTGGTACAGCAGTAATAAAATATCTAGTTATGTTGATCTCTTCTTCATTAAATAGTCTATGCTAATGCATGGAAAGAACACACATTTAAAAGTGAAGCTGTTCAATGTAGCATCAATAAGAATCCATTTTCATTGTAATCAATTATGTTTGCATCTATCCTCATATGACTGTGCACAGGTGGAATAAATCTTCAATGAGTATATATGCATCATACTGCATTAGGTTATTGTACATTTTCTCAATGGACTTTTCTGAAATCTAACTCCTATTTAGTGGGAGAGTATCTGACACAGGCATATAACTAAACATGTCTGTAGACACCTATATTCACAATTAGCACCAGCATGATTATAATGTTTTACTGATAATTCTATCCATCCAAGAGTCTCTACAGGTAAATAAGTGGAGAAACAGTAAACGTTATCTACATGCATAAAAAGATGCATGTATGTGGTGGCCATCAATGTTTGGGTGACTTACTGGTTTGTGGCTAGTTTGTGGCTTGGCTTAATTGTGGTGGCTATTCAGCACACATTTCCTGTGCTGATCTGTCATAAGTTTTCTTCAACTCAAAACTATTTCTTTACTCCACTCCCCTCTGAGACGTTCCGTTTTGTCATGGCAAGAACAGATTTCTAAATGTTCCTGGACCAGTAGTAACATTGTGTCGTATTAAGACAGAAGCATATTAAAGGTAGAATCTGCAGTCCTCCTAGAGCAGCGCCTACCTGTCAATGTGATCCCCAGACGTTTTGTCCGTGCTTGCAGCTCCATAAAGTATCTCTCTGCTGCCCAGGAGCCTGAAGTCGGAACCTTCCGAGCAGAGCTATGTGTCAAGGAACGCCCTCTACAGATCTTCAAGCAGACACCTTGATTTATTACCTGGCCATTACCGCTCTCAACAAAGAGTATCACAGATATAACCAAGCATCACATCTCAGAGAAGGCCATGTGGCACTGCAAGCCTTTGGGCTACATTAAATTCCAGTTTTTCACAAAGATCACACACCATTCTATACTTCCCACGTCAGAACATGCTATTAACAAAGGAAGGGAAAGTCTTAATGTATACACTATGGCTGAGTGTTGAGTACTTCTTTTTCACAGAGTGTCTTACTATTTCACTATCAAGGACGGCCTAGAACTCACAATCTTTTTGCCTCTGAGAGTTGGCATTGCTGGTGTGTATCACCACAACTAGTTGACCACTTCTGGATTGTACCATAGGAGTGGCTGCCTGTTGCCATGTGAAGAGCCTCAGCTTGTTTGCCTGTTAAGGTGTAGTTGAATAACATTACATTCTGGTGCTGTCACTGGGTGGGAGTTTCTGTTCATTTCTGACTCTGTGGCATTTCTAATAGCAGCTGGAAACAGTTTTAGGGAGGCTATGGAGGAAGCAAAACCACAAGAAAAACATCTGGGCTTCTCTGTTTGTTCTTCTCTCCCGTGGAAACCTCTGTAAATTCAAACTATCCGCTACCTTTCTTGATATTTGCTCTGCTGTCGTTTGATTGGTTGATTTCAATATCAGGTAGGGAATAAAGAGTGTGTATATACAAAGAGAGTAAGGATTCATTTCAGGGGGCTCCTTCTAGGTCCCTCCATTTTGTTATGTTAGTGATCAACAGAAACCCCTAGGAGGAAAGTTTGCCTCTGGGATGGAAAAAGAAAACCAGATAAGACTCAGGACTCAGTCTCACTGCATTTACTCATGTGTTATTCAAGGTATAAAATATTCCAAGTTTCCCAAAGGTGGCTAGGATTCTCTGATTAATGGACCTTTTGCACAAGAGAGATAATAATTCAAGCCTTGTGGTACAAACCTATAATCCCAGCATGCTATGCAGGACATGGAGGCAGAAAGACAGCAGGGGCTGTTCTGGGAGCTCTACCCAGCCGAGACTACACAAAAATGTCCTTCCTGAAAGCAAACAAATACACCTAAGACGTCGTGAGGACTGGCACATTCACCCTGGAACCATACCATGTGTGCACCTCCATGCATTCCCTGCGTCTCCTTTCCTCCATGTCTATCTACTCCATGTCTACTTCAGTTTTAAAATTTGACTTAGTACTTTGGGGGGGATTTTATATATATATATATATATATATATATATATATATATATATATATATATATAAACTCTTATGAAGACGGAGAGGCATGCATTCCCCTGTTGTTCTTCTTTAAGGGAGCAAAACGCAAAACTTAAAAAGAGATTTTCATTTTCATTTATGCTGGTTGTAAACTCATTATTTAAACCATATAAGCATCTTGAAGGAATTCTATAAAAGGCTGAGAAACACAGAGCCAGTGGAAAGTGAGGCAGAGAAAAGGCTCCGGCTACCCAGAAAGTGAAAACTTCACCGAAATCAATTGCTACCCAGATTACAATGCACAGCGTTTGGTTCCCACACTTGTGTTCCTTCACAAAATATTTACCACTGAATTGTTTTCTCATAAGCCACAGTCTTCACTAGCTGACTGTAGTCCAGTGTTCTCCACTAACCATCTCAAGTCTTTCCTAGGCATCTTCATAAGATTTTTTTCTCTTTATATAAAATCCCCCCAAAGTACTAAGTCAAATGTAAATTTTAAAACTGAAGTAGAATTTTATACCCAAAACAAATAGGTAAAATGAAACACTATTTAGAATTGTAAACACTACTTTGGGTTTAGGACCCTATGCCGAAGCTTAGTTGGGTTCGATCACAAAATAAGTGGAAGTATGTCACTTGTCACACATGCATACTCCCACGCAAACACATGCACTCTCCCCTTTTTGAGTATATGAATGTGTGTGTGTGTCAGGGATGAGAGGAGCTTGTTTCCAGTTGAGCCTAATAGAATAATTAACTCTGGGGATTATTACATTATCACAATGCTATGTTCACATAAGCAAACACAACCACATTTTTCTTTCTATTAAGTACACTCCATAACTCCTGTATGTATTTTATTGCTACATTTCCTTCTAATGTAAGGACTGAGCAAAAGGTCTAACGATATCATAAGTGCTTTATATATTGCTAAGCTACACCACTAACCTGCTCAGGAAACCTTAAGCAATTTTGGAACATCAAACCAGGCTACAAATTATGCAAAACCCGTAAGTCAAGATAAACTAGTTATGTCCTTATCCAAGTTATTTAAAGGCTATGAAACATTATTGTTAAGGAAATAATTAAATATGTATTAAAAGGGGACACGGGGTATGCTATCTTTGCAGTATAAAGTAGCAGATGGACCACACATGATGTTCCAGGACCTCAGACAATCTTCCTCCTATTAGTCAGGGTTAGTTCCTTTGAAAAAAGGGATTTTAATTCCTCTCTTCCAATATTATCTTATACATCTAGACCAAATGAAAAAATTGGTTAGGACATAAGATGGACATTTAGTAAACATCTTTGTTTCCCTAATCATTTACCTACCTCTTTGAAGATCTGCTATGTAGTCTGCCTATCAATAGATTGGGTATTCTCAAACACCTTTTCAATCTCTGGAGTTACACCTGAGAACTCATGAATCCTTCAAGAAAAACAATAAAGCAAAGTAAAGATATTATTTAATTTATGTCTCAAAATTAAAAATTAGACTCTGTGGATTATAAATAAGAGAGAGGGATTTTGTATTAATTTACATGTATTTATTTGGCATGTGTGGAGGTGTGCATGTATGTGCATGAGGAAGTCATAGAACAAGTTGGTGAAAATAGATCTGTCTCCCACATTATCAGTTCTGGGATTCATATTTAGGTCATCAGGCTGAGGAACAGGCTGGGACATCTCGCCAGCCTGAAGGATGGATTGTGTTGTTCTTTTGTTTTACTTTAAATGATGCAACTTAATTCTTGGGCCAATATAAAACAAGTACAGAATTATAATCCTGAAATGGATTTGATCACTAGTCTTATTGTTATATTTCAATCAAGAATCCAAAATAAGTTATAACTTATGAT
This sequence comes from Apodemus sylvaticus, assembly GCF_947179515.1. NCBI lineage: Eukaryota > Metazoa > Chordata > Mammalia > Rodentia > Muridae > Apodemus > Apodemus sylvaticus. The sequence goes on along the minus strand of NC_067485.1, from coordinate 75,932,013 downwards.
TAAAATCTATATGATTAAGTGTGGCATAAAGGTACGAGCCTGTACTGAGGAGGCAGAAGTTGGGGAATCGCCCATAAATTCAATATTAGCTCAGTCCCTGTAGTGAGTCCTAGGTCAACTAGAAGTATATAGCAAGACTCTAACCTCAAATTACTGAACAATGTCATAATATATGGCTATTCAGAAATAGAAAATATTGTTGAAGAAACTGAGATTCTCATGGAAATATAATTTTGTTAATTTCTAAGTGATAATAAACTCAATGCTCAGAACCTCATTTACTTGAACAAGTTCACACAAGCAAAATACCTACTGCCCAAGCCGTAGGCAATAGCAGGGTCATGATTTTGATTGCTGTAATGTAGTCAAAATCACAGGTTGCAGAACACTGATTATTTTTAGATGTGTGTGTGGCTGAGGACCACTCTCACTAGAAAACAAGGAATGAAGTTATTACAAAGCTTGCACATGACTTGACTAGCCTGGTGTTGTTGACTCAATGCTATAAGTCTTCATGAAGTCCAAGATGAGAAACAGTTTTTATGTGGCTGCACTCATGTACTGTAGACTTAAGAGATAACGTAATCTATGATAATTCTTAAATTTTGTTTCATTTGTCATATATTTTGATGCTTGACCTTAACATTTCTTCAAAAAGTTACATGTAATCTCCTGTATGGCTTAGCTGATTTATAACTAAAGAACATCAGACAGACCAATTCTTCTTAATTTATCTTTGCATTGCTGTGATTTAAACCTTGGGATTTGCATGTGATAGACACACTCTGCCAATGAGCTACATCAAAATATCTTCTTCAATATTTTCATATTATCTCTAAGCAAACCTATGTTTATTTGGATATTCAAGACAAGTTATTCCTTCCTAAACCTTTTTAAAGTATTTAAATATGTGTATAGGAAAATAAGCAGTGGGATTTATAGATATTTCAGTCCATAGAAGAGTTTGGTAATACAGCATCTGTGTTTCCAGGTGTTGGAGTTCCAGAGAAAACTTCAGTCATTCTTTGCCCTGAGCAAGGTCTTAAATTTTAATTACGCATAATAAACTCAGGCATATTTAATCCGTATATTTCATGATTCATTTACACTTCAATCACTATGTTGTTATTTTGAAAAAAAATCATTTGATGTCTATAAGTCCTCTGAGCCTTTAATACATGCTTATAAAACTCAATCCTTCCCTATACACACACACACACATACACACACACACACATACACACACACACACACACAAACACACATTATTTGAAAATAGATCATTATATTTTGCCTAAGGTATAAAGAACAAATCCCAATGCTTATATTTAGGGTGTGGTTCTGGCCTTGATACTATATAACTTGTGCTGCTGAAATGTATTTCTAAGAGATTCTTTGTTTAGAAGGCATATGTAAGCTAAACATTTGAGATAACTATTCTTGGGACTCATGTGACTAACCACATAGCCAATGAAGTGATTAACTAAAGGTCTAAAAATATGCAATGATTTAGGCACTTCATTTTATTATGAACAAATATAGGGCAAAGTCCATCTAGCCACACAACTTCATTCTTTTCTGATGGTTAGACAAAATATCTATATAGCTGTTATACTTCCTTGCATGGGTCTCAAGTACATCATAAGCATAGAGACAATCATTTTTTTTATTTTCACATCCTCCCTTGCAAAACAATTCTCCACACTGTCACCATCCCTATTTTCTCAAGTGATCACTTTCTCCTCTATAGGTTTGTTTCTTATTTGCATTAAGGATCTCTTCACCTGCCCTCTTGAAAGTTGGCAGAACTATAATACAGTGAAAAGAGTCATTTCTTATTCCGGAGATCTAAGTTATGAAATCCTAGGATGCCCATCTACTGTAGACTGCTGTAATCCACTCGTGAGTTCAAACACTTATGACTGAATTACATTAACAGATGCCTAATTGTCTTTCTATTCTTAGCAGTTTCTTCATATGCGTTCACCAATTCATTTCTATATATACCCAAGTAATCGTCAAAAATAGAAATCCTACCTTGACATTCTTCATTGGATGGCTCCCCATTGCCTTCAAGTAGAAGAAAACCATTAACTCCCCAACTCTGGGCTCTGAGTTCACTCTCACATTCTGTACTAGATAATGGAGACGCACCACATGGAGGAAGAGAATTTGGGGAGAGAGACTTGCTTTTGGTTTGTCTAGGGGCTTTTTTGTTAATATTGTCACTCTCCATGTTTACCTCATATAACAGATCATAATGTTTCTTAGTTTGTGTGTGGTAGTTATAGTCTATGAAATGCCTGTCATGTAACAGTATGTAATCTTCTTATTTGTGTGGGGTGGTTATAGTCTCTGAAATAGCTATAGATTCTGGATTAGAGACCATCAACACATTTCTCACAGGGAAATGCAGGGCAATCACATAGAAGTCTCTGGTTGCATTTTATTAGCCAGTCCATAAGTGACTGTGTTTTAAGTGTGCTCCTGTGCTGTGACACCGTACTTAACATATATCGTTGATTAAGAAGTAATCCTGAGTTTATGGCCAAAAGCCCTAATGCTTGAACAAAGCTCATCCAACAAACGTTCCTTTGGTTGGGATATCAGAGCGGCTCATGCTTAAGAATACCACCACAGCACTATATCTCTTTCCTTTTTCTGGAAAAAGTCTAAAGAGTAAATAAAGGCACAAAATAATAAAAAACTATGACACTAGGTGGATTGCTAAGGCAACATCTGTTTACAGCTTGAATGACAGAACAGGGCAGAATTCTGCTTGTTAAACCCCACTGCAAAGCCATACTTAAAGTGTTCAATTTTATTGTTCCCATTGACATTTCTTGGTTACATTTGCACTTGCCTAACAGCTAAGCTTAATGGTTTCTCAATCACTTCTATATACTTCTTTCTTACAGTCCAGCAATATGTACTGTAGGGTGTAACTGGGGTGTCTGTCATCCCACAGAAATGCCTGCACATAAAACTTTTATCTGTAAGAGTCAAAAGACTGAAAACAACCCAATTTTCCTCAGCAGGTTGAGATTAAACATTTTCCATGGATCATTATTTGGCAATAAAATGGCATATACGTTGATCCACCAAAACCCCAATGAATCTGAAGAATTACACTAAGTGGATAAAAATGAACTTCAGAATTCACACAATAGGATTCTCTTAAATGCCATTCCTGATATAAGAGATGTATGGGAGTGCAGCAGGTGAGAGGTTGCTAAGGGTTACTGTGGGAATGGAGACAAGCAGGAAGTGGGTGTGGCTATTAGTAGGCCAACAGAAAAGAAGGGTACAGTAAAGGAAATGTTCTGCATCTTGATTGGCTGTGCCATTGCCCTGCTATTTTGAAAGATGCTACTACTTAGGGAAGCTGAATAAACTGGATACATGATCCTTCTCTATTGTTATAAATAGGAAAGTATTTGGTAGAGCTCATGGTTTTTCCAGCGGGATCATATTAAGATCATTACCTCTTTTGGTTTGTGCAAAGTTTACACTTCTGTAGTAAAGCCAACCGATGTCTGCATTATACATAGCAATAATGAACTTGGTTTAAAAAATTTTGAGTCTGTGGTTTAAACCATGAAGAGCAATGAGTTGACTGACTTAGGGGATTTTCCCCATGTTTGAAGCAGATATACTGATATCCTGTATGCCTATCCAGAAATGATTATTCAAGTGCAAATTAATGTCATACCCCACACATTTAAACCTACTCTGACTTTGGTTCCTTTGCCCTCTCACCCATAAGCACATCAAAGTCACTTTGTAAGGGAAGTAATGGAACTTTGGTAACCAGGAAAGGTAAGTGAACATTCTGCAGAAGACTGACTTTTAGCCCTCCCCTCTACCTCAAAAAATACCTAAAACCAGGTGGGTGGCTTCAAATTTAAGTATGGGGGAAAAACAGATTCTAAGAAGTCAGAGGGTTTGGTACCCATTTGGAAAGATATGGGCTATTTTTAGACGTAAAGAGGATGTGGTGGTTAACTTGAGCCTAAGCCATGTGAATCCAGTCACTGTATTTTTCAGATCAAAATGCATTGTTATATGCTATTGCACTCCTGAAATATAGGTAGTGATGGGAAACTAATTTTCATTTAAGTTGAAAGCTATCCAATGTTAATGAAGGACCCATCATACAAGGAAGAGAAGGAAAAGCTATCTTAAAATGTCATTGATGCAAGGTACTTTAAGCATAAATGGTTAAAAACAATTTGTTAATAGAGTTAGGCATTTAGAGATATGCACATGGAATATGTATGTGTTCTTATGTGCATGTGTGTGAGAATGTGCATGTGTGTGCATGTGCAGGCCAGAAGTCTATGCTGGGTGTATTGCTTAATCACTGCTCATCATATTTTGGAGGCATGGTCTCTCACTGAAACTGCAGCTCACAGATTCGGGTAGGCTGCCTGGCAAACAAAACCCAGGAATCTACCTGTCTCCCTCCCATCTCATTGCCAGGGTTACAAGTGTACCCTGTGGTACCTGGTGCTTCCTATGAGTACTGGGCAATGAACTGAGGTCTTCCTGCTCAAGATAAACACATTACACAGAGAACCATTTTTTTAACCCAAGAGAATGATACATTTTAAATATTAAGAATAGTGACCTCCCACATGTCAAACAGTCAGTAGAAGATATATAGAGCTAATTTGCTCTGAGTCGTCATAGTAATGACATATTCTTTAGAGTGCTAAAGAGATGATTCAGTAGATAAGAGCACTTGTTTCTGCAGTAGACCTGTATTCAATTCCCAACATCCACATAGTGGCTCACGACTATCTGTAACTCTAATTCTTGGGGATCCTATGACATATTCTGACTTCCATGCATACCACTCGGCATGTAGTATACATACATACATGCAAAACAAACACATTAAATACACGAATACAATAATGTATTCTAACTAACTACAAGCATGCACTCTCTTTCACGGATGAGCTCTTGAGTTTTTACCCAAGTCATTCTTTTCTTTGCAGCTACACTATGGAAATTGGAAGTCTCACAAGTTCTAGCCCCTGGTCATATATTCTTCAATGTTGTTGCCATTTCACTCTTCTCAACTTCTGCTATCCCGTAGACAAGCTGTGCTCTCTGCCTTATTCTGCAATTGTTTTGTGCCTGCTTTAAGCAGGTCTGAGCTGAATATCTTAAAAATCAAAGGATCTTCTTTTATCCCATGATAAATGGAGCATAAAAGCAATAAAAGAAGATAACAAGATCATTTAGCATTATAACGCAAACTCAGATTCTCAAAGAGAAATACTATTTAACCACCTTTACCTTTCGTTTTTACCTTTTACCCAGCTATTGAATATAAGTAGTAATTCTGATACTTCAAATATTTGGAAAATTAAGGGATATTTGGGAGTAAATTGCATGAGAGATGCAAACAAGAGCATTGATTTGATTCCTATACTTGAGTTTTATTAATAGTGGATCATGTTACTCTGGTTGTTATGAAAGTTTTCAGTTAACTCTTCATATACTAGATGTGAATAGCTGGAGAGTAAACAAAACTACTAGCTATCTACTCACTGAATATTCTCCATGAGCTCAATGAAGATATAAATCATTCTTTCAGAAACTGGTTCTCAAGCACTGCTTTGATCACATAGCAATACCTTTCTTCCTTATAATTACTTCATTGATAAAGCTAGATGGTCAACATAGATGATATGTATAATATGAAACATATTGCACAAATTCTACATGCAATAATCCTTATTTTTATATATGTATCTTATTATTATGAAATAAAACTCACCTTTTACTATCCCGGCCCAACTATTCACACCAATATTTCCTTCCTCAGACAGATTACAAAGAATTAATAAGAAAAAAAATCCCTTCAACGTACCCTTGAACTAAGGATTAATTTATGCCTTCAGACCAACGTGTCCAGACTGAGTAACTATCTCTGTGTTCGGTACAAGTAGAGTTGATTACTCTTAATAAAACACATTTTCTTCCTAGTTAAGGCTTGAAATACTGAAGCCAGAGTTCCTTACTTTTTGTAGTTGGCTACAAGTCCAAGTACCTCAGACCGAGGTTACCTTTTACTCTCCCCGTACCTCTCTTCTTGACTCATTTTTCCCTATGAAACATTACATGCATCACATACATGCATATACAAACATATATTCACTTGTTCTTATTTTGTTTTAAGGCTCATTTCAAAATGACAAATGTCTTTGCTCATCTTTGAAAATAATTTCCAGCTAGCATGACATCCAAGATTCTTGGAAATGAGTATCATCTCTCACATAAAGCAATATCTTCACTCACATCCTTTATGCTAAAAAACAGAGTTGCATGAAACCCTGTCTGATTATAGCACAGGGAGACTGTGATACATTCACAAGACAAATATAGGCGTTGTGGTGCTATTTGGAAATGGCTGTTGCCTTCAAAGCAGATATTTGGAAGACATGCTACTGATTTCCCAATATATCATTTCCTTAATGATGCAATTGATGTGATATTTTACAATAAATACATTAACTGCAGAATGTAACAGAAAAGAAGCTAAATGAGACTAGAATGCAAATGTGACCAGCAAACAAACCCCGGGATTTCTGTTGTAGAATAAATATAATCCAATCTCAATTTAACTGGGGAATTAAAGAATGTGAGAGTCTCCTATGGGAAACTAGAGGAAATGGAATTATATACTTCTGGCTTTTAGATCAGAATCTGCCCCATTTCCTTTTAACAACAGCATAGTAACTCTCAACTACTTCATATAGATCCTTAAATGCCAGGCAAGCCTTTCCCTTTCAGTATATCTAGCAAGTTTAGAGAATTCTATGCTATTTGTGATATTCTCGATATATTAATTTAACTAAATGATTCACTAAACTCTGAAAGTGTGAGATTATTGTTTCTAAACAATTTTGTTGTTGCTCTTACTAAACTTCAAATATTGGCAGTATTCTAAGTTTCTCCATGTTGTATCAATTCTGTTTACCAGACAAAAATGTATCTCTTAGAAAGCATTGAACTCAGTTGATTAGAAAATGGAGATGTTTATTTAACTTCCTCACACTGAGTTTAAGGTAAATTCCCAAGCTGTGGCTTTCTGACTTGACACAAGCATGTGCAATGCATTCCCTTTCAGTAATAGATAATAAACTGAATTTACAACTTGAGTGTAAATGGATAAAAACTGGACATTGAATTCATAAGCTATGAAGTTTACCATATCCTCAGTCTTTTTTAAAAAAGTAAATGAATTATCTTGTCTTTTTAGGGGAAAATGTTTTCTCTGACAAATTAGAAGTCACATTTCTATCATTCTCTTTCTCTCTCTGTCTCTCTCTCTTCCCCTCTCTCACTGTTAACTACAGTCTTGTAAATATATCCCTCATTTGTTACCATACCCTCCAAAGGCTGTATTTATTTATTTTGTCACTTTCAGTAAGTTGGTCTGTCAACAAAGAGACACTGTGATCCAAGCACTCTGTGCCTTTGTTTACCCTCCAAGAGGAGAGCTCTCACTTTAAATCACTTTGGCAGTCTCCCCCAGAACAGTCTTTATAAAACGCCGTGTTCTCATTTGCATTTGGTACTGTTGGTGTGAGGTGATACGGGCCAGGTATTAAGTTTACAATGGTAACATGAACTAAGTTCTATTCTAAACTCGAGGGAGACACTCAGTCGTGAAGCGGCACCAAATGGCTGGCTCCACTGGAATCGGGGTTATCAGGATACTCTGTCTGGGGCATGATAATGACTCTGTTGGTGACAGCCTGTCTACTGCCTGGTGGTGTTCATAAAGAGCACTTTTTCGGGGGGCCATGGCTGTGCGGGCATTGCTTCTCTGCCATCGGCCAAAGCATATACCCTGCACACTGGGCTCACTTCACATTTTACACAGACAAAGGTGCTTTGGAAAAGAGCACCTGTGGGTTTCACGGTGCCTGCCTTTGGTTTGATTTTTGAAAGAAACCTTTAATAGTTTAAAGCAGATGCTTGTTTCTGTCACCCAAAGAAAATCAACAGTTGCTATGCATATCATTTAGCTTAACGGCGGCGGCCAGATCTTGTCTGTCCCCAATACACGGCTCTCAGTGCTAATACATTTTAAAAGGATAATAATAATGTTAATACCAAGTTCCTATTGGCCTTGTTCAGTAGTGACAAATAAGAGGTGAAGGGGTACCTGACTAAGTGTTTGGGTGGCAATCTCTGAAACACTTAAATGATCCAAACTGCTTTGTTCAAGTAAAATTATATAACCCATTTGACTAAGAAGCAGTGGTTCAATTCAATCTTCTCTGATTATCAAAACTGCTTATTTCACAGTTTGAACAATTAGTACATTTTACAGTCCGACAACATTAGTAAGAAGAAGTCATTTTCAAGGAAAGTTATGACAGAAAATGCCACATTAAAGTCCGTGTATTTGGGAGACAATCTTATCCAAAGAAGAAGTCTTCACATAGGTACAGAATTCTCACCAAAGTCTAGACTTAATAAGATCAATCAGAGTAGTTGCTAGAAAATACCTGAAGATGTTCTGCATTCTTTTGATAACAAAGATTAGTTGACTTCAATAAAGTACTTAGAAAATGTATTATTTAAACTTTTATACTCATTATACAAAAAGCCTCCCATTGTAATTAAATTTTATTTGCTTTCTAATTTTTAAATGAAGGGAAAAATGATAAAAGATGGGAAGAAAGAGAAAATGAAGGACAGGAGAGCAGACAGAATAAAAATCTGGTCATTCTGATGTCAGAGTTTCATAGAGTATGCTGAGAGAGAATTCCGATCATGAATAGTCTGGGGGAAAGCATGCTGGCCAGTAACATCTTTCAAACTAAGCTTGGAGAAGAATTTACAAGCAGCTGGCCACCAAAAGGCAATATATTTTCTCAGGACTGAAATGGAAAGAACACAACAAAACAATAAGAGTACTAAAGAATGGTCACCAGAGCAATGATTGACAATATGAGGATTGAAAGGAGTCATGGTTTTGTATAATGTATTTAATAAATGTGTATATTTGTATAATGTGCATATTAGTATAATGTAATTAATGTATTTGAACATGGAAGGAAGAGAAAGAGAGGCTGTCTAGACACTTTTTCCTATGTCTGCATGGCTAAATATTAATTTAATACTAAATTAAATTTGTTCATTTTCATTTCTCTCTTCCCATGTTTGATGAAAATAGAGGCTGGGGGTGGCTTTTTTGGGAGGGGGCAGGTAAACTGAATCCATCTCATCGAGACCAGATTAACAAATTAGAGAAGCAATTGAAAGGGACACTCCAAGGATCTTCTTGGTGTATATCAGAAAGATAGATTTAAGTCTGAGAAAAGTTTATTGCAGTGACTTCATTAAAGAATGTTGCAGAAAATGTTACTTTATAATGCTTTTTATCTGCTAAAGAGAAGGGACTGCAGAATGGGTGGTAAAAAGTATCCCCAATGAGCTGAATCAAGATACAAATGGACCTACAACAGAGTTGTATTTATGAGCAAATGTTAATAGCAAGAACTTCAACAAGTGAGAGTTAAGACTGAGCAAATAAGTCAGTTTGTATAATACTTTTAAAAAGTAAATCCAAATATACCTTACCAAGAATCACAGTGACCAAGTGATCCTAGTATGAATTTGGAAATAAAAAGGCAATACTGGATAAGCTAACCACTTCTAAGACATAAATCCAACCATTCCAGGTACATGGGATGTATCTGAGATAAATGCACTTGTTTTTGTGGGTTCTTTTTTAAACAACCTAGAGCTCCTTCGGCACTTGGGTCCGGTCCCCACATGATCCTACACATTACAGTTTAGCTCTCTCCTAAGAGGGTCTACCAGAGCCTGACCAATACAGATGCAGAAGCTGGCAGCCAACTTTCAGACTGAGCACAGGATCCCCAATGGAGGAGTTAGGGGAAGGACTGAAGGAGCTGAAGGGGTTTGCAACTCCATAGGAAGAACAAAAATATCAAGCAACCAGACCTCTCAGAGAGGGGCCATGGCTCTATCTGCATATGCAGCAGAGGATGGCCTTGTTGGGCATCAATGGGAGGAGAGGCCCTTGGTCCTGTGAAGGCTTGATGTCCCAGTGTAGGTGAATACTAGGGTGCAGAGGTGGGAGTGAGTAGGTGAGTGGGGGAACACCCTCATAGAAGCAGGGGGAGGGGAGATGGGAAGGGGAAACCAGGAAAGGGGATAAGATGTGAAATGTAAACAAATAAACAATAAAAAACAAAGCCAGAATGCTGGACAGTATTCAGAGTTGTTTCACTTTGTCAGAAGAGTCTATGCCAGACAGTCATCGATGAAAGCAAGCCAATGAGACAGGGGAGGGAGAGAGAGAGAGAGAGAGAGAGAGAGAGAGAGAGAGAGAGAGAGAGAGAGAGAGAGAGAGAGAGAGAGAGAGAGAGAGAGAGAGAGAGAGGAGAGAGAGGAGAGACAAATCTATTGGATGATTTTTCTAGTTGATTCACAACATTATGAGTACTTATTTCCTCAATACATGCTGGTTAAAGCAGAATCCATCATTTCTTATCTTATTGTATAGATCCCCTAATCCTAATGTTTGCATCAACAACCTCTCTCCTAATGAGAAATGACGGATTATTCATACACATATATGCATGACCAGCATTTTGACATGTTTGCATTGCCACTTAGTTCATATGACATAAAATCACATTTGAATGCAAGAATATCACCATGTGTAATGGAAATTTGATAGCTTAAATGCTTAAAAATAAGACTTGAATATTATATTTTGAAAAGTCCTCAATTGCCAGAATATAAAGAGAAAAATTAAGACAGCAAAATGGAACTCTGACATCAACTCTACCACTAAGCAGTGAAGTGAGGTTCCTGATAGCTAGCTTTTCTGATGTTATTGCTATCTGTTATCTGGTGTTTTTTTTTCATCATGAACATGTGTAGCAGTGGTTGGGGACACTTGCCTTTTCCCTTTGTTCCACTATTCTTGACTAATAAACCTATAAGCCAGAGCTGTGGCCTTATTTATAATAGCATACAAAAGTGAAAAAGTACAAGTGTGGCCTGGATTGAAACTATGACCTCCTCAAGGGGGTAAGGATCTTATGAGTCCACTAACAATTGGCCTACCCAGTTCATCCACAGGAAGGAATCTATTCCTTATATTATTAGTTCTTCTATATTTTAATGTATAGTGTGATAAAGTTCTTTTAGGCAGTAGAGAAATTTCCTATGTAAGTAATGCTGAAGATAACGTTTTAATTTTTATTTTAAGCTCTAAGAAATATTTAGATCATTACAAAAGGACTCCCAGTCATTTTCCTGTGTCCAAAGTCATAACTCTATGAGGAGAGGAGCTTTTCAACAGGAAGCTTAGGTGATATTCATATTGGTATTGGGATAGGTAACCCAGTTAAGTTTCTTGTAGATTTAAGTGAAATCACACACTCAAAATGGTGTATTAAATGTGACAAGATCATGTTATGCAACAAAATCATAGGTACAAATATCTGCAGCCAATTAAAGGATAAGTATTTTGTAGGTTCATGGAAAGAATCAATTGCCAAATGTTTTTATATTACCAATCACCAAGGAAAATATAAAGAGCCATTTTCCCATTTCCCACATTTAGCCCCATATTCAGATTACACTTAAAGGGCTCTATTTTCAAGGCAAGTTTATTCCTCAACAAGATGGAGTCATTTCAGATAATCATGAAGTTACTATTATTCTATTTATTAATATTAAAATAGTCCCCTATTAAAACTGAACACAGTAGCTCTAGACTGATGAGTTTGATAGACTTTGTAGGTTTGTTGCATCAAATTAATTAAATAGGCATCCAAGTTACTGACATGTTTCCAGGTTATGCAAGGCTGTGGTGCCAGATCACTGTGCTTCTGCCTTCTCAAACTTGGCTTTTCTTCTTTTCCAGCCCCACCCTTTTCTTCTTTGAAGTTATTGCCTTCCTAATCAAGTAAGGTAAGAATAATTTTATAAGTAGGGCACGCTAACTAGTTATTTATCATGTCTCTACTGTGCTCTGAATGACAGAAACAGCCGTCTAATCCAGAGGGAGCACCACTCTCTGATGATCCACATCTGTCCCTGGACCCCAGGTGACTGACTGCACTTATTTTATGAGAGAACTGCGTGCTAAGATGCCAGAAAGATCATATATATGACCCAAAAATGAAACCTGGCCTTGATTCCATGTTTTGATAGCATATTTAATCCTGCATTTAATCAATATATTGTACACATTGTTCATGTGGTCATTGCGTGGACAGCTAAAGGGGAAGGAAGCCAAAATCAAAGTTTTAATTCTTCTTTGAAGTTCACAGTTTGCTTAGGCAGAAACACAGACAAGCACAGAACCAAACTAAAGAGCTGGAATCCGTTTACCAGCTGCATGACTAGGGGCAAAATCTATGTTATTCCACCACACAAACATTCCTTTATTTTCTTCATCAGGGTGCAGTCAGCCTCCACTTGACCCTTTCCTTGTGAGGGTTCTGCTTGCCTATGCTGTTAGCACTGTCTGTGTTTCAGACTTGGCTCTGGGCTATGATGTGCTGCTATGACTTAGTAGGTGCACATTGAATAGATAATTTATAAGTCATTAAGAGTGCAAACTGGGGAGCTCTCTCTCATTCTCTCTCTCTCTCTCTCTCTCTCTCTCTCTCTCTCTCTCTCTCTCTCTCTCTCTCTCTCTCTCTCTCTTGAAGACATTTAGAAATGACTTCTGGTCTTTTCTGGAACAGTCTGTTTAATTACAAAAGATTAAAACTGCTAAAATGTTTGCACCTTTGCTTTCTGTAGGGAAGAAACAATTAAGAAGTCAAGTTAAACTCTTTCTCTCTCTCTCTCTCTGTTGATGGAAATACATGAACAGGATTACTCAAGAGAAGGAAAACAGTCTTATTAGTACCCCCAACAGAGCAGAGTCCATGGAAGATGCTCACAGTCTTTTGTCAGTGGTGTCTACTTGCAGGTGTGTTCTCTGCCACTCAATCATACACGATCGTTAGTAAGATTAAATGCATCAGAGAAAAGCAGAGACCACCCCAGTTTTTTTAATCTGCTACCATTCTTCCTTACTTCCAAGCCGATTTGACAACTACATTTATTTCACATGGCAATTGCTACAGGTTAATAATATTGTTTTATCGGGAAACATTTATCTTGAGGAAGAAAGTTATCCTAATACAGCAGATAACTTATCCAAGGACAAATAGAAAGGGGCCTGTGTCTAGAGGGTAATGCTAATGCCTGGCATGCTATAAAAATAAATGAAATCTGATTAACGCTACTGGAGAGAAGAATAAGTCACCGTTTCTGTGAAATATCATTTTCCCGGTTGGAACCATTTTCATTTTTTGTCAGCTTAAAACACTATACTAAAGATGAGATGACTTTAAAACAGGGACAGATATCTCAAGCCCTGCGATTATAAATGGTGTCATAGGCTTGTAATCCTGAGGGTTTAATCTAAAGTTTTTTCTCCTTAAAATTGATAGAGAAACACACTAGGAATTCAGAAGATTTTAATTAAAGTTGTTCAAAAACATTTAATGGAATTTTAAAGGCCAGTTCGCTAAGTATTTCTGATAATGAGTTTAATTTATGCAAGAAATTTCTTAATAAATTTGGCAGTGCCAAAATAGCCTACCTGTGCATAATATATATTTTCAGGGAAGCATTTCTTTAATTAACCAGCTTTGACTAATTCAGAAACGTTAGTTCATTTTAAGCCCTATTCAAAGCTGAATTATTAAATCCATAGTTTAAAAATAATGGGAGCAACTGCTTTTTTAAGGAAGGAAAACAAGCCACTAAGGCTGAGAAAGCCTTGTCTTAAACATACAGACAAGATAATTTCTTTCTTTCTTCCTTCCTTTCTTTCTTCCTTCCTTCCTTTCTTTCTTTCTTTCTTTCTTTCTTTCTTTCTTTCTTTCTTTCTTTCTTTCTTTCTTTCTTTCTTTCTTTCTTTCTTTCTTTCTTTCTTTCTTCTTCTTCTTCTTCTTCTTCTTCTTCTTCTTCTTCTTCTTCTTCTTCTTCTTCTTCTTTTAGGTGCATTGATGTGTTAAATAAGAACAGTTGGAGTCACAAGCTAAGGAAGAAGGCAGGGGCATGATTTATTTTGAACTGGAAAGCTGAAATACATCCTGTCTCAAATCACTCCCTGTTTTCCTGTAAAGTTGCCTGAGGCTCCAGGCAGAATCTCAGAAGGTTACTCAACTCAGCCCCACCAAAGTTAAGCGACCAACACTGGGGATGGATGGCACAAAGATGACCGCGGCAGGTGGGCTGCTTGTAGCTGCAGATGCGATTTCCACTAATAAATCAGCTCCTAGTAATGATAGCAGCTTGCGTTTCTGGTTGTCTGTTTTATAAAGGACAGTGTGGTTGAAATATGATAAGACTTGAAACTTAAAAGAGCTTGGGATTATTGGCTTTATTCAGGAAGGAACTTCCCGGGTCCTGTGCTGGTTGACAACTATAAAGTGCAAGGCTCCACAGACATCCTTTGTTATAACTTACCAGATCCCGACCGGTCCTGTCCCCAGAAAAAAAAAAATTCCACCATCAGAGGGGGACGCAATTAAAGGGGGAAATAATACAACCAGAACAATGTTGCATTACTTTACATTATAGTGACAGAGTCCTTCTGACTTTTCAACTACATTTTCTAACAAACCTACAGAAATAGTAAATGTTTACATACATAAACACCAAAGGAAGCCTATTAAGAAGGAGGATCAAAGATGTGAAATGCTGGGCTACTCTGGGTGATCTCAACTCCTCAGCTTGGCTGTGAATACATCAATAAGGAAGAGGTATGTCACAAAACTCACTTAGTCATCTGAGAGGCAGTGTGTGTTGAAATTGCTCATTATGTTAGCTTACTAAATCTTTGTTTGCTTGATTGTTTCTTTGTCTCCATATGAGTGTTGTAATCCAGTCTAGTCTGGGAAGTTTGATCTTCCAGCACTAGCTTCTCAAGGGCTGGGATCACAGGAAGACATCACTATTGCCACTGCCTGCTTTTGTTCATTCATTCATTCATTCATTCATTCATTTCTTCAGCTGACCCTGTAGTTTCTTAAGAAATTGGGAACAGCATGTAGAATATCAGAAAGAAAAAAAATAATATAAAAGAGAAAAGGATCCATTATATTCATTATGACCTTTTTATATGTTGATCATATTCACCCAGTAGCATTTCTTGTCCCATGCCTACTGATCTCCTTTCTTTCTGAATTGTACCTCTGTCATAAACACTGTCTTGCATGCCAGCCATTCAGTAAGAAAACACCAAAAAGGGGTATCCTTGTGACTGTGTGCAATCCCAGCACTTGGGAGATTAAGGCAGGAGGTCATGAGTTCAAATGCAGGTTGTGATACGTGAGGAACCCATGACACAAAACTAAACAACCACATAAATGAGGATGGCAATAAGAAAAAGAAAGAGAAAAGAGAGATAGGGAGAAAGAAAGCACTGTGTTGGTAGAACAAACACGGATTTTTAAATTAAAATGTAATTATCTTCCTCTTCCCTTTCCTTTTCCTAGTCTAGCTCTTTCTTCAACCTCTTCCCCCATCCCTTACTCTGTCTCAAGTTCCGGGCTTCTTTCTCCTCTTCATGGTAAGCATGTCTATTGGTGTTGTAGATGGGTGTAGTTTCCGTACCAGTTTTGGAGACAGTCTCACATCAGATTTTTCTGATTCTCTGGTTTTTACAATCTTCTCCCTCCCTTTGCCCCAGTGTCCCCTGAGCCTGGGTGCAGGAGGTGTGTTGTGGATGTTTCACTGAGATGGAGAAGCCCAGATTCATTTGGGTTTTGCATCTTAACAAGTTTGTGGTTTTCTACAATGGCCCTAGTCTGCTGAAAAAAATATACACTCTTGGATGATGGGAGATGAAAGATATACTTATCTGTGGGAATAAGTATTTACATTATACTTAGGGATTATGCTCATCAAGTATGTTGGTATATGTTGTTCTAGTATATCCTCTAATATCTATGGGGTCATGTCACAGGCAGTTGGATAGTGTTCCTATAACCAGCAGCATTTTTCTCCATGTTTTGGTAATAACCAATAGCTCTCTAATTGGACCTAAGGATCATTCAACAAGTGCTTATAATATTAGGTTAATTTTTTAAAACTAAAACAACAGGGTTTTTATTTCTGAAACTTTTGTTGATACAACAGACTATGCTTTTGCTCACAGTACTACTCTGTAGAGTAGAAGCATTACCATGAAGAACCAAGATGGTCTTTTCTGAAGCAGAAGAAGGTAGAAAACGATGGAGTTCAGAGAGACACGAGGGTCTTCTCCTCTTCCTTACTCCCTGGATCCAGACATGAGAAAATTAAAAAAAAGTATCTACTTTATTTTTATTATATGCATGTACATGTTGTTTGCATACTTGTCTGTGTATCAAGTTATGTCTACTGCCCCAGAAGACCAAAAGAGTACACCAGATCATCTTGGAATGATTAAATGGAGTAAAAGATGGTTGTAAAGTGCTTTATGTGTGCTGGGAATCCAATTTGAGTATTCTTGAAGAGCAAACAGATGTTAAAATGGCTCTTAACCACTGAGCCATCTCTCTACCCTAAAGACAGAATATAATTTTCTGGGTTGCTTCTTCAAATCAACTCATGGGGTTATTTTTATTCAGAAAGTATTGGTTGAGTATTTCTTCTTTGGGGGAGGGAGGATCGCCTTCTAAGGCTTAGACATGCCAGTCAACAGCACAGATACTATCTTCACTTTCCAGAGTTTATAGTTTGGTGGGTGATACATTGAAATGACTGCACTCACACTCTGATATCTGGAGACGTAGTTTGATAGCACAGCGGCTGTTGAACATTTCATTTTGAGATCAAAGATAGTATAGCAAGCCATCATTTTCAGGTACCCAGAGAAAAAGGACCCAGTGATAGATTTCCTATTAAGGGAATCAGCAGAACAGCAGTAACCAAACCTAATTACCAGAGGAGCAACAACTTATTGGTTTTTAAGTGTCATCTTTTCAATTCGATACAAAATATAAAATGCTCCACCAAATACTGTAACCTCAAACCTTGCCAATTTCAGAATCATCTCAATACAATTGGACCTTGGAGAAAAATTTGATATTCTTAAAAAAACTACATTGATAATACCTTCTAACAAATCTCCATAACTTGCTTGTCTGGAAAATAAGTATTGCTATTATAATAGCAAAATAATCATCCAATTTTGGAAGGTATTATAGAAATCTATTTTTATTCAGCAACTTTAGAGAAAAATTGAACAGAAGTGGGAAAGAAGTTAGTCATTGGCTAACAAAGAAACAAATTCACTTAAGAATCTAAAATTGGGCCCATCAAGCTAAAAGAATAGAGGTGTCTAACACCAAACCTAATAAACTGAGTTTGACCCCAAGGACCCTAATGATGGCAGGATAAAACTGACCTCCACATGTCTATTGTGGCAGAGAGAGAGAGAGGGAGAGAGAGAGAGAGAGAGAGAGAGAGAGAGAGAAGAGAGAGAGAGAGAGAGAGAGAGAGAGAGAGAGAGAGAGAGAAGAAGAAGAAGAAGAAGGAGGAGGAGGAGGAGGAGGAGGAGGAAGAGGGGGGAGAAGGAGGAGGAGAATAAGAAAATTTAAAAAAATAAAATAGAGTGAGTTAAAGGTATGTAGTTGTTTGCAGGGTGATGGGAAAGCTAAAAAAAAATTAAAAAGAGAACAGTAATGAGGAGACAGCTAGAGTTTATCCCACGAATCAGGAAGCATCATATGGAATCCCTTAACTTGTTGGCATAAAGCAGAGCACAGACAAAATATAGATTGTTCATTCCATCCTAGAAGCAGAGAAAAAGATGGTTATATCCAGTACACACTCTAACTCTGTACCCCATACCCAATACCCAGGAACCCACCTTGTGCATCTGGATGAAACTCATTTAAAGGTTGAGAATCGAACTTGGTATGAACCAACAAGAACTGGGTAAGTGACTAATGGATTTGAAGGCAAACAAGTCCCCAAAATAACAGAGAATAGGACTGTTTGGTTTTATCTTCAGTAGCCTGGCTAAAACAGTCTTTATAAGTATTTTAGGGGACTCAGAAAGAGAAACAAGGCTCATATACCAAGTGAGAACCTCCTTATCTTTCATGAATCTTTCCATGAGCCCAAGACTACCATACATTATTATTTTTTACAGCTGGTAAACATTTTTTAAATTAACTGGCAAGTTCAGAATATAGAAGTTGGGAAAAGTGAATATGACTTTAAAAATTGAATGCTTGTGTCTACAAAAATAAAAAAACAGAAAATATACCATTTAAAAAATATTATAGTTTGAACATAAAATAAAACCCTCCCCGAGCTTCTTCATCAATGGATGAAATGGCTCATTTTATAAAGATGCCTGGAGCTAAGCCTGATAGGTTCAGTTCAGACCTGTGTTGGAAAGGGTCCAACTGCCTCTCACAAGTCCTTCTCTGACTTCTACATATATAGAATAGTACGACCCAGTGCTTGCACACACACACACACACACACAATTAAAAATAAATTTTATTAAAAATAAATAAGAGAAATTCATTTAGCTAGAAAATATAAAAAGTACCCCATGTGTCATGCAGAAACATATAATCCTGGCAGCTGGGAAACTGAGGCAGGAAGATGATAGGCCTGAGGTCAATATTAGCTACAGAGCAAGATTCTAGCTCAAATGTCAACTAGTTAACTTGAACATAGAATATATGCACATATAATATACATAATATGCATATATACTACACATATGTAATGTACATATAAATAATATACAGATATAATACATATATAATATAATATATAATAATATATAAATATACAATATAACATAATAATATTACATATATAATGTATGTATAAATGTGAAGTACTATCAAAATATATATGTAGAAGTATGAGCCTGAAAGATTCACAGGATGCTTCGTTGATGCTAACATTCCATGCAATGACCATTAGAACCAATGCATATGAGTGCACAACTGGAAATTTCAACTGTGTTGCAAAACTTCACTTGCATTTGTGCAGACTGTACAATCAACTTTTGAAGTTGATGGAAAATTAATGTAGGTCGCATTTTAAATATATGAAGAAAGCAGTATAACAACTAAAAATGTTGAAAATGCTCACCAATGTTCTAGTCAGTAAAATACTACTAATAATAGATACTTTTAAGTATTTCAATGGAGCCAAATAAAAATCAAATGTACAGACCTATGTGCACTCAGACCTAAAATTCCATATTTGAAAAGAGTTACGGTACATTTTAGATTGTGAAACCTCATCCACAAATTATACTAAACACAATAGGAGGCTCAATTTTTATAATACATGAAAGCACTTACATTTTGTTGAATGATAAAATGAAAAACACCGACTCTATGAAAAATGCAAATCCATGTATATATGAAAACATATACAGGCACAAAATATGAAAACTATTTCAAATCTTTAAACAATCTTTAATATTATTAGAGACAACATTTTTCATCTTTGTGCAGCTGGTCTACCATCACAGTCTGTGCTGTGAGTTGAGGAGGTTGGGGACATCTTTGTAACAATGAGTAGTATTTATTGAATTCTACCTATATAGAAATCAACAGTATAAGTCATTTGACATTAACTGACTTATTTAATCCTTCTAACAAATTTACCAGGTTCATATTACCTTCATTATAGGAGCAACAAAATAAAATCTTTGACAAGACCAGATCTTCCTCAGATCCTAAATGAGGGTCCCAGGAGAAACTAAAAAATGCATCCTTCCAAGAGCTGTAGTACCCTCCTGCCTTTGGCAATACACGCACATACATGTTGATTGAGGAACTTTAGCTGTCTGGGCATCCTATAAACTACCTTTCTTTTTCTCACCTCTGATAACTCAATTGGCTATTTAAAGCTACTTGATAGGTGCTAATGTCTCTTCAATCACCAAATAGTCAGGATTATAGGTCAATAATTTTTCCGAGTCCAGGTAAGTTTCCACCACTGCAGACTTGTCCCTGAGCACCGGCAACAGATCGCTCTTGCTTCCAGAAAGTTGAGTTATTTGTGTGCCACAGACTGTGAAATCAGAGACAGTCCGTTTCTATGGGAACGAGCTTTATTTAATCTAAGAGGGCAGTGAAGAGTAATTTCCAAATGTTGCAGAGTGAAGAAAAAGTTAGCCACACATCACATCCTTAGTTTGAATCATTATTTCTTCACTTCCCTGGTTCCCCTTCAGAGATTCTTTTTAATCCTGTGTAGCTGAAGGAATTGCAGCATCTTTACCTAACCTAATAAACTCTGTAAGCATATTCAGAACATATGAAACCCCAAAATGATGTCCTTTATACATTTTCTAGTTTTCCTCATCTCCAGAAATTGAAATCACAACCCTGGCATTCACCAAATGTATTAATTTAATATGAGGGTCTTGGGTCTTCAGGAATGAATGTGCATAAACTATGAGAATAGGAAATTAGGGGAGTTAACTCTAGCTTTCTTGTTTTCATCTCTGAATGTTTACACTTTCTCAGTTGTACAATTCTAATTTAAAGTAAAAAATTGCAGAAAGACTCATTCAGTTTTACGTATTCATGTTCATTACTGGGTGTTTAAAATAGAATGACAAACAATGTTCTGTTTCTAACATAGATTTGTTTCACCTAATGATTATGGTAAGCAAACTTAAGGGTTTTTTTTGTTTTGTTTTGTTTTGTTTTGTTTTTTTAACTAAATGGCAAATGCTCTCCTTTAGAAACTAATGTCTGACAAATATGTCAGGATTGCCTACCTACAACAAGTAATTTTTATGCAGTTTGTACATATATGCACCTTTGATAAATAATGAATTATAAATATTTATTTAGCATGGAAGTGTGCCCATGCCATGATACATGTGTGGATGTCAGCAGAAAACTTATAGAGATAAATTTTCTCCTTCTATCATATGAGTCTTGGGGCACACCATTCTTGAGAGCAAGAACCCTGGTTCACTGAACCATTTCACCAACTTCCAGAAGAGTAATTTTATGTTTTCTCTTTAACAGGAAATATAGCCGCAATTTATCATAAGTGAGCTAATTCCTGAAATTAAGGGAATTTCTGAGTGCTTGTGAATACTTTCCAACCATTTATTGAGGATATGAAAGACACCATGGCATGAAATGTAAGAAATGTTAGTTTTAAAGAAATATACTTTTTCAACTTTCTTTTCTCTATATTTCATTGAATTTTTATTAAAGATAAGAGAATAAATTTCTTAATATTTTAGCATACATAAGATTAGTGTATACATCATTTTGTCATTAGATGAAATTAAAATCTGGTCATTAAGTAAAATAGCAATTAAAAGGTTAAAAATAGGTCAGTATTTATATTTTAACTAAATATGAAATTTTCATTATTAAGAACTGTAAAACTTTTTAGTACATTGAAGATCTCCAGCATCTTAGAAAATTAATGAGAGTGTTATTATATAATAACTGCTGAATTGATTGTTGTCTAATACATTTTATAATTACTTAAAAGTATAAGCCAATAGCATTGAGGTTTCTATATAAATTGCCAGAGGGTTGTATGCATGTCTCTGAGGAAGTCATAACTCTGAAAAGTACTCCCAAAGACAACTGACCAATGGTGAAGCACCCAGCAGTGAATGTCACCTTTTGGACTTCTTTCCCAGGGACTTAATTACTAAAGTGCCCCAAGCATGTTTGCCTTTACATTATTTATTTGGAAAATGAGGAGCCCATGGTTAAATAATCATCCAGTGATGTCTTTCCATTCATTGCCTTAGTACTGTACTTTAGATTTCATGTTTAAGACTATTCCAAATATTTCATAAAACAAAATAATGCCTAATGTCTTGTGTAATAACAACAGGGACCCTTGTAGAAAACAAGCAATCATCAGTGTCTGTCGATACCTAAAGCATGGTCACGTGTTAGAAATTTAACAATTTTAAATAATACAATTCATAATGACTGGGAACTTTAAACTGAATGATTTTTAAATGATGATATTCATGCTCACTTCTTATACAAACAAGAAACTGGTATATTTATCATGTCCAATTTTATATTTTCATGATTCTTTTTTTCCTCTTATTTTTGTATGTATGCATTTCTGTAAGCAGAAAGATCAGAGGTTAATGTTCTATATCTTTCTCATAGTCTGATTTATTTTTTGAGAGACAGTCTTTGAAACTGGAGTTTTCTGGCTGGCAAGACTAACTGGTCTTCAAAACCCAATCCTCCAGTTTCTGCTCTCTAGCCCTGGTCTTATAATAATAGACTACTATGGTACCAGCTTGCATGTGGGTGCTGAGGGATTGAACCCCTGTCCAATTGCTTGGCCACCTGAGCCGTCTCTTTTCCAGCCCTGGTATTTCATTTTCCCATTTGTCTTAGTGTTAGATGGTAGCCACCTCTCTGTCTACCATCGTGACTGATGACAAAAATAATCTCCAACAAGTTTAACCTCTGAGCCCACCTTTCTTACCTTCTTGTCTACATCTCAAGACTATCTGTGGTGAAAGAAAAGTATCGGGTAAGATTTTTTTTATATAAAACTGTTGCAGACAGAGCATCCTAAAGTATTAATCCTCATGTAAAATGAGCTTTCTGATAAATCTCATAATGTAGATTAAATATTGCACTAATGCCAAACATTAAACCTCCAACTGATGGCCAGAAATAGTCAAATGGTCACCTGACCTTCTCCATCCCCTCACCCCTTTTTTCCTTCCTTTTCTCCCTTTCCATAGATAGAGATAAAATAATCTTACCTGCTTCTCAAAGCTCAGCTGGTAACAAGGTTCAAGTTTAAACAGCTTCAAAATGCTCATGTAATAATGTCTTGAGTCCCAGGTGAGAGAGCTTTTAAAGTGACTGCGAATTGAGGGTTTTAACTCCGTGGATTTATTTATCCACTAACAGATGCATACTTTAGTGGAGTTATTAAGAAGTGATGGACACTGGAAGACAGTGCCTGTCAGAGGTGCTGACTCATCCTTGTTGCCTTCTCCATCTCTCTCTGCATCCTGGAGGTCTCAAGGTCAAGCTTCCTTCTTATTAATCCACCACCACTGGCATTTCTACCTTGCCCTAGG
Organism: Apodemus sylvaticus; assembly: GCF_947179515.1. Lineage (NCBI taxonomy): Eukaryota > Metazoa > Chordata > Mammalia > Rodentia > Muridae > Apodemus > Apodemus sylvaticus. The sequence goes on along the minus strand of NC_067485.1, from coordinate 75,908,858 downwards.
GATAAAGGATAAAAGAATGGAACAAGGCAATCCTGAGTCAAAAGATGTCTCCACTCTAAGTAGAGTCACACCAGTCTCTGTTGAAAAGATTCTGGTGAGAAAGAAATTGAGGAAAATATCAGAAAATGGGAAGATCTCCCATGTTCAAGGATATATAGTATTAACATGCCAAAATTGGCCATCTAATCAAAAGCAGTCTACAGATTCAGTGCAATTCTCATCAAAATTTCAATACAATTCATTATGAACCTTGAAATATTCTCAACGTCATATGGAAAAACAAACAAAAACAAAAAACAAGGATAGCTAAAACAATCCTGAACAATAGAAGAACTTATGGAGGTATCCCTGACCTCAAGCTATACTACAGAGTAATAGTAGAAAAATTGCATAGTATTGGTATATGAAAAAGACAGATTGATAAATGGAATCAATTATAAAACTGTGAAATAAACCCTCACAAGTGTGGACATTCAATTTTTGATAATGAAACCAAAAATATACAATGGAAAAGGGAGAACATCTTCAATAAATGGTGCTGGTCTAACTGGATGCCTGCATGTAAAATAATGCAAATAGATCTGTATCTATCAACCCACATAAAACTCAAGTCCTAGAGGATCAAAGACCTCAAAGTAAATCCTGATACACTAAATTCATTTGAACAGAAAGTGGGGAATAGCTTTGAACTCACTGATACAAGAAGCAACTTCCTAAGCCGAATGCTAGTGCCTTAGTCTCTAAGATCAACAATAGATAAATGGGACCACATGAAATTGAAAAGCTTCTAGAAGGCAAAGGACACTGTCAATACAACAAAAGTTGGGAAAGGATCTTCACCATCCCTACATATAACAGAGGGCTAATATACTAATTTATTATACATATACATACATATATATACATACACACATATATAATCACTAAAAAGTTAGACACCAACAACATAAACAACTCAGTTAAAAATGGGGTACAGAGCTAAACAGAGAATTCTTAGGAGATGAATTTCAAATGACTGAGAATCACTTAAAAAAGTTTTCAGTGTCCTTATTGACCAAGGAAATAAAACATCAAAATGACCCCGAGACTCTATCTTACACCCATCAGAATAGCTAAGTTCAAAAACTCAAGTGATACCACATGCTAGAAAGATGGGGTACAAGGTACACACTTCTTTATAGCTGGTAGGAGTACAAATTTATCCAACCACTTTGTCAATTTCTCAGAAAACTAGAAATAGTTCTAGCTCAAGACCCAGCTATACCACTCCTGGGCATATACCCAAAGAGATGCCCCATTATACAACAGGGACACTTGTTCAACTATGTTCCTAGTAGCTTTATTCACAATAGCCAGAAACTGGAAACAAACTAGATGTTCCTCAACTGAAGAATGAATAAGAAAATGTGATACATCTACAAACTGGAATACTATTCAGCCATTAAAAAAAAAAGGCGTCATGAATATTGAAGGCAAATGGATTGAACTTGAGACTATCATTCTAAATAAAGTAATTTAGACTGAAAAGCACATGCATGGTCTGTACTCACTTGTAAGTGCATGTTAGCCATAGAGTACAAGATACCCAGCCTACACTCCAAAGAAGCTAAACAAGAAGGAAGACCCAAGTGAAGATGCTTGAATCTCATTTAGAAGGGGGAATAAAATAGTCATAGAAGGCAAATTGAGGGAGGAAACTGGGTTGGAGAGAGGATGGGGAGGAAAATGGGGGAGCTCAGAATCAGGTGTGGGGAGAGACAGGAAAAAAGGCCAGAGGGTCAAGAGAATGAATGGAAATCTGCAGCTGGTGGAGGTATGGGGGCAGGGGGTGAATCTCGAGGACATGCCAGAGAACTGGGATTGGGGAGGCTCCCAGGAATCAATGGGAGGTACTTTAGCAGAGACATTAGCTGAAGAGACCACTTCCTGTAGTCAGACAGGAACCCCATTGGATCAATAGGGACACCAACATACCTACAAAACTTTTACCCATGATTTGTCCTGTCTACATTAAATGCAGGAGCAAAGACAGAGTAGAAACTGAGGGAATGGCCAACCAATAACTGGTACAATTTGATACCCACCCCCATGGAAAAGCACCAATCCCTGACACCACTAATGATACTTGTAGATAGGACCTAACATAACTGTTCTCTGAAGGGCTACAACCAGCAGCTGACTGAAAGATACAGAGACTCACTTCCAAACACTGGATGGACCTTGGGGACTCTTATGGAAGAGTTGGGGGAAAGAATTGGGGATTCTGATGGGATAGGAACTTTCATCAGGGAGACCAACAGAGCCAACTAACATGGACCACTGGGGGTTCTCAGAAACTGAATACCATACATTGGCTGGACCGAGGCCTATAGCAAGCATGCACCTTGGTCTTCATGTGAGTCCCTCAACAGCTGGAGCAGGAACTATCCCTAGAGCTGTTTCCTGTACGTGGGCGGGGGGGGGGGGGGGAGTGTATTCTATCAGTTTGGCTGCCTTGTATGGCCTCAGTGGGAAAGGAAGCACCTAGTCTTGGAAAGACTTGAAGTGCTAGAAATGTGGGGGAGTGGGGAGATACCGAAGAAGGTCCCACCCTCTCAGAGAAGAAGAGGAAGGGGGAAGAACTGTGAAGAGTGACCAGGAGGTGGGCAGTGAGCAGGATTTAAAGTGAATAAGTGAAAAAAAGATTAAGTTAAATTTTTTAAAAACAATCTCTCTCTGACACATGAACTTTGCCTCTCAATTAGATGTCACTTTCAAACATGGCTGCTCCCTTCTACAAACTATCCTTAGAGATTATAGGTGTGTACTAAGAGTATGTCTGTATTCAGCCAAATCCCACTATGGCATGTCTGTGTTCTTCAATTCTTTTTCTTCTTCTTTTTTTATTCGATGTATTCCTTATTTACATATCAAATGATTTCCCCTTTTCTAGGTCCCCACTCCCCGCAAGTCCCATAAGCCCTCTTCCCTCCCCCTGTTCCTCTTCTACTCCTTCCCACTTCCCTGTCTGGTATTCACCTATACTGTTGCATTGAGTCTTTCCAGGACCAGGGGCCACTTCTCTGTTCTTTTTGGACATCATTTAATATGTGCATTATTTCTTGGGTATTCCAAGTTTCTAGGTTAATATCCACTTATCAGTGAGTGCATACCATGATTGATCTTTTGAGACTGGGTTACCTCACTTAGTATGATGTTCTCCAGCTCCATCCATTTGTCTAAGAATTTCATGAATTCACTGTTTCTAATGGCTGGATAGTACTCCATTGTGTAAAAAGACCTATATGACAAGAACTTCAGATCTCTGAAGAAGGAAATCAAAGAAGATCTCAGAAAATGGAAAAATCTTCCATGCTCATGGATTGGCAGGATTAATATAGTTAAAATGGCCATATTTCCAAAGGCAATCTACAGATTCAATGCAATTCCCATCAAAATCCCAACCAAGTTCTTCATAGAGCTAGAAAGAGCAATGCTCAAATTCATCTGGAATAACAAAAAACCCAAGATAGCTAAAACTATTCTCAACAGTAAAAGAACTTCTGGGGGAATCAGTATCCCAGACCTCAAATGTTACTACAGAACAATAGTGATAAAAACTGCATGGTATTGGTACACTGTTCTGCAATTCTTAATTAAACATAAAAAGAATAAAAACTTCCTAATCTCTAAGAAAATATTTTAGCTTATACAGGAACATGTATGAAACATGCCAGCTGTAATTCCAAAACACTGAATAATAATCATATCTGAAATAAATATCTTTTTTGAAACTTTTTAATTCTTTGTGTGATATTTGTGGAGATCATTTTCCATATACATTTTATTCTTTTTCTTTTATTCAAACAGATTTTTTTGTAAAATATAATTTGATTATAGTTTCTCCTTCTCTTACTTCATTCAGTTCCCCCCCCATCCCCTCTAATCTGTTTTGTAAGTTCCCTCCTGATTGAAAGACAAGGAAGCTCCTTGAGCAAAAATGTTAACACAACTCAGGAGGCAGCAGGTGCTGTCAAGAATGTGGAGAAAGAGGAACATTCCTCCACTGCTGGTGGGATTGCAAGTTGGTACAAGCACTCTGGAAATCAGTCTAGCGGTTCCTCAGAAAACTGGCTATGATACTACCTAAGGACCCTATTATACCACTCCTGGGCATATACCTAGAGGATTCTACAGTAGGTGATAAGGACACATGCTCCACTATGTTCATAGCAGCCCTATTTATAATAGCCAGAAGCTGGAAAGAACCCAGATGTCCCAGATGGAGGAATGGATACAGAAAATGTGGTATATTTACACAATGGAATATTACTTAGGTATTGAAAACAATGAATCCATGAAATTTTTAGGCAAATGGGTGGAACTTGAAAATATCATCCTAAGTGAGGTAACCCAATCACAAAAGAACACACATGGCATGTACTCACTGATAAGTGCCTATTAGCCCAGAAGCTTGGAATACCCAAGACACAATTCACATATCAATCAATGCCCAAGAAGAAGGAAGAACAAAGTATGGATACTCTGGTCCTTCTTAGAAGGGGAAACAAAATACCCACAGGAGAAGATACAGAAGCAAAGTGTGGAGCAGAGTCTGAGGGAAAGACCATCCAGAGACTGCCCCACCTAGTGATCCATCCCATATACAGTTACAAAACCCAGACACTATTATCGATGCCCACAAGTACTTGCTGTCTGGAGCTAGATATAGCTGTAACCTGGGAGGCTCTGCTACTGCATGACAAATACAGAGGGGGACACTCTCAGCCAGCTATTGAACTGAGCACAGGGTCCCCAATGGGGAAGCTAGAGAAAGGACCCAAGGAGTTGAAGGGGTTTGCAGCACCACAGGAAGAACAACAATATGAGCCACCCAGTACTCACAGAAGCATAGACAACAGAGAATGGCCTTGTTGGACATCAAAGGGAGGAGAGTCCCCTGGTCCTGAAAAGGCTTGATGCTGCAGTGTAGGGGGAATACCAGGACAGGGAAGTGGGAGAAGATTGATTGGGGAACAGGGGCAGGGGAGATGGCTTATGGGACTTTCAGGGGTTTGTGGGGGGACCAGGAAAGGGGAAATAATTTGAAATGTAAATAAAGAATATATCTAATTAAAAAAAGAATGTTAACACATCAAAATGGCTTCAGGAACTCCCTAAAACTGACCAGATTCAGTATACCTCTCTCTCTCTTTCAGAGAAAGCAATAGACCTGGTGAAAACCAGTCTCAGACAAGCCAAACTGTAAAGAAGACTGAAGTCTGACCAGCTACCCAGAAGGGGCAAAGAAAGTCAAGCTGCCTGGCAGAGGTTTAAAGCATTAAATCACATAGAAATGACACTGTTCAACCTGGTGAACTGTCTTCTGCTGTGCAGTATACTCCGGGTTCCCAGCTTTCATAATAGGTAGACTTTGGCAATGTGATTATTTTTTGAGTCATTTCTGCTCCTGTAAATATCTCCTTACCCATACTCCTGTAAATAACCCAAATCAAACCCCAAGACCAGAAGACATAATCTCTACATAAACAACAGACAAGACAGAAAGGGAAAAGGAAAAAAATATGAGACAAAGAACATCCAAAGAAGCTTAAGTTCGTTTTCTGTTCATTTACAGCTGAGCATGAAGGTTACCATTATGACTGGTTTATTTCCTCAGTGAGACTCTCTTGTAGAGCAAGTGGCTACCCACTGATGATAGCTCCTGGGTTAGGGAGTGTGTTCACTTTTCTTCTCAGCTCTAGAACCCCATCTGGTGCAGACCTAGTGCCTGCTCATACAGTTTCTGTTAATTTTTATATATGCTGTCCCCAGTGGCCTTGTTTCCTTAGTATCCTCTGTTCCCTTGGGATCTTACCCTTTTACTGCCTCCTCTTCTGCAGAGTTCTCTGAACATAGAAGGGAGGGATTTGATGGAGACTTCTGGTTTAGGGAAGAGAGTCCCAAGGTCTCTCACTTTTAGCATATTGTCTATCCGTGTGTCTCTGTATTTGGTCCCATTTATGCAGAAGTAAGCTTCTATGATGATGACTGAGCAAGGCACTGATCTATGGAAACAGCAGGACTGACATTAGGAGCAATTTCTGCCTGATTCCTATAACAGATCAGAAGTATTTGATTTTCCCTCTATCTATCTAGTCCCAGGCTCTCATCTTCCCCAGCAGCATTGGGTATGGGGTTCATCTCATGGAGTGAGCCTTAACTCAAATCAGAGCTATGTTGTTTTTTCCCACAAGGTTTTGCCAATGCTGCACCAGCACACCTTGCAGGCAGCTCACCATTGTAGACTGAAGGATTTGTAGCTAAGGTGTTGTTTAATTTTCTTGGAGAAGTAGCTTTCAGTAGCATAAATACTAGTTCACAGGGGTGATGGCACCTGATTGACCATAGGCATGAAGGCTCTAGGCGGTCCCCAGCGTGACGTCTCCATGTTAGGTGAGTCAGACCCATCCATACACACGGCAGAGCTACAGATCTTCTTGTGCAACAGATCTAGCAAACATCATTCAGTTTACACATGCTGTCATGCAGTATTGTAGTGCTATTTTCCCTGAGTTATGAAAAATATTAGTAAATAAGAAATTCTTAAAATCTCTCTCTCTCTCTCTCTCTCTCTCTCTCTCACACACACACACACACACACACACACACACACACACACACTTTTTCTAAAGTACCAAGTATAGTTTCATTTATAATAAAAAATAATGTTGATCTTTAGGTGGCTAAGAGGATTATCTGTTACTCACTTCCTTTCCTAAAGTTATACTTTCTTAGACTATAGCTTTCGAGACTATAATGCATTTCTTCTGAAAGGGAATTAAAATGTAACACACACACCAAAAAAAAAAAAAGCCACATTCAAAAGAGGTCAGAATATCTATTGTCATCTGATAGAGTGTTTTAAGGATCACAGAAACAGAATGTAACATGTGCATACATCGGTATAACCCTGTGTGCTCACATACACACACACAGATAGAAAGGGGGATCTGAAAACTAGAGCAAAGAAGGTAAATAAGCTTTTTATGCTCTTTAATATGTTATGTATGTTTGTACACTGCCGTTCACTTACATTGGAAACACTCATCTTATGTAACGAGGTGGGGGTGGGGAACAGGGCCAGGTCTACTGTGTCAGGACAGCTAGTTGATTAGAGCGGAGCAGCTTTATGATACACTCTCAGCACCTGCTGAACTATTAAAATTCCCTTTCTTTGTCTCCTTCCTCATCTTCCTTTATTTCTCTCCAGGCCTCTTCTTTCTTTCTCATCTTTCTCTCCTTCATACTTCTTCCTCATAAGAGGTCTGAGATCCTTCATATCTCTTAAGCAGTTATCTATACTAATTAGATCTAGCCCTATAAGAGATGATAATTTTATATCAGTAAACTGCACAGCTACTGGGGTAAGAAACTTTCAGCAAATAGCAACCCTGAAGAAGTCCATGGAAGTGTGGTGATCAAACTGCACGCACTGGATGAAGACATCCAGCTATGGCTGGAGAGTCATTTTTCCTTAAACCTGACACATTCATGGTGAACTAGCGCCAAGACAAATGCACACAGAACTGTAGCCTGGAAATATTTAAACATATTATTTGAATTCTCAGAAGTCTCATTTTTTTCTTAAAGTAAACATTGGCATTCAAAGCCAATAGTCTGAGTAATCCTGTCTTGAAGTGTAACTTTATTTGTTATGCGGATTTGCTCAGGGAAGAGAAGGGGAAAAAAATAAACCCAACCCTCTGCATCTAGTGCAGAGAGAAAAATCACTGTTTCTGCAACATTGGAGACATTATTTGAGGCCATGTAAGTGACACCGCCTAAAGCTACTCCAACAATTCGCAACTAAAATTTGATTTAATTGTTTTTAGCAAAATGTTCCTTTGGCATGGGCCTCCACCATGATTGCTATTTGTCTCTTTATTAGCAGAAGGATATTAAGTTCTCTAAGAGGGAATCCGAGAGCACACCCAGAGAGCTGTCCACATTCATTCTCAAGCAAAAGCAATGCCCTCTCCATTACTCTGTGATGCATTGTGTCTCCTGAAGCAATAGATCTGGCAAGGTCTAGCTCTTACCAGCATGAGGGTCAAGGTGCAAATGTTCTGCAGATACACTTATTCATAAATGAGCATGTTCTGCTCATGTACACAACTTTATTGTTTGGGGATGAAGTTTTATAATTTTGATAATATCCAGGAAGATATCTTAATTTTTCACCCAATGTTATTTACATAGGAAAGCCATGATTATATAATCCTTATTTTGACTAAGGTTTTATACAACTCACATCTCCATGAGCTATGCTTGTGGAGCAGATTGAAGGAACAAACAGTGTTCATTACCAGCCCTGGAAGCTTTCTAAACCACGTTCCTGGTTTCTTCTCTGCTCCTATCACCAATCTAGGATTCCACTCTAAACAGAAGTGTGGGGCAAGCATGTTTCATTTTTCTATGAGAAATATAAGAAAATCTTGAAAATACTTTTCAAATCTCAGCAGTTGTGTTCCCTTTAACAATTCTTCAAGCTTACTTTGTTTTGAAACCTCCAAGCGTGGAAACATTGCTCATCAATATATGGTGTCTGCCAAAATATCAGTCATTTATTATCGAAATCTTTGACTTTTGTTTTCGATCATTCCCTTTAAATGAGAAGTATTCCAAGTATCAGATCATAGGTCGCTTCTCTTTTCTACCTACAATGTTCAGTTACATCTTTTCTCTAAATTCAGGATTTTTATCAACTTTTGTTGCATTGCTACCTTTAACTTCAAATTTTCAGCTTCAACTTCTGGCCTATAGTCACAGTTAAATCCCTATTGCTTATTGATTTCATTTTTTGGATGTTGTGCATAGAATTCAAACTCCCAGTCTGTTAGAATCTCTGTTTTGCTAAGTTACTCTAGCCAAGTGTTTTGGGGTCACTAATGTGAACTATCTTTCATACTCAGATTCAACCCATGGGTAAATATTGACTGGAATTTTCAAAGTATGACATTTATCAGACCTTATAGTCCCTTGCTTAGATGGTTGCAGTTACCTAAGAAATACATAAGTTTTGTTCTCTCATATTTGTAGTAGAGCAAAAAAACTGATGTTTTTAGATACAAATCATGTAATTTACGGTGGTTAAAGCGTCTCACTGGCTTCTCTTCATCTAATGAGAAAGCCGAAGTCCTCTGTGGCTATGAGGCCCTATGTGCCTTGCTTCTCCTTTAACTGTTCTGATTCCTTCTACTGCATCCTTCCTCCCTTGCAATCTCCGCAACGTCACAAGTATGTGCTTTTTAAAATATGCCACCCTACAAATAAAAAATGATACTATCTATTCCAGAAATGTGAAGGAACAATATATCTCCCTGCATCCCCCAAAAAGAATTTGGCAATATTTAAAAAACTATTTCCAAAAGAACCACTCTTCTATATCAAGCCTTTGCAGTTTGGAGCCAGTAAGTGCCTCCAAGATAGACCTCTGGTAGCAGAATGTCTTATAATGATGTTTTCTTATTAGCCATGCTTTTGTTGTCATTTAGTTTTTAGACATAATGTAAGACTCATGTAAGGAGAGTTTCACTGTATGGATGGAACCACAAGAATCAGGTATAATAAACTCAATACTGTGAGCTCTGTCAGAAGAACATCGCCTTAGAGAGAACTTCTTCCTCATGCTGTGCTGACATAGCTGGCATTACAATGACTGGAGACTGCCTGTGAGTGGGGCATTTGTAACAAACACTTGAGACAAGGGACACAATGAAGCCTTAGCCCAGACACTTGTAGAGTCAGATCCAGGTTTTTGCAGTGCACCTCACTCCCTGTGTGATTCAACAGATTCTCTGTATATTTGGAAGGTCAATGTTTTCATCTCTTTCTTGTGACCACGTTATCTTATATTCATAACTCCACCCCCTTCTAACATCTCCTTCCTTTTGCTGCCCTCCTGCCTCATTGCTCTACAGTGGAGAGGCCCTTGGATCAGTGAAGGCTCCTCAATGCCCCAGGGTAGGGGAATGCCAGGTCAGGGAAGCAAGACTGGGTGGGTAAGTGAGCAGAGGCAGGGGAGATGGGATGGGGGTTTTTAGAGGCAAAGAGAAGAAGGGATGACATTTGAAATGTAAATAAAGAAAATATCTAATAAAAAAAGGAAAAAAATTGTCACCACATGACAGAGAATATAGAATATCTTTAGGTATCTTGCTTATTTTTTTTTGTATTATGTTCTAGCACCATCTCTTTCTTGCCAATGGAAGTGTTTCTTTATAACAAAAATAATTAACACATATACGTTGTACTAAAACATCACTGCATAAATGTCAATTGAGTTATTTTATTTTATATTTTCTTAAAATAAAAGCAAAGTGTTTTAAAAATCCTGTAGTACTACTATTCATCCATGAAGATGTTGATACTCTTCCAAAGTCAGGAAAATAGAACCTGAGGACACTATGTTAAGTTAAATAAGCCAGACATAGAAATACAAATACTTCATTTTTGTCACATGTAGAAAGGATTTTTTTTTTAAGTTCTGAAAACAGATAGAAATTAGTAGGGAATGGGAAGACGACAAGATTCCAGAGAAAGGAGCATAGAGGACAAAGGGGGTCTAAACCAGAAGGATGGAAAGACATAATTGATACACAGTATATCATCTATTTCCATGCATGAAAATGTAGTGAATCACATTAATGTGTACAATTAATACATGCAACAATCACAATAAAAATAAGTACGTAGAAATATGACTGCATGTTGAACTGAATTCACAAGAATTCCTGACAATGTGGTGAACAATATTCTCTGCTAGTGTTTTGTGGACTTACACATGCCATCCACAAGGAGACCCTGAAACATCAGGCTAGAAACAATATTCCAAACAGAAAAGGAAGTTGGTGGAGTACTTCTGGCTCTTAATCCCTCAAAACTACCTGCTGGGGAGTACACTCATTTTGTGGCATGATTACTTAGACTCGGCCAACTTTCCAAGACTTTTCCTCCCAAGATTTGACTTAGCAATGCAGCTGCTTTAATTCCCCCATGTTAAGTTCATTTGTTAACTCAGCTCTTGCAAGTGTTTCTCTTTTGTGCTTGTCTTTGTATATAAGTCCATTTCCATGTCTACATTGTATTTCTACCTCTCTCTCTCTCTCTCTCTCTCTCTCTCTCTCTCTCTCTCTCTCTGTCTCTCTCTGTCTCTCTCTCTCTCTCTCTCTGTGTGTGTGTGTGTGTGTGTGTGTGTGTGTGTGCACGTGCATGTACAATCTTGTATGTATGAAAATTATATGCACTTATGTGCAGGCTTGTATGGAAGTTAGAAGACAATAACATTGGTGTCATTTTTCAGTTTACTTGGTTTTTTGAGATAGGGTTTCACACTGGCCTAGAACTTATTAATTAGGCTTGATTGAGAAGCCAATGAATGCATTAGATGAATTTACCTTGTATCCCTGGCTCTGGAATTATAGATACAAACCACCTTATATAAACCACCTTATATGGCATGGGTTCTAGAGATCAAACTTGTAGACTCACATTTGCAAAGCTAGCACCTTACAAAATAAGTCATCTTGTTAACTCTTGTGCAAACATTTTTTTTTAAAGAAAACATGCAAAGCAAATTCTATGCAGTCCTACTGCCTCCTTCCTGCACACTTGTTTATATCTTTGGACTTTGTTTGACTTTGTTGTTATTCCTGATTTTGTGATTACTTCCACATTTCAAACAACTTCTTCCTTGAGTTCAGAATCTAGTACACAGAAGAAAATGCGTCCATTGTTTTTCTCAGCCCTCTGCATTGTCTTCTCCCTCAGCCTGACAAGTTACTTTGTCTGTTGGTGCTCAGTCACATGACCATTAACTACAAACATAGCACACATGCACCAATGACTTGTCCCAACATCTAAACAGTAAGCGGTTCTCATCTCATGAATGACATATCTAGGATTCTTGTTCACCTGCAGCATAACATCATTCTCCAGTGTGTCAACGGCCAGATCGTCAGAGGCCTTCTTCATCCTCAAGAACAACAAATCATAGCATCAATACACTCTACATCCATATATCTTTTCCATGCTGCCTTATATCTCTGACACTGAGGTTTCCTCTAGAGTTTTGGTGACATCAGAATCAGAGGCACCCTTTGGGCATTGTCAGAACAGCACATAGAAATACATTTCACTGGGGTTGAAATGACTCCCTACTGCAGTTTATCACCACCTCAATATATATTTTGCAATACTTTGGGATACTTTCCCTAGGGGAAAGTTATAAATTAAAAGACATTTTCTTCTGTAATCTTTAGAAGCAAAACAATGTAGGTTTGGAGTGTTCTGTGCACTATCAAAAGGCAAAGTTGAAAGCAATAGACCTTTAATGTCTGATTTCAAATTGAGCTGTTACAGAGAAATAAGGCAACAGATCTGAGTTTTGTGTGTGTGTGTTCCTTTGTTTTCCCAGGTGTTAGTCATCCCTGACTTTGCTAGCTCGTGTTTACTTCATCCTGAGGCTCATTAACAATGACAATAAATAAAACCTCACCAAGGAAGTCAGTGCTTTTAATCTGACAGGTGCTCACCAAGCAGTCACACCTTCAGATGAAGAAATACTCCCTGCCAGGTTTTGTTTTTTTTTTAAGATCGTAACTAAGCTCTGTAGAAATATGATTTATTTTTATTTAATTGTTAGGGAAGATCCTTGGCAAAGAAAATTACAATCCCCACTCCTGAAGCCCAAGGCACTCTGTGCTAATGCCATCTGCCCTTTTGCTATGCTGACTGCTTTGTCCAGAGATGTGAACTCATTTTACCTTTGCTTTACTTACACACCCATTTACCATGACAAAAACAGAATGCAGCTTGCTGGGAAACAAAGTATTTTCCTAATCCAGCAAAAAACAATCAGCTCAGTATATAGAAATAAAAACTTCCTATGCACAGAATTCACAGGCACATTTTACAAATAATTAGTTATCTGTTTTATCCTTTTAACCAATAAACAATCGTCTCTAGCTTGCAATAGCCAGGTAACCACCAATAACCTGTGAGAAATGGAACATCAACATTACCACTGAGACGTCCTGAGGGTCTCTCGTTTTCTGTGACCTATATCCTGGATTAATTTGGCCTTGCTTTTTTTGTAGTTTTTTTTTTTTTTTTTTTTTTTTTTTTTTTTTTTTTTTTACAAAGGATGTATAAGATAATTTAGGAAAGAGACCCCGGTAAGACTCTCAAGCAAGAAAAACCATTCCATTCAGTGGCAGAGGCAGAGAGGAGGGTGGTACCCCTGGGCTAGGGCTGTCTTCAGCCTTGATCAAAGAAGTTCATCCCAGGAGAAAACTGTTATTAATGCAGAGTTATGATGACCAAGGTGCTAAGATCGACCTTAAACAGGGTAAGCATGTCATCCTTTGTCCAAGATCTGGAGAGCATTATGGTAGAGGGAACAGAAAAAATGTAGGCGCCAGATGATGGTGAGGTAGGTCATCGACCCCTGTTTTAGGGTATGATATGTTGACTCGACATTTGAGTTCACAGCAGCTACTGTTTTCCACATAGGATCTATACAAGTTTGAGCTAGTTAATATCTAGTCAGAGGTAAGAGTTCATTGAGTCCCATACAATCCAGGACAGCTATAAGCACTTACTGGCTGCTGGGGGAGAGGGAGTCATTGACTTTAGAGTAATGTAGCCCCTAGTGAGTTATTGGAGTACCAGAGGAGAACTGCACACCCGTGTCCATGTGGGGAGCTTTGGCTATACTCAGAAAATTACAAAGTAAAACCGAAAACAAAACATGAAATGGGTAAAAAGATGGTGAGAGCCAGAATATAAACATGTATAGAAATTTGTGATATGTATGTGTGTGTGTGTGTGTGTGTGTGTGTAGGTGTGTGTGTGTGTGTGTGTATGTGTGTGTGTATATATATATATATATATATATATATATATATTCTTGGTTTGTTTTGGAACTTTACATGATGCTTCTAAGTAGTCTGTCCTGAAATTCACATCTCCCAGTTCTGACAGTCAATGTGGGTGCCAGGACATAAGGATTTTAGTACATAGCAAGACTTAAAGGGAGTCACAAATTGAGGGGCCTTCTCTATGTCAGTGTGAATGTAAATCAGTACAGTCTATGCAGAATGATGAACCTTCAAAACAGCAACAATGTGAGTATCACAAAATGGCTTCTCTAAGTCCTTGTTACCCATCCCTCACATGTGATCTCTGCCTATCAAAGGGATGCCTGAACACTTCTTTTTATTACTGCCCCCTTTAAATTATGTAGGGTGTGACATCAGCCTAGGTCTAATCAATAGCTAAAATGTGCACCATCTGAATGGACACATTTAAAGGCATAGAAAAGGGTGAAATCCTGTTTTTTTATGATAAGTGAACGAGAATGGTAAGAAGCAAGACATAGAGAGACAAAAACTGAATGTGTGTCCTCAGTATTAGTGCTAAGGAAGGTGGATATGTAATATTTTCTTGCCAGCAATGAAGAACAGAGTTATGGCATTTGCAGAACCATGGCTGGAGATTGAATTAATCGTGTTAATGGAATAAGCCAAACTCAGAGAGAAAATTTTCACATTCTTTTTTGTTAGCAAAATTTAAATTTTTTTTTTTAGGAAGACATAACAGAAGGGGCCACATTTTGGTTAAAAGGCAAATTAAGAGTGTGAAGGGAGATGGCCATAATCGGTGAATGTGGGTTTAAAAAAATAGACAGAGGCAGTGTGTATGTACCTCGGGGTGTCATCATGACATTTTTAACTCTGCACAATTAATGTCTATGAATAAGAGCTTATTGGGAAGTGGTGTCTACCACACATTCAGTGGACCTGGAGGAGGAAAGGAGAGGAGGAAACAAAGCAGCTATGGGAACAGAGCTCGGTAGACATTGTGCCTTCCAGTCCAGAGCAGTCAGATAGATGCTTTCCCAATAACCTGCATGCCATTTACTAGTAACTGCAAGGGTTAAGTTGGAATAGCCAAATACAGAGTAATCATAAGGCAACTGAAATGTAATTACCTCCATTGTTTGAATAGCGTGCACTGTACACATGGGTTTCAGACGTAGGCTGTACTCCATAAACATGCACAATTAATTAAATTATGAATGAATTAGAAAAATAGTATTATCTATCATCTAGCTATCCATCTATTCAATCTTTCTATTATCTTTCATCTATAAACTGTGTGAAGTCACAGAAGCCAAATAGAAAGAAGCTAAATCATTTAGCCTTGTATTTCTTCTTCATTCCAAAATTGAGAGAAAATATTCTGTTGCTTTGTTAGAGGATCCTAAGTACCCTAAGGAAAACCAGGGGCTACTTGTAGCCTTTTTTCTGTTTTGTTTTCTGCTGCTTTGTTTTTTAATGCTGTGGCTTGAATGGCATACCTGTGGCCAGCTCAATATTAGCATCTATATTTGTAAATCTATTTTATAATTTTTAAAGTCAAGGTCATGTGTATCTCAGGCTGGCATGGAACTTCCTGGGATGAACTAGCAGAGATTTTCCTTGACCTGCTAAACCTCTTGCCTTCTCCTCATGGCTGCTGAGATTACAGAGTGTACCATCTTGAGTGGTTTATGTAGTACTGGGTTCAACCCACGGACGCTTATGCATCCTGAGCGAGAACTATGCCAACTCCGCTGTAGCCCAGCCTTTAGAAGCTGATGTAAATATGATTCAATTTGTGTTACAAGCCTGGTGTGGATGCACTTAGGTGGTGAGCTAGTTTTCTACTATCAGAAACATACAGATGTTCACAGGTTCCAGTGATACCTCTTTACTGATACTTGTTATTAAACTTTGGTAGTGGCTACTCTACTTGGAACAAATGTTACCTGGCTGGTACTTGAACCTCCACATGTCCTATTGTGACAATATTGCACCTGCAAATAAGCTTACTGAGCATTTTGCTCCTTTCTCTAGAAGTGTCCATTTATTGTAGAGTTGCCCTGCTAGCACCCCGCCTTTTAAATTTCTTCCCGAGACAGCATTTTCTATACTTTCTACTTGTTGCTTACCATCTCATTTCCTCACCCCAGACCCCTAGTTTTGTTGTTTGCTCACGATCTTATGACAAACAGAGAATTTTAATCTTTGGAACCAAATAAATTTTTATTATATTTTTACAAAAGAGTTTTTTGGTGAAATGTAGCAAAGCTGTTTCTCCTTTGTCTCCAGACATAATCCACGTGCTACCCTCTCTCTCCCTCTCTTTCCCATTAGTCTAAACATTGCTTTGTTATACTTGTGCTCTCAGGAGCTCTCCAGACTTATCATCCTTCTCTCTTCTGTGTTTCATTTTTTTCCTCTATATTCTTTATTTACATTTTAAATGATTTCCCCTTTCCTGGTTCCCTGCTCCCCAAAAGTCTCATAAGCCCTCTTTCCTTCCCCTGTTCCCCAATCAACCGCTCCTGCTTCCTTGTCCTGGTATTCCCATACACTGCTGCACTGAGCCTTTCCAGGACCAGGGGCCTCTCCTTTCTTCTTCTTGCACATCATTTGATATGTGAATAGTGTATTGGGTATTCCAAGCTTCTAGGCTAATATCTACTCATCAGTGAGTGCATACCATGTGTGTTCTTTTGTGATTTGGCTACCTCACTCATGATGATATTTTCAAGTTCTACCCATTTGCCTAAGAATTTCATGAAATCATAGTTTTCAAGATCTGAGTAGTATTCCATTGTGTAAATATACCACATTTTCTGTATCTACTCCTCGGTTGAGGGATGTATGGTTTTTTTCCAGCTTCTGGCTATTATAAATAGGGCTGCTATGGACACAGTGGAGCATGTGTCCTTATTGCATGCTGGGGAATCCTCTGGGTATTTGCCCAGGAGTGGTATAATGGGGTCTTCGCGAGCCTTAAAGTTACACTCTTAAACATGCCAGTATTATTATGTGGCTTTTGTGTCATAGGATAATTATTTTATCTTATGAATTTCAGTGTTTGGCTCCTTAGTCATTTGTCTAAATTTCATAATCAGTTTATCAAGGTCTGTTGATGAAGAAATCTATTAAGATTTTACTGGCTAAAAATTAGGTTGGGAAATACAATTTATAACATTAAATATTCTCCTTTTTATACATGGCAGCTTTATAATGACAGGCATTTAAGGCACGCATTTTATATTTCACTCTATCTCAGACACAAGGATATGGTAATCATGCTTTTATATCATATTATTAATATTGTCATACAGATGGAAAATGCAATTTTATGTACATTATTTAGCCAATCATCCTTTTACAAATGTTTTCATAACTTCTGTCTTTTCAAATTTTACCACTTTTCAATGTGCAGTATGTCATCATGCTTCCATAAATCTTTATCAATAATGTTCCTATGTTAATCAATGCTCACTGGAAAAGGAAGGTATCTTATTATATTTTAGTTTTTCAAAATCTTGCTTAGGAAGATAAAATTTTTTCCCATTACTATCAATTTTTCATTCTGTCCTTTTCTTCTTCTTCTGTGTTTACTAAGCCAAACTTTACCTTTTGTACTTCTCAAACTCACTATCCCCACTGAAACCTTTATCTCCAAGTGTTTCCCTTTCTTTTTACATGCCACGTCTTTACTGCAGACTCCTCTAATTGGCTTTTCCCTCTTGGATTGGAAGATCCTAGGTTTCCAGCTAGCTGTTTTATATGTCCTATGTTTCAGTCAGGCCTTCTTGAAATGTCCCACTGCCTCATCTATCACCAGTCTGCTCCCAGAATTCCCTCTCTCTATCTTTATTTTCTTATATTTTACAATCCCTCTTCCTTTAAAGCTATCTGCACCCAGTGGACTATTTTGAGCTTTTTGGCTTCCACATCTACTCTGAGTTAAATACACACACACACACACACACACACACACACACAATATTTGCAGCATCAGCTGACTATGAAATGGTTCAACAAGACCTATCCTGTTTCTAGTGTGCCAGGACAGGAGTTAAACATGTTTAGAGAACAATTTAATACTCTTAAATTTCTGTTACTATACATGACGAGGTGTTAATTTAGGCACTGCTTCGAATGTTTAGTTTTCTTTGAAATCAACTGAGATGTTGGGAACTTGGGAGGACTTGAGACCTAATTTGTATTACTGAGTCCATTATACCCTTTTCTTGTCCCCACCAGCTCTCTTAAGTGAAGGGCTATCAACCAAGATGCCAGCCAGATGTACTCATGACAGCTCTGCTGTTTTGAATACTTTGCCATTTTCTGTAGATATTCCAGGAACTGCAGAGAAACACCACAATTAAAGGCATGATCTGAAAAGCACACTGTTTGTCTGAACAGCAAAACTGACCAAGAAAAGTTTTACGGGCTGCTGAATGACATGGTAGGCATTTTCACCCAGACCAGAGACGAACCAGAGAAAGCACTTCTCTGGTGGCTTAGTAGAAGATCTGTGATCAGTGCAAACATTTCATTTCATTTGTACGAAGAAAGTGCTCTGCTTGGTGGACATACACTCACTCCTGGCATGGTATTCTTGTACAACTGACACAAACACCTTGTTATATTCCTTTTCTGGAAGTTGGGGATGTTTAGTTCATTCTTTGAACTAATGAAGAGATACTCTTCCTCCTCAACTCTCTCTTGTCGATTTTTGGGATTTGTTATTAATAGAGTCAGCAAACTCTGAGCAGATGATATAGGATTCAGCAGCAGAGTGGGAGCAAAGATGAATTCAGCAAGCCGGTAGGAGAAGCTGCTACCTAAGCCCTGACAGTGGTAGCAGTAGTAGTTAGCAATAAGACTTGCAAAGGTCAGCTAAGTCATAAATTATGAGAAGAAGGGATGGAGACAGTAACTCCGAGATGCTGACAGTAAGCTGTGGATCCTGGTCACTGGTTACAGTAAAGCTGTAAGAGCCAGGGTCTCCAACAGTACAGGCCTTCAGAGTACTAACACTGGTCAATGGTTAATGATCCTGACATTCTGATCTGAGGACTCTTTCATTGTCACTGTATGACTGAGTATCCAGACATCTAAGGTCAGTACAAGAGTTATGACACAAGTAGAAATACACACCGTGGCTTGCAGGAAATACCTTTTGTTGTTTGCTGCTGTCTGCTGCTGCTGCTGCTGCTCATGACTCTTGGAAACTGAGAATGACAACAGCTTCCAAGTCCTGAGGCTATTGGTCACTAAAGTGGAGGACAGTAAGCTTCTAATCTCAATGCTTTGGCCCATTTCTGTGGCTTCAAAGGCCTAGAAAAATAAGCCACTAGCTCTCAGGGATTGGACTGGCAAACCTCTGATTCTGCCTGTTCTTTGAGATCTCTTCACATAATACCTTTTTATAGCCATTTACTATGGTGCTGGATTTATATTATGGCAAGTATTCAATAAATGGTTTCTAGAGAAATGTGCCTTAATCTGTGCATTATAAGAGAATTCCTCAAAGACTTAGGTTATATGACTGAACTTATTCTGTGTACGTACAACAAGGGCTCAATAAGTGTTTGCTGATGTGAATAAACACATAGGTAACCTGACTTTATCCCCAGAAATGAAAGGAGATCCTGTGGTGAGCTTGCCCTTTTTAGGACTCACCTACTGGGAAGAGAGAAATGACTCCTAAAAATTGTCTTCTGACCTCCACATTTACACTGTGGTACAAAGCCTTACAAAATAAACAAAATGGAATCATTGAAAAAAAATCTATACTTCTCAATCAACTAGTCATGAATTTAGACTTTAGATTTGACCTAAAACAATTGAACAACAGACATGAAAATTATGGATATGTAGGTACAGAATGGGCAAACTGTAATTGAATGTGCTTGTGGACATATTTAGAGAGGAAACGGAGAGATGCTAAGCTCAGAGGATACAATAGCACTCAACCTAGAAGAAAGCATAGAAATAAGTCCATAGTAAAATCATACTGTGACCCACTGTTCATGATGAGAAACTAAAACTTATTCTATGTTGTAATAATATGTGAGAAATGCTGAGGTTGGGTAAGAAAAGGAACCAGGTTATTGGCAGGAATATGAACTAGTTCCATATATTGAAGTTCACTGTAGTACTAAGGCAAAACCCTGATGTCGCTGGAAGTTTTAGAGAGGACAATGTCCTTAAAGTATTAAATGGTGATCCAAACAAGAAAATGTATTTTTATATTTCTGGATTTTACTATTTGTGGGGATTTTGGAAGCAAGATCATACCATGGATTGTAGGTTGGCTTTAAACTCAAAGAAATCCTCCTGCCTCAGCATTCCAACAGCTAATATTACAAAGTGTCATTTTCTGACTTTTTCAGCATAATTTTTTTTTGTTCAGGATTCAAGGAATAAGTCAACTTCCTATCCCCTCAGCCAAACTTAAGAGGAAAGCACATGAATAGGTCTGAAACTGTCCACCAGGACTCCTGAGTTGGTTAACAGAAACTGTTAGAAATGATTTTGTCGCCTTAAGGTACTTTTGTCACAGTTCCCAGTAATTGAAATTTTCTATGGCTGTTAAGAATCATTAAAATAGCCATTTCTTCATCAATTAGAACCTTGCTGCCAGATTGTATGACACTTCGTGAACCAGCTTTAATTTGTTAAACATTGTTCCCAGAAGGTGAGATGAGATTACAGGGACTTGTGTGTTAGTTGAGAGATGTATTTTACACTTACCACTCATGGTCCCCTTTCTAGTAATTCAAATATAACGGCCTGATCTTGATTAGTTAATCTTTCCACATCAGCATTTTTAGATGGTACTTCATAAAAGTTTCACTACAATTAAAAATGCAATTAAAATGGATTATCTAAATCAAAGTCAATCTTTAATTACTGCATGCTATCTAGATCCTTGCTTCATGATGGAATAGATAAAATTCTAACAATTGCTGTGCTAATGCCTTCATTATTAAGAGCATAATAACCCCAGCCTTTTGCGAGTCATCTCATTTCCTGTCAGTTCCTTTTTTAGGTTGTCATCGAGAAGTTTGCTTCCTTTAACAACCATCCCTACTTAGTCTGGAGCAGAGCTTTCTTATTATTCACTTACAAAAAAAATATTAGATGGAGCTCATCTAATTAATCCAAGTCCTTTTATGTAAAGGGACCAACTGCCTCAATTCAGAGCATATCTTTGTCCATTTTCAGAATCCCCCTTTTTCTCCATTACGGTCTCTTGAAAAAAAAAAAAAACAATTTAAGAAGTTCAAAACAAAGGATGGGTTGGAAAATTCCATTCACTGCTTCATACAAATTAGTCATCATTTTACTCAAAAAATTTGGCTTTCTTATTTTAGCAGTGTGAGTATTAGGTGATGACTTATGGACTCTTGAACCTGAACATCAAAAAACTTTACTTTCCCACTCATTTTGCATAGCAGATCCGTAACACTGGAGAAACCCTGTAAGACACATAAGCTTGCACTCATTCATCTACAATACAAGTGGCAGCAGATTTCCTTGCTTATTGCAAAGCTTGGAAATGGTTTCTAGATGTATTGATCCTGCTCTGCAGCAAATAATCAATGAAGAGTGGCCATTTTTATTACAAAATAAGCACTGCCCTGTTACTACCTAGACATTATGACTATCAAGATAATATCTCAACCTAGGTATGTATAAACATTATACAATAAAAACTCCTAATTGGTACAGTTTGAGATTGAACATGGAGTTTTCCTATCATCTCTAAATTTGCATATATAATTGTGTTTATCTGCTATTTTAAAGCACCTAACCCATATCTGATGTGAAATGCTTGTAATCGTAAAATGTCTTTATGAAATACTTAACAAGATGCTGTTGCATCAATCTTTTATAAAGGCAATTACACTAAAATAATCTTTACCTCCTGGCAGTGTAAGCTCCAGCCAACATTGTTGCACAGTAACTAAAGGATCAAAATACATAGGTAATAAGTCAGTAAAATACCATCATTGCATTTAATAAAAGCCCAAAGAATTCATTTATCTAGATAAACTGCAGGAAATTATTGCAAGAACCCATATATCATTGTATTGTGTAACTTTTCCTGGGGAAATATAAAAAAAAAATTATTTTCCCTAGACAGCACATTCAGGAAAGACCAAAGATGCAATCGGAGTGACGTCTATAGAGTTCAGTGAGCCCAAGAATTTATGTTTCTAGAAATACATCTAGAAACCATTTCCAAGCTTTGCAATAAGCAAGGAAATCTGCTGCCACTTGTATTATAGATGAATGAGTGCAAGCTTATGCGTCTTGTTTTTCGATATATTTTTTATTTACATTTCAAATGATTTCCCCTTTTCTAGCCCCCCCCCCACTCCCCGAAAGTCCCGCTTATGCGTCTTAAATGCGGCTAATGGTGAGACATGGAAATTTGGATGCATCTGTCATATAGAAAGCAGAAGGAATCTAATGGTGACAATAGAAAACAATGGAGAGAAAACATATGAAATACTAAAAAGAATATTGAGATCAGGGGTCTATTTAATATGGTCTGAAATGATGTGGAAGGAATCACAGGTAAAGAGGTTGATTTTGCAGCCTTGTGGAAAAGGACCCAGGAAAAGAAAAGCACGAACTGAGAAATGTAAACAATAAAGTCTGCTTATTATAATAAACACAATAATTATCAGAGTATATGTAGAATAATCCATAACTTTGACCTATTTTGATGCCAGAGAATATACCACTACTTTACCTACCTGGAATCGACCCATTTGTGAGTTGTGAAGTAGAGTGTGTAGAAAACTTTAGTACCTGTAAGATTGTTCATGCTTTTTACAGATAATCAAAATGGGTTTGAGTGAAGTAGTAGACAATTTTCTTATAATATAGAATAATTGCAGCGATCTAAATTTTATGAAACATTGTCTGTCTTTGTAGTTTTACTATTTTTTGTCTACATGGCAGAAATCAGAACGTCTACTCAGATGCTGTAGTTTAACCACTAGACAGGTCTTTTGTTTGCTTCCCAAGCAGCTTATCAGGCATCAAGGCTCATCACTACATCAGCAATTGCTCTATTCTCAGTGTTTTCCACACAGAGACACATAATGCATCTAGATTGAATCTGAAAAGAAAAACTTCAATGCTTGAGCAGTTATCATTTTGATAGCAAAAACCTTTGAAAATTTCTATATCTTCAGGGATGATTGCTCGTTACTGTTGTAAAATATTTACTCTGCCCATCAGATTTGATTATGGATATTTGACAAAGATGAAAAGCAGTATGAAGTTGTATATCTAAACATATGAACTTATGAAAAGAAATTTACTAATCATAAATCAAGACTTGTTCACGAGCTTGATTTAAAACAAAAATAAAAATGGTAAAACAGTCCTGGTGATGGTGCACACCAGCACTGGGGATGCAAAAGCAAGCAGATCTCTGAGTTCTAGGCCATCCAGGCCTAAATTGCAAGGTCAAAACATGGAAGACTACATAGTGAGTACTTGTCTAAAACAAAACAAACAAACAAAACCAAACCAAACCAAAACAAAACATAAAACAAAAACAAAAACTATTAAAAGAAATAAACAAATAAAAGAGGAAAGAAAAGAGTGAGTGTTGCACAGTAGAACTACTAAAAAAATTGCTTTACTCTGTCCAGTATATTTTAGTTTTGGTTTGTTTGTTTTTTTTTTAATTTTACTTATGTCATTATTTTTTGTTTTTATTGTATCTTACTTTGTGGACTAGGGACAAGATATAAGATTATATAAGATATAATGATATAATAACTCGTTCAGTTATTCCATTGAATTCAATTTTCACATTTATTTAGTTTAGAAGATCAAAATAGCATTTATAGTATTGTAACTGATGATGTTCCAATTTTCAACCAAAGGGAATGATTCTACAGGTGTGTCCAACACATGTGGGGTCAGGAGGCCAGTGCTGCTGTCTTCCTCTGTTGCTCTCTGCCTTATTCTTTTCAGATACTTCCTCTCCCTCCACGAATAGTGGACCACCACTCAGCTAGCTCATCTGGTCAGCAACATCCAGGGATCCTTCTTTCTCTGAGCCCCACACCAGCTCCGGAACTACCTTTTGCCCTGTTTTCACATGAGGGCTGGGAATCCAAAGTCAAGTCATGCTTGTGTGCAAGCACATTACTGCCTGAGTCATCTCCCTAGGTCCCAACGTGCTTGATACTCTTCTTGCACCAACCATACACTTAAGAAAAAATGAAAAATGTGTAAAATAGCTCATGCTCATTGTCATGAAGTACACACTGAAATTACAGTATTTTTATATTGTGAATCATATTAAATGTGTGGTTAGATTGATTTAAACACGTTAGATTCACCTGTTCCTTTTATTTTAAAAATTAATAATAGTTCTTTTAGATATATATTAGCTATTTTTCTCTTTGGGATAACAAAAATACCTAACGATGATAAGCAACTTGAGGAAGGAAGAATCTGTGTGAGCTTGGTAAATACAATCCCTATGGAGAACAATGTCTCCAGGGGATGAAGCAGCTCCTCATCTCATTGATTGCATAGTCATGAAGCACGAAGATGACTGGTGAAGGTGCACAAGAAGATGCATGGTGATGGTGCACAAGAAGATGCATGGTGAAGGTGCACAAGAAGATGCATGGTGATGGTGCACAAGAAGATGCATGGTGGTGCGTTCCCACTCCCTTTTGATGAAGTCTCAGTATTCTTCAGAGTGATATGACCTACCTTTCATTGTGGGTCTTCCTGCTTCAGATAAACCTTGATGGATGCATTACTCTGGCCCATGCAGAGGTATGCTAGCATAGTGAGTCCAAATTCTATCAACTTGGCAGTTCATATTAACCATCAGAGCTACAGAGATTTTTTTTAATTGGGAAAATATCTGCTTCTCCTGCTAGGGCCATGATAAAGACATCACAGATAACAGAAAAGAAATATAATACTGGACAGCAGCTGGGGCTTAATGAACTCAACGTAAACTGAAATTCTTTACCTTACCATTCCAAAACACGGAACAACTTTTTCCAATGAGAAGTAAAAGTGAATGTTCATTTGAAAATAGAGACAGAATTTAAGCAGGTGGGATTTAATTAACCACACTGGAACATAGCCAGACCTCTTCAGCTAACATCTCTGCTCATTAATAGATAACATTATTCCTGCCCTGCTAAACCCAATGTCAGGAACAGAAAACATCCTTGCTTTCCTTCCTAGTTGGTAAATATCCAAAATTAAATAGGATATTAAAATGCAAGCATTTCAAATTAACAATTCAGGTCTCTATAAAAGAGGAGTGGCCACTTTCTCACTGTGAAACACTATTAATCTGTTACCAGTAGGAAGAATTTATGTATCAACAATATTACCCCCTCAATACTTTAAAATATAAAATTGAGTGACTTGATATTTACCATATACTGCAATATATTCCAATCAACTCTTGCCTTGCTCTGCCCCAATATCTGCTCAATCTGCTTCTCATCTGGTCACCAGAGTCACCTCACTGTATCATTGCTCAAAATGATAACAAATGTGCAAACATTGTTGGTTATTTATTAGTGTAGTCACATCACACACAATGGTAGTGGTATTCTACTTAAACTCTGTTAGGAAATCTGTAAAACTGTGCCAATATAGGACTTTTAGTGCCCATTCTTCATGAGTAAGTCGATAATGAAAGAAGAGTTAATCACAGAAAACACTTGAATACCTGCTTGCTGGGGTCCTTTACCTATAATTCCATCCTCAGGAAGCACCTATGAAACTCTTAACACCACAGTTATTATGCTCCCTACATTTGACTCTGTGTATTGGATTATGGCAGCTGAAAAATCTCTGTAGTATGCCTGCTGTGAGATTTTTGGCTGGGATTGGGGTCACCATATAGTTCGGGTGACTATGGGAAATATGATGACAGGTTCTACTGTCTCAGGACCTCAGCTTAGTTAACCAGCACAACAGTATTCTTTCATGCTTACTCCTTACCCCCTCTCTCCATAAACATTAGGCTAATACAGATATACATAGAATAGAGAAATCTAGAGTCTAAGTGACTGAGTATATTCCATGGCTCATGGAATTTGCCCCAAAACAGTACAAGAATCCCAGGTGAAAACTGCAAGGTTTGTTATGAACTCACTGAGATGTCACATCTACCACAGTCCATTGTTAAAGATATGTGTCACAGCCTACATCTCAGAAAGGGGAATTGATAAGAGCATACACACTTGGAAGCATGGCTCATCGAGACCTGGCCCTTGGATACTACTTCCCGCAGCACACAGGACATAATGTTTAGACATGGTTGACCTGACAGCACAAATCATAAGATTCATAGCTATGCTACTTGGTTCTGTATGTTCCAACACCTAGTAGTATCTGATAGTGTATATAGAAAATGATATATACCAATAAATAACTTTTCAGGTAAAATAAGTAGTTATTGGTTTATATATCCTATTTATAATTGTTTATATCATACAAGATCTTCAGTGTAAGATTAATACAATGATAAGAATTTCTTTAAGGTATTAAATTAAAAGATATTGTATATTATACAAAGTGTTCAAAAGCTTGCTTAGAATCAGTATTTGGGACTTTTTTTTGGAGAGTTCTCTATGCAGAATCAGCCCACAGTAGTTCTCAGCCTTCCTAATGCTGTGACCCTTTAATGTAGTTCCTTAAGATGCAGTGACCATCAGCCATAAAATTGCTTTCTTTGCGACTTCATCATTGTAATTGTGCTTCTGTTGTGAATTGTAATATAAATATCCGTTTTCTGATGACCTTAGGCAAGTCCTATGAAAGGATCGCTCAGCCCCTAAGGGGACATTAATGATATTATAACATGTCAATTGTTAGTTCATACATTTGGATTGATAGTATCATAGCCTTACAATTATGATGTCATATCTATGCAATTGTGATGTCATAATTATACAAATATGTCATGTGACTGCATTGGTTGTCTCATATCCTCCAATTGTGATCTCATCTATTTACACAGATGATGTCATATCCTTCAAATTATGATGTAATATTCTTGTAACTTTGAAATCATAGTCTTCCAATGATGATGTTGTGGCCAATAAGTTGAGAAATGCTGGAAGAAGGCAAATATTCATTCATTCACTCATTCATTCATTCATACATGGTAAGTACCTGAGATTTAAATTATTATCCTAGGTACTTTTTACCAGGTTTAAAATACTGGAATAGGCCTATTGATTGGGAGTCTAGTTCTGCAGATTGACAGGAAAACACATTAGCACACCAACTCACCTTTTCTATTGTGCATATATTCTTTTGACATATAGCCTAGCTGAACACCTGTTTGGGTTGACAGGGACACTTAATCAGGGTGGGAAAATTGCCTTATACAATAAACTAAAGGGAACCATGACTTTTTAATCTTATAAATGTGATAGAATGAAAAGACAAAAAGAAAAGTAAAGAGAGAATGAGAGATAAAAATCTTATAACCAATAATGTCTAGCTATTATCATCATCAAATAGTGATAGATATAATCCATACATATTTTGCTATAATCTTACTATGAGGAAAACTTGATAACATTTACTAATGGCAGTACTAACAAGGTATCAATTACCTTTAGGCATAAGGAAAAATTAATGAGAAAATGCCAGTTTTAAAAAATATTGTCTTTTAATTATCATGGCATATACACATTAGAGATCTTCATAGACTTTTATAGACTCACTTGGATACAGGATGTTATATAGAGATTTCCTCCAAATAGAAACAGTCTCTGCTAAAGAGAGGCTGGAGATTCATAAAACTCAGCAAGCAAAGATAACACACAAGTCTCATGGAGCCCTGATACTTACACAATTCACCAGGCTCCTCCCCAAGTAAATGTAGTCAGGGAAGAATTGGTGGGGAAAGGAGACTCTCTAACTTGTCCAGTTGCCTCAGGACATACAGGGAGTTCTAGGGATGTAGGTTTCCTAAGCTATAACCTGCTATGGGGTAAGCATGCTGGTGACATATCTACCTTGGAGTCATGCATGCCCCTCTAAGTACCATCCAGCCCTGTAAATAACCCAATAAATAGGTTCATTAAGTTAGATGTAAGTGAAATCATTTCTTAGGTCTCTCCTTGATTTGGGACAAAGAGATGTTCATCCATGTCTCCCAAGAAAAATCACAACACAAGGTTATCATGCTTGAATAATATAAGAAAACATCATTTCCTTATCTTTTATTTTAGTATATAGATTTGATTTTCTAGGAGGTGCAGTTAATCAACAAAGATGAGTTTCTGTGTACAGAGTGAATAATCTCAAGATATGCACATAGGCTGATGTCACAGAAAGCAGAATGAATGCCACAAGAAAGAACAGAAATTTCACGTGTGCCCTCCCACTTACACAGAAATATTCCAATCATTTTAAAAATTCACTGCCTTTATTAATACTATAATATTCATTATGGTGTTGAGAAACATTGACATTAATACTTTTACATTAGGAATGCTGCTTGGCTTGTAAGCTTTAATAAATCTAGAGAATAACCAACATCATCATCATCACCACCACCACTACCACCACCACCATCATCATCACTATAATGACCAAACATTATCATTACTACCACCACCACCATCACCATCAAACAACATCATCACCACCACCACAATTATCATCATGATCATGTGGTTCATCAGTCATCATATCATCATAAAATCATCTATATACCCCTCATTTTACCTCTGCTGCTGGGATAAAAAAAAAAACCTGAAAAATAAAAGGCAACTTGGGGATATAAAGGTTTATTTTAGCTCACAGTTCCAAACAGTCTATCATATCAAGGAAGTCTTTTGGGGACTTAAAACATCTAACTACATAGCATCTACATGCAAGAGCAGAAAGAAATGAATACATGCATGCTTTTTATCAGTTTATCTTTCTACTCTTTATGTAGTCCAGTATCTAAACATAGGTAATTCCCCATTCCTCTGCCTCACAGTGGATTGGTTCTTCCCACATTAATTAATATAATCAAGACACATGCCATGCATGATCACAGGAAGTGCTCATCTAGACTACCCTTCACTGGTACTCTCTTCCCAGAAGATTCTGAACTCTGGCAAACTGACAAATCAAACTACCCACATAGATCCTGAAAAATCACATCTTTAGTAAGGTTTAGTTTTTTCCCTCATTCCATATCTAATTTATTAAATTATAAGTATATAAATATTCTATATTATGACTTTCTTTCTCAAATATTATCTGTAAACCAAGTTAGGTTTAAATTAAATCCCCAAAAAATGATATTCCATAAGTTTCTGTTCTGAAAAGTGTAAAGAAAGATGGTTTCTTTTTTTATTTTATATATATATATATGTATATGTATATATATATATATTACATTTCAAATGATTTCCCTGGCTCCCCACTCCCCGAAAGTCCCCTAAGCCCTCTTCCCTCCCCCAGTTCCCCCATCTACCCCTTCCCACTTCCCTGTTCTGGTATTGCCCTATACGGCTGCACTGAGTCTTTCCAGGACCAGGGGCCACTCCTCCGTTCTTCTTGGACATCATTTGATGTGTGGATTATGACTTTGGTAATCCAAGTTTCTAGGCTAATATCCACTTATCAGTGAGTGCATACCATGATTTTGAGACTGGGTTACCTCACTTAGTATGGTGTTCTCCAGTTCCATACATTTGTCTAAGAATTTCATGAATTCATTGTTTCTAATGGCTGAATAGTACTCCCTTGTGTAAATATACCACCTTTTTGTATCCATTCTTCCGTTGAGGGACACCTGGGTTCTTTCCAGATTCTGGCTATTATAAATAGTGCTGCTATGAACATAGTGGAGCATGTATCCTTATTACATGCTAGAGAAACCTCTGGGTATATATATGCCCAGGAGTGGTATAATGGGGTCCTCCCATAGTATCGTGCCCAGTTTTCTGAGGAACCACCAGACTGATTTCCAGAGTGGTTGTACCAGTTTGCATTCCCACTAGCAGTGGAGGAGTGTTCCTCTTTCTCCACATCCTTACCAGCACCTGTCTTCTCCTGAGTTTTTGATCTTAGCCATTCTGACTGGTGGGGGTGAAATCTCAGGGTTGTCTTGATTTGCATTTCCCTAATGACTAATGATGTTGAACATTTTTTAAGATGTTTCTCAGCTTTAATCACAGTCCTTCCTCATTCACTCTATTGTCTAGAAATGAGCTTTAGAGCTAAAGCATACTGGCTTGACACTGGCTTGACATCATAAATGCTTTTTGATGGGTCTTTATGAAATATAACCAATTATTGATTTGAAATCCTGCTTAGCCACAACAGAACATTCTGTAATCAATTACATTTGGGGTTTTAACCTATAGATAGAAGACATGAAAAAGCTGAGTTAATGACTTTTTCAACTGGCCAAATGATATCCCTGGGGGATGAAATGTAATCCCCAGGACAGGCAGTAATTTCCTATTGTCACTGCTACACTAGCTGTTCAGAGCAGAGCTTCCTATTGCTGGGCCAAGAAGCTACTCAAGACCATCACTTATGTTTCTGCAATAAAAGGCATATGCCAGCCATTTTTCTCTCTCTCTGCCAAATACCACTGATCTTCCTATTTCCATGGTAACCGACTCCTGCTGGCATGATCAAGAAAAAAATGATTTGGGATTTTAATTAATTGCTTAGAAATGGAAATGTAACAGGGCTGGCTGTTCAACTAAGCACATTTTGCAAAGTGAATAAAAATAGAGTTTCTGAAATACTTAAAATTGTTTCAGTGGCTATAGCCCATCTTTTGCTAGACACCTTAATTTATTCCATTTTCCAAAATAAATCTGCCAGATGTACTAAGCCATTTTGTCAACACTAATCATTTTGGCAAATACTTTAATCCCTTTTCTAAACAAAATGCATTATAATTTTTTTTTAAAAAAAAATCTAACCCATCAGTGTGAACCTACTAGGTCCTATCTTAAAATATGCCCGAGATGTTTGTGTATTGTGTATCATGTTTGAGGGAGCTGCCATACCTTGACTGTAAAGGAGAACCCCAGTGTTTGCTGCCTTCTTAGAAGAAAAATTCTCCCAAACTCACGGCACGTTCACTCATGGACATGTCCTCCTATTCTATGTACTTAAGACAATTGCAAGGTTTTGGCTTGTACAAAAGGTAAAATTCAATATTGCTGAGAGGACTATAAGTTAAAAAAATAGAAACTCTATGAAGATCCCAGACGAAAGCAAAGAATGCATTTGAGAAATATGTGTGGTTGTCTGTGTCTTTAGTCTGTATGCAAACTATAATTAGATTTTCCTATACTATTTAGTTTTAAATGCTCACTATCACACCAATAACTAAAATTACTTTCCTTTTAAGATACAATCTGCCTTTTCTTTAGATAAATGCAAATAACTACTATAAAATACAGAAAAAAAATGTTATATGGCATCAATACATGAATATTAAAGATTCATAGTCAAGTTTGATCCAGTAAAAGAAGAAAAACAATTCAATTTCCAAGTGCTTTTGGAGCAAGTAATGTGTTTGTTTCATTGGAATCTATTTTAATTATATAAAGACTGAATTTCCATAAATACAAGGAAGATAAGTCTAATGAGGAAATAATATTCTTTATTGTAGGTTCATAGAATTAAGTGAGTGCATACTGTAGTCATCCATTTTCTCTTACTGTGAAGACATACCTGAGATTGATTAACTTCTTAGCCAAGAGCTTTATTTGGCTTACTGTTTTGTAAGCAGAAAGTCAAAATAGTTTTGCAGTTCCTCAGGAAGTTTCTGTCCTGACTACATCCCATCATGATGGAAAGCTTCATAAGCGGGACTTGTGTGAGTGGGAAAAATAGCCATGACAAGACAAGAAGGGTCACACCCTGACTATGACAGTTCTCTTTCAAGAAATAATTGGGTCCTGTGATACCAACTCTAACCCCTCCTATGGGCAGTATCCACTTCCTTAAGATCTGATCATATAAAAGTCCTATTAACTCTAATATCACCACACTAAATAAATACTAAGCTCCCAACATTATAGACTTTGGGAAGCACACCATATACAAACTGTGTTCTTTTGAACATAGCAAAGCTACAATATATATAAATACAGACATATTACCAGAGTTTAAAAGATCACTGTGATATGGTCTTTTGTTCAAAGTTATTCAGAAAAAAAGTAAAAGAATTAAAGACAACTTTCCTTATATTTTAATTAAGAATTTGAGCACTAATTATTTTTTATAGGATCATTGTCAATACTAAATAATAAGAACAAATTGATATGAAGTCAGGCCATATCTGGGATATTTATGAAGACAGGTATTTATCTGTTCTTCCCATTGAATGTATCCCATTTTGTGCATCATTTGGGATATTATGTTCATTTATGGGCATTTGTTCATATTATGGGCAGCTGAATGAAGAGGAAACTGCTTCTAAGTACTGGATGCGAGCAATGGGGAAAAGGGAGCATTCCAATATTGACTATTTTATGTCAGCCATCTCTCAGAGTAACTTTTCCTTATTGGAAATCATGTTCCTGACATCAGGTATCAGATAATGTGCTTGCTAGATATCCTCAGGACATCTCAGACTTACCACTGTGAACCCTTCATCACACCTGAGATTGTTTGCCCAGTGGGGCTCTTTTTTCATTAATCATCTTCAGGAAGCTAGAGACAAGATTGGCTAGTAGATATTTTTGCCCCAATGAAGCATCTGGAAGAAAGTAGGAAACCAAATATTTTTATGTTAGATTAAAGTTGAATGATCTCCAATCCTGGAAGAATGAATTAGTCCTAGATATGTCTGCTGACCAGGAAACATCTTAGAGACTATAAACTCCATGGAGCAGCTTCTAAACAGGCCTGAGGGCACACAAGGCAAAATATTTTGAACATAAATAAACTAATGAACAGAAAATATATAAAATATCATCAATATTGAAAATCTTAGGCAATGTAGAAATTATATATGAAATTTAAATTAGGTATGTTTATTTTATTCATTCTGATACTGATACTATCCTTATTTATTTTTATTTATAAGCATGTAGGTTAAAGATATTCTCTAGAACACCCATGGTCGCTTGGGAATTATACTGTTCTTATATTGTTCCTGAAAGTAATATCTTTGTTTGTATTCTTACCTTCCACTGGGCCAATGAAATCTACACATCTTCTGTGGATTATTTATGGGTTTGTTTGTCCATTTTTCAAAACTACAGATAATTTTTAAAATCGCTGTTCCATGCTTCAGTCATAGCTCCTGCACACACACTATATATGCAAATCTTATAAGAACACACACACACACACACACAGAGAGAGAGAGAGAGATTAGTAAACAAAGAATTTACAAACAAATCAGTATGAGTTTTTAAAAGTCTTCTAAAATGACATTGAATTCATTTTTAATTGGGCAACTAATACTGGATTTGGGGTCCACTCTTTTTTTCTTTAAATTATATATTTTTATTTTCTATATTCTTTGTTTACATTCCAAATGATTTCTCCTTTCCCAGATCCCCCCCTCTCCATATGTCCCATAAACCTTCTCCTCTCCACTCATTCTCTGATCACCTCTCTCCTTTTTCTCTGTCCTGATACTCCCCTCCAATGCTATATTAATCCTTTCCAGGATCAGGACCCTCTCCATACTTCTTCATGGGAGTCATTTGTTATGCTAATTGTGCCTTGGGTATTCAGAGCTTCTGGGCTAATTAATATCCACTTATCAGAGACTGCATTCCATATGTATTCTTTTGTGATTGGGTTGTCTCACTTAGGATGATATTTTCCAGATCAAACCATTTGCCTAAAAATTTTGTGAATTCATTGTTGAGTAGTATTCCATTGTGTAAATATACCACATTTTCTGTATCCATTCCTCCATTGAGGGACATCTGGGTTCTTTCCAGCTTCTGGCTATTATAAATAAGGCTGCTATGAACATAATGGAGCATGTGTCTTTATTGCATGACAGGGAATCCTTTGGGTATAGGCCCAGGAGATATATAGCAGGGTCCTCCAGAAGTGTCATGTCCAGTTTTCTGAGGAACCACTCTTAAGTGTCGTTAATATACTCAGTGAGACTCCATGAAAGTAAGCTAATTCATCTGAAAGGATGTCCATTGGAGAAAGCGTCTAGGTTAGGAATGGTATTTCATATATACTTCCCCTTCTTATCTCAGCACTGATAACCTGTCTGACCTATCTATGATGTCACAGGTTCAGTGAGTGTGTGTGTGTGTGTGTGTGCGCACGCGTGTGTGTGTGTGCGTGTGTGTGTGTCTTGTGTCTACAAGACACTGTTTCCTCAATGTCATCTATCCCCTCCAGCTCTTCCTTTTTGCAGCCTCTTCGTCTCCCTAGCTCCCTGAGTCCTGAAAGGAAGAATTTGATGAAGACATCCCCTCTGGACTGGGTGTCCCAGAGTCTTTCACTCTCTGCATACTCTTCAGTTGTAAGTCTCTGTGTCAGTTCCCATGTACTGCAAAAAGTAGCTTCTCTGATGATGACTGAGCAAGGCCCTAATTGTGACTTTAGCAGAATGTCCTTATTAGTCTTTTTTATTGTTATGTTCTTTAGCAGAAAATATTTGGTTTTCTGCTAGGTCCACGGCCTCTCTACTCTTAGGATTCTGGCAACCCAAGCAGTATCAGGCATGGGTTTCCTATCATGGAGGTGAATTCAAATCCAATCAGAGAGTGGTTTGTGACTCCCAAACCATTTGTGCCATGATGGCACCATCATGACGTGCACAAAGGTCACATTTGTAGCTCAAGGAAAGTTTGTATCTAGCTTGATGCTTACTTTTGTCCTATGTTAGCATGGAGAATACAGCCAAAGTGAGCACAGGAAACAAAAAATGTGCATAAACAAAGATTTTTCACATCAATTTGAATAGTCTACTTTGTCATGTGTATCCAAGGATGCATAATTATTTCATTACCTCATTATAGGTATTTCCTCTCTGTCTTAAAAACTTCTTACTTTCCCATGCTCAAAAATAAAATTTCTTGTACTTGTTAACACATCAAGGATATATGGTGTTAAACCTGACTAAAATATGAAAGAATTAGGTCAATCTATGCTATGAAAATACAACTGTTATTTTTTATTATATCAGTAACCATAGCTACTAGGGTTTACTCAGTATTTCTGGATATTTTGTGTTGTCATCTTTAGGCAATTTTTCATTTTATTCTTTTTGTCCTTTTTTCTTACAGATGAAATAACTGGGTCTGACTGGAGTGATCAAATTTCTCTAAGTCCAACAACTGACACCCCAAAGAGCTGGAAGCCAAACTAAAGGGAATATCTTCTAATTTTACTTACAACTACTGGTACATTGAATATATTTTGAAGTAGACAGTTACACAATGAAACAATAACAATAAGCATACATTTTCCTAGTACCATATATAGCATTTAATGCATGTAAATAAACAGAAATAATTTATACTTATAGAAATATATATATATATATTTCCTATACATTGTGAATTATAAATATATATCCTATGTATTGTTGAAGCTCTCCTGAGTAGCTTGCTGCAACTGCACTGGAGTCTGTGTGAGTAATTAATACTGTCTTTCCCTATGATCTATGATAAAAGTTCCACGAAGAAGACACATGATCTGAACAACCTTTTCTCTGCTCAAAATACTGTTTGAATAAATAAAGAATGGCTGAATCTATAAGAAAGCACACAAGCCTGGTGCTTGCTTCCATTTTGGTTTTTAAGAGTGTCTACCAGAACCAACTGCATTGGTCCCACTGCAGCCCCTGCAAAGAAACAGAACTGAAACAGAAAATCTCATATTAGTTGGCATTAAGGAGGGCAAAAAACTCTCATGAACAGTAATAATAATAATGTGATAATGATGAATATAAATAGATGATAGATTTATTGATAGATAGGTAGATAGATGATAGATGAAAAATAGATATTTCAATAATAGTTTCTTTTTAAAAAAATCTTACATGTTGAAAAGAGGTATGGGTGGTATACATATTCTTATTTCTGTTTACAAATTCAAAATAGTTTTACTGAAATAGATTTGTCATATGAGCAGCCCATGTCAAATACACACACACACACACACACACACACACACACACCACAACCACCATGACCCCCACCACTACCACCACCACCACCACCACCACCACCACCACCACCACCACCACCAGGATTCGTTACTGAATGTTTGATCACCAAAGTCTCTCTTTCTTTTTTTTATTAGATAATTTGCTTTATTTACATTTCAAATGCAATCCCCTTTTCCTCATTACCCCTCATAAACCACCAATACCATTCCCCCTTCCCCTGTTTACCCTTCCCCCAATTTCCTGACTCACATTCCTCTATTCTGGAGAATTGAGCCTTCACAGTACCAGTGGCCTCTCCTCTCTTTGATGCCTGAAATAGCCATCTTCTGCTACATATACAGCTGAAGCCATGGGTCCCTCCATGTGTACTCTTTGGTTGGTGGTTTAGTCCCTGGGAGCTGTGGGGGTACTGGTTGGTACATATTATTGTTCCTCCTGCAGGGCTGCAAACCTCTTCAGCTCCTTGCATCCTTTCCCTAGCTGCTCCATTGGGGACCATATGCTCAGTCTGTTGGTTGGCTGTGAGCCATGGGTATGTTGAACCACCTTCCAATAAGGATCAAAGTATCCACATTTTGTTCTTCCTTATTCTTGAGGTTCATCTGGTCTGTGAGTTTTATATTGGGTATTCCAAGCTTTTGGACTAATATCCGCTTACCAGTGCATGCATACCAGACGTGTTCTTTTATAATTGGGTTACCTCACTCAGGATATTTTCTAGCTGCACCCATTTGCCTAAGAATTTCATTAATTCATTGTTTTTAATAGCTGAGTAGTACTACATTGTGTAAATGTACCACATTTTCTGTATCCATTCCTCTATTGAGGGACATCTCAGTTCTTTGCAGCTTCTGGCTATTATAAATAAAACTTCTATGAACATAGTGGAGCATGTGTCCTTATCACATGTTGGAGCATCTTCTGAATATATGGCCAGGAATGGTATAGCTGGGTCCTCAGGTAGTGCTATGTCCAATTTTCTGAGGAACTGACACACTGATTTCCAGAGTGGCTTTACCAGCTTGCAATCCCACCAGCAATGGAGGAGTATTTTGCTTTCTCCACATTCTCTCTAGTATTTGCTGTCCCTTGAGTTTTTGATCTTGGCCATTCTGACTGGTGTGAGGTGGAATCTCAGGATTGTTTTGATTGAGATTTCCCTGATGATTAAAGATGTTGAACATTTCTTTAAGTGTTTCTCAACTATCTGCTATTCCTCAATTGAGAATTCTTTGTTGAGCTCTGTACCCCATTTTTAAACAGGGTTCTTTATTTCTCTAGAGTCTAACTTGAGTTCTTTTTATATATTGGATATTAGCCCTCTATCAGATGTAGGATTGGTAAAGATCTTTTCCCACTCTCTTGGTTGCCATTTTTTCCTATTGACAGTGTCCTTACAGAAGCTTTGCAAGTTTATGAGGTCCTATTTGTCAATTCTTGATCTTAGAGAATAAGCTATTGGTGTTCTATTCAGGAAAATTTCCCCTGTGCCCATGTGCTCCAGGTTCTTCCCCACTTTCTCTTCTATTAGATTCAGCGTGTCTGGTTTTATGTGAAGATCCTTGATCTACTTGGACTTGAGCTTTGTACAAGGAGATAAGAATGGATCAATTTGCATCCTACTACATGTTGACTGCCAGTTGATCCAGCAACCACTGTGGAAAATGCTGTCTTTATTCTACTGGTTGGTTTTAGCTCCTTTGTCAAAGATCAAATGACCATAGGTATGAGGGTTCATTTCTGGGTCTTCAATTCTATTCTGTTGATCTAGTTGCCTGTTACTGTACCAATACCATACAGTTTGTATCACTATTGCTCTGTGGCATATAGCTTGAGATCAGGGATGGTGATTAACCAGAAGTTCTTTTACGGTTGAAAATAGTTTTCACTATCCTGGATTTTTTGTTATTCAAAATAAATTTGGAAATTGCTCTTTCTAACTCTATGAAAAATTGAGTTAGAATTTTGATGGGAATTGCATTGAATCTGTAGATTGCTTTAAGCAAGATGACCATTTTTACTATATTAACCCTTCCAACTTATGAGCATGGGAGATCTTTCCATCTTCTGAGGTCTTCTTTAATTACTTTCTTCAGAGACTTAAAGCTTTGTCATACAGATCTTTCACTTGATTGGTTAGAATCACACATAGGTATTTTATATTATTTACGACTTTTGTGAAGGGTGTCATTTCCCTAATTTCTTTCTCAGCCTCTTTATCCTTTGATTATAGGAAGGCTACTGATTTGAGTTAATTTTATTTCCAGTCACTTTGCTCAAGTATACTATCATATCATCTGCAAAGTGGTACTTTGACTTCTTCTTTCCAATCTGTATCCCTTTGACCTCCTTTTTATTGTCTCTTTTATTGCTCTGGCTAGGACTTTGAGTACTATATTAAATAGGTAGGAAGAGAGTGGTCAGCCTTGTTTAGTCCCTGATTTCAGTGTGATTGCTTCAACTTTCTTTCCATTTAGTTTGATGAGAATGAAATGTCCTTCCTTAGCTTTTCTGATTAGTTTAGGTTAAAAGTTGATTTTATTCAATATTAGAATGGCTATACCATCTTTTTTCTTAGAAAAAATGTTTACCAGACTTTTACTCAGAGATAGTGTCTGTCTTTGTAACTGAGGTGAGTGTCTATTAGTCTATGCCTTTTTATTGGAGAATTAAGCTCATTGATATTAAGAGATACTAATGAGAAGTGATTGTTATTTTTGTTATTAGAGGTGGAATTATGTTTGTGTGGCTGTCTTCTTTTTGGTTTGTTAAAAGAAGATTAATTCTTTGCTTTTTCTAGTTTGTAGTATCCCTCCTTTTGTTGGTGTTTTCCATTCATTATCCTTTGAAAGGCTGGATTTATGGAAAGATATTGTGTAAATTTGTATTTATCATGGAATACCTTGCTGTCTCATCTATGGTTATTGAGAGTTTTGCTGGTTATAATAGCCTGGGTAGGCATTTGTGTTCCCTTAGGGTCTGTATGACATCTGCCCAGGATCTTCTATCTTTCATAGTCTCTGGCGAGAAGTCTTGTGTAATTCTGATAGGTCTGCCTTTATATATTTCTTGACCTTTTCCCCTTACTGCTTTTAACATTTTCTTTGTTTAGTGCATTTGGTGTTTAAATTATTATGTGACAGGAGGAATTTTTTTCTGGTCCCATCTATTTGGAGTTCTGTAGGCTTTTTATATATACATGGACATCTCTTTCTTTAGGTTAGGGAAGTTTTCTTCTATAATTTTGTTGAAGATATTTACTGGCCCGTTAAGTTGGAAATATTCACTCTCTTCGATACCGGCAATTCTTAGGTTTTGTCTTCTCATTTTGTCCTGGATTTCCTGGATGTTTTGGGTTAGGAGCTTTTTGCATTTTGTTTGACTGTTGAGTCAATACTTTCTATGTTATCTTTGGCATCTTAGATTCTCTCTTCTATCTCCTGTATTCTATCACTGATGCTTGCATCTATGACTCCTGACTTTTTTCCTAGGTTTTCTATGTCCAGAGTTGCTTCCCTTGTGATATCTTTATTGTTTCTACCTCCATTTTTTAGATACTGGATGGTTTTATTCAATTCCTTCACCTGTTTGGTTGTGATTTCCTATAATTCTTTAATGGCTTCTACCTGTTAATCTGTGTTCTCCAGTGTTTCTTTAAGAGAGTTATTTATGTCCTTCTTGAAGCCATTTATCATCATCATGAACTGTGATTTTAAATCCATCTTTCTATTCTAGTGTGTTTTAGTATCCAGGACTTGCTGTTGTGGAAGAATCGGATTCAGCTGGTGCCACATAGTTTTAATTTCTGTTGGTAACATTCCTATACTTGCCTTTCACCATCTGGTTTTCTCTGGTGTTAGTTGGTCCTGCTGCCTCTGGCTGGTGCTTGTCCCTCCTGTGGGCCTGCAAGCCTATCTCAGCAGCCCTAGGTGACCAGTTCTCCCCTGGCACAGAGTGCTTTGGTTCATCCCAGATCCTGGGTGCAGATGGAGCCCAAAAGGACCCTGTCCCAGCTGCTCTGCCACTCCTGTGTTCCCTGCACTCCTGGCTGTACCCACCTGCTTCATCAATGTCTTTCTTAATCTTCTCTTACCATCCCTTAATGTCACCTGCAGGCAACCATTGACTTTTCTTCTGTCTTTAAATATTAATAACATTTTCTTTCACCTATTATAATACCTTCGATAATTGTCAAAATTATGTGAGACTGTAGTTTATTCTTTTTATTACTAAGTAGTAGTAGTATTTAGCTGCATGGATATACTACAAACTGCTTAAATATTCTTAAATGATAGCAACTAAATTTGTTTCCATTTTGGGTTGCTAATAAGCTTGCATAAATATTCACATACAATTCTTTAAAAATAGTTTCCTTTCCATTAGGTAAACACCAGAAGCTGAAATGGCTAGGAAATGGTGTAAGTATGTGTTTAAAAATTGCTAAATCATTTTTCAAGGTAACATTGCCACTTTTATTTTACAGTTTGACATCTGAAATCCCATATTTATATTAAAAATGTTTTGCAGAAGGGGCTAAACCACCAAACAAAGAGTACACATGGAGGAACCCATAGCTCCAGGTGCATATGTAGCAGAGTACAGCCTTGTCGAACATCAGTGAGAAGAGAGGCCCTTGGTTCTGTGAAGGCTCAAAGCCCCAGTGTAGGGGAATGCCAGGGCAGGGAAGTGGGAGTGGGTGGGTTGGTGAACAGGGGGAGGGGTAATAGGATCGGAGGTGTTTGGAGGGGAACTGAGGAAAGGGGATAACATTTGAAAGGTAAATAAAGAAATTTTCTAATAAAAAATGTTTTGCTGAGATTTCCTTTTTCTTCTGATATTTCTCAATCTGTTAGATACCAAAAAAGTTTCCAGTTAAATATATTATAAAGTTTCCTTGAACATTTTCTCCAAAGCATTGATGAAGAGCATTCAGATTATTGAGAAATACTGGCACCTTTTGAAGCATTTGATGATCATAATCGTCCCCTTCATTATGCATGTTTAGACACCATCCAAATATTAAATTACAGAAGTATCTCATCATTGAATTTTGGCAGCAAACAAACCCATCCTAGTTGAATGAGTTTGCTTTGTTAATAACAATGCATTAGAATTGGTTGACTAGCTGCAGTCTATTGAGATAAGTTGAGTAGCAGATTTAAAGAAACAAAGTTATTCATTCTATCTAAATGCTTTACCTGTACAGTCAGTAACTGGAGAGCATATATCAGGAAGGATTTCTCAAAGCAAACTCTAGAGTCTATCAGAGATCAACACAGCAATAGAAAGTCCAACAAAGTTCAGACTCTGGTCAGATATCATCATGGTCCCTAAACTCTAGCCAG
The DNA here is from genome assembly GCF_947179515.1 of Apodemus sylvaticus. Classification (NCBI taxonomy): domain Eukaryota; kingdom Metazoa; phylum Chordata; class Mammalia; order Rodentia; family Muridae; genus Apodemus; species Apodemus sylvaticus. Next base: position 75,867,453 of record NC_067485.1, on the reverse strand, counting down.
CTGTTGTAAAGTGTCAAGTCCAGGGCTTTCAGCCTACAGGAAGGGAGGAATCATTTCACTTACAAAATGTGTATACTGACAGGGCCAGGGTTCAGTTCAGGTTGCTAGCCTTCCTTCTGTACTTCATATGCCTGGGCCAGAAAAGGTCTCTGGCAGGAGATAAGCAAGATGACCGTGATCCAGCCAAAATCCAATGGAGCCACCTTTTAAAAATAAGTCCCTAGAAAAATGGCTAACAATTTCAAAAGAAAATGACAAAGTTTGTGGATAGACTTACATTTCCTCTGAGAGAAGTTACGCAACATGAATTTGAGTGCCTAACACTTGAGTTAAAAGACAGTTCCCAGAAATATGGCAGTATAATTCTCAGGATCACTTCTATGTTGACTGGACATGGAACTCTGCTGACGGGATATATGAACATTATCTCTATGCTCATGCTCATCTGAGATTCTCCATGACAAGAGCAATTGCACACAATGCCATAACTAGGCAGTTAAAGAAGGAACTAACAGAGTTGAGAAATTGAACAAGGTGAACGAGATTTGTGCACTAGGCAATGATTTCGAGATATAATGTGAGTTTTTTTTTTATTTTTAATTGTAGCTACAACTACACAAAATAGTGCTGTAGATAACAAATCATGTTGCAAACATACCCAGAAATTCAAAAGTAAACCACTATGCAGACACTAAGTTTGAACTGAAATAGACTTTTGAGTGACAACATTAATAACCAGCAAATAGCAAATCTTAAAGAGATTAAAAACTAGCCTATATGTTAATCAATACAAAAGAATATAGAGATAGGTGATGTCCAGACATGACAATAAAAAGCCTTTGAAGATATAAAACTATGCTTCATGGGTAACATTATTAAAAACCCCATGTCAAAGACCTCACACAGGATTATATAGACATAAAAGTGAGGTGGTTTCTCTGAATACTCTTGTGTTTTCAACCATACATACAACATACAGATGGTTCCTACCTCAGCATAATTGCATCTCCATCCTAATACACAGTGAGCAGCAAACTAAAAAATAAAGTTATCTTTAGAAGGAGGAAACTACTTTGCCCTGTGCTTAAGGATCCTCCCAGTATCCTGACAAAGATTTTTATTTCAATGTGTTCTTTGTCCTTTTAGGTTTTAATATGCATTTGACATTTGTTATTTCCCTGGAAGGATTTCAACCTATTCAGTCACAATATCTTTGGAAAGAAGTATATATGTACCTTTATTTGGGTGAGTGGAAAAAGAGACGCATTGTGAGAAGAAAACAGAAATGCAGGGGAAAGTTCTTAGGGACGCTACCCACATTCCAAACTCTGTGACGAAGTGCACAGTTACTTAGCTAAATGCCTGTAAAGTTCCAATTGGATGTATCAGGGTGGCACATTGCAGTAGCTTCAGCACGTGAGAGACTGGAGGAAGAGGACTGCTAGCACTGTCTCAAACTTTTAAAAAAATGTATTTGAAAAATGTTAAAGAGCACAGACGGTTTCTCTTTTTAAGGCTTCCAGTAGACCTGAACATTCCCTGAAGACTGGAAACAATAGTCACAGTAAGGAGACATAAGGAGAGAACACCTGAGCATCACAAGTCAAGATTATAAGACTAATAAAGTCAGTCTCTTTGAGAAGAATGAATAAAATATTTTTCCCTTTTCTATCTTTCTTTATATTCCACTTGTTTTCATACTAACAAAGAATTAACAGTTCAAGAATGAGATTTCTCTGTAGACTATTTAGCATACTGGGGGCAGGGTTTCCTGTACAGTCTCACAAACCAGGTACCAAGGGTTTCTGGGCTGTAGTTGCAGGAAGTTTGTAGAACCTTGTCACTTTTTGTAGTCTTACACCATAATTCATAAGATACACATGCACACTCACATGCACAAGAGTGCGTGCATGCACACACACACACACACACACACACACACAAACACACACACACACACACATACACACACACACACACACATACACATACACACACCTATGATGGATCATACCATCATAGATGCTTTATGAAGGTGCTTTAGTGTTAAAATGGAATAGTCAATAATAGAATAGTCAATGGTAATGTTTTCGGTCAATGTTGTGTGACTTGACCCTTTATTCTTCAAATTGAAAACCCCAAACATAAACCAAATAACAATAGCAAGTAGCTCTAGCCGGAGTTAATAACCAAGCCCTCAACATTTGGCTACAGGAGAAAACTCTGTTTTCCAGTCTTTGAGAAAGTTCAAACTCATTTAAAATTTTTCCACATATTGAAAAGAGTTCACAGAAATTTACCAGCTGTTTCTTAATAAGATAGAATCTCTTGCTTCTGCATGTGCTACAAATGCCAATGAAAGCATGGTGTAGCTCTAGGGCATTAATAAGAAGTAAGAGAAAACAAGAAATGGCAAGGGTAAACTGGCCTAGCAAAAGGGAAGCCACTGGCCCACAGTATCTTCTACAACAAGCCACCATCTACCCAAAAATTACTGTATCAATGTGGATAATGATGATTAGGCTCTTTACTACTTATCTAAATTCTTATGGCCATCCATCTCTGAAGTTTCTTAGGGAGCAAACGCCATTCACTAATTCTGTTAGGAACATTAATCCAGGTGTCTTTGTCCTGGAGAAAAGCAGATCCAAAGTCTAATGAAATGTTCCTAAGAGGTACAGTGTGGAGAAGAGTGTGCCACTCTTAACTGAAGTGGGATTAATGCACGGTCTCCTTAAGACTTTAAAATGCCAGGAAATTCATAGCCGTTCTAAAAAGAAATCGTATCTCTACATTCAACCCCAACCCTCCCCCTTGATATTGTTACAAGTTTATAAGGCTTATCTAGCCTTGAGTATATTTTTATAAACTCGTCTCCATCATTACAAGACCCTTTATAACTACACATACTTAAGCAATCGATTCATTGTTTCGAACAGTTGAGAGCAGTGGGTGGGCTATTTTTTTTTTCATGAGAAAAGGCAGGCTGGGAAGTGAACACCTCAGCTTGCTCCTGTTTGTTTGAGCCTTTCATCCCCAAGGCTGTGTTCTCTTGGCTGCGCATACCTGTTGATCAAGCTGCTTAACTGTAATTACTCCAGACAGCTTTTTGGCTCGCAGTATTATTTCATAGGCTTCATAAATCATACAAATTATTACCGCAATAGAAAACTATAATTACCCACAAACCCTGACATGCCAAAATGTGTATTAATTAGATAAGGTAATAAATACTTTACGGCACATAGCCATAATCATTACCTCAAAAGTGACATATATACATATACTATCTTGATGGTCTGCAGCAAAGGATTCAATATAATGTTCAGTTCATAAAACACTTGTTTTCTAATTTGATTAATTAGTTGATGCTTTGTGGACTATTTTAAATATGAAAAATAATCTAAAATTGAAAAATTTTCATCTAAAGATCAAATAAAACACACAATATAATTTCATAAAGATTGCATATGGGAACAACTTAATAGAAGTGTAAGTTTCTTTGTTTCAAACTTGGACTTGCATAGCAAATCATAAAAATGATAATCACATTTTAAATTCTGCTCACACCCCATTTTATAGTAATTTAAAACAATAAACTCACTGATTTTAAAACAAGGAAATCCTTTATCTGTTATAAATGATTAGTTTTTGAAGATATATTTTCTATATGCTAAGTAAACTAGAGCACACAAAATGTGATGAAAAACTCAGAGTGGATTTGATAATAAATAATAATTGGATAAATGTGGTGTTTTATAAACTAATAGATCATAATATATTTCCTCATATTCTCACAAAAAAAGTGTCCTTTAGATCTACAAAATAATGTGTTTTATAGGACTACAGTTATATTTGATTTCTTGCTACTTTCCAATTCTTTCAGCCTATAGTATTTGTTCTTTCAGTTAATTTTTTTCCTATATATTCACCAAACTATTGGGAAATAAATGGGTCTTGTGTTTGTTGTTATAGATATTGTATGAAACAGTTTTTTTCCTATTTGTAGCTCCACTAGTACACTTAGTACATTACATTCAAAGAAACAATACAATGTGAAGAAAACTTATTGTAAGGTAGATAAAGGCCAATTGAATTATCACTTCATTAAATCGATTTAAAAAATCATTAATGCCAGTGATTCTCATTTAAGTAGAGATATGCATAAGAGACCTTAAATATCAAGAAATGAAATAAAAGCTACCCACATTTTCCCATTTAGATGCATATTTCAATGAATCACCCAAAATTGAATTCAAGCACGATTGAGTCACTTGTCCTCATTTTATGGATATTGGAAAATTATTATGGACCATATGTAAAACATATCAAAGATAATACTGGCTCTTCACATTTCCCAGAAATGATCATGCACTCTCATGTATGTAGTTGAAGTAGTATTTGCAATGGTTGCCTCTGTTGTCTGCTTCTTCTTTCTGCTAGGATTCCAATGAACTTGGTTGAATAAGTGACTGTGATCAAATCAAATTTACCCTAGAGTGATCGATTAATTAAATCACTGTAACAAAAGCACTCTGAAGAAATTCAAACGAGTCAAAGATGATGCTACTTCAACATAGAAATACTACTTAAATTTTAATAAGTGAAGAATGAATCTTTAACATTATTGTACCGAAGTTCCAAAACCTTGCTGTCGTCTTGAAGATTCACTTTGTTAAAACTCTTCAGTGTATTTCAGAAAAGTAAAGAGATTAGTAATAACAAGATAATGTTCTCAACATTATAGGATATCTTTAATTCAATATAAATAATGAACAAATGTATACACCTAATTTGAAATTTTGAAGCTTATTAAACAATTTTCAAGACGTGAGGTCATAAAACCTCCAGTGCCTGAGCCAATACCAAAGTAGTAGAAGAATTCTTCTTCAAGAAATTTGAAGAAGAGTGTGGTGATTTTCATCTTTGTAAACACAGAATAGTGAGGTCCAGAAGAGAACCGTCAAGAGACAAAAGAAAGGATTATTCTTCTGAACTTAGGTTTATTGGAATAGATCACACTCACTTTTTCACATAAAATATTCCATCAGCAAGCTGAAAAGATGCTGGATTTTGTTTGTTTGTTTTAAAGTATCAGAGAAAAATTAAATTGTAAGATCACTGGGGAAGTGTAATGAAGCAGCAACTCTGCAGGATAAAACATAGCACTAAGAATGTGAACTCATAAAATGTTTGAAAAATGTGGATTTGGGAATAGGCAGGTCAGCCTGCCCTGCTCTTACACAATGCTCACCTCTTGTTAAAATAGCCTATCCCAAGCTAGCTCCTAATCTATGAACCGTTGGGAAAATTAAAATATAAGGCTAAGTACCTCAATCTCCATTGCTAGTGAAGATGATTTTCATGGCATGCTATTCAGAGACTGAAGCTGCTCAATTGTTATAGTGAATCCTTATGGCTGTAGGGTCTGACGTTACTGGGAGGCAAAATCTCACATCATACTCTCTGAATCTCTGACTCTTGGAATTTTTCCTCCCTTTCTTCCACAAAGTTTCTTGAGCCTGGGGTGCTGGAGATATTTTACAGATGTATTTGTTGAGACCAGGCTCAAAAACTATGTATTTTAATTGAATGTTGTTTTTACAGTCATTCCTATGAAAGAGCATACCAATTAGTTATCCACTACAAAATGGTCAGCCCTGAAAAGATACGTAAGAGCAGCATTATACAGATTGAGTTGGTCATATACAGACATACACAAACAAACACATATGTACACATGCCTGTAACAATTAATTGAAAAATGTTCTATGGATTTGAAAGACAGCAAGAAAGATGATATGGGAGCTCTTGGAGAGGAAAAGGAAAGGGTAATTATGTGATTGTGTTATGATCTCAAAGGAAATATATTTTTACACTTGATCTTAGCCAAAAGGCCGAGAAGCAATAAGAAATATATTTTTAGCTGCATATCTAGAAATCCAACATGGGGCTGGCTTCATATATTTCAGTATTTATAGTGACTAAGAAAAAATTTACTCAATAAATCAAATAATTTCTTGCTCTATAGGTATCACAAAGTATCTTCTTTGTGCAAAAACACTGTGGGATATATTCCCAGAAAGTGAAATACAGTTTTCTTATGATGAATTCTCATATCTCTGTAGGTAAATACAATCATTCTAAAATAAGGACTTTACACAATCTATAAATAAGCAACATTTCCTAGTTTCTATGTAAGAGCTTAGTCTTAGTTATAATCATGAATTACCTGGACCTTCAAGTCCTCTTTTTAAAATTAATTATTTTATTTATTTATATCCCAAATGTTGCCCTCCCCATCCCCATCTTCCAGAGTTCTTTGTTCCATTCCCCCTCCCCTTTGCCTCTAAGAGGGTGCCCCCCAGCTTCACACTCTCTATTGCGTGAGGCCTCTACAGGATTAGGCCCATCCTCTACCACTAAGTCCAGACAAGGCAGTCCTCAGCTACATATGTGCCACAGGCCTTCAACCAGCCTGTGTATACTCTTTCTTTGGTGGGTTAGTCTCAGCGTGCTCCCTTGGGTCCAGGTTAATTGACACTGCTGTTCTTCCAAATGGATTGCCATCTCCTTCAGGTCCTTTAATCCTTGCCCTAACTCTCCTTCACGATTGGCTGCAAGTATCTGCGCTATCTCAATCAGCTTCTGGTAGAGCCTTTTGGACTCTATGGTAGACTCCTGTCATGCATGTCCTTTTGTGTCTGAGTTACTCAGGATAACAAGTTCCAGTTCTATTCATTTGCCTGCAAAATTCAAATCTTCTCAAGTTTGCCATAGTTTCTTTCTCTTGTTTTAGGTAAGTATGGGTTGATGACAGTCAATACAGTAGTTAAAAAAAATTACTACTATGCCAAGAAATGGAGAACTCCTAAGACACATTCATCTGAGGAGTAGTTTAGAATTTAGTAGTTTAGAGGAACTTTGTCTTATAATTGAAGAAAGATTATTTACTGTCAGCTTGATAGACAAATAATAAAAATAATAAACAACTACAATTTACAAATATAAGTACAAACATGTCATGTTACTATGAATGTCTTGTTAGTATGAATATATTTCAGCAATAAACATGTATTTTTAATTAATTAATTAATTAATTAATTTACACTTCATATTTTATTACCCACCCTCTGTCCACCCTCCAACAGTTCCACTTTCCATACCTCTTCCCCACACCCATCTCTCCTCGTGGATATACCCCCAACCCCACCTGAGCTCCAAACAATACACTATACGTATAAAATTAAAAATTAAACAATAAATAATAATTAAATTATGTAATGGATGCTAATGTTACTTCTCATTATAGTTAGCTAATTCTTGAAATTAATTCATGATAAATACTACTTTTGTCCTTGATGTATTTGCAACATTTCGAATTGTTTGATGTTGACATATTTGGTCAATGCATGAATGGACTAAAAGACAGGAAATAGGATGTCCTCATTAAGACAACACCTCCTATTATAAACCTTTACAAATTCTCATGTTTGGTTGTAAGTGAGGCAGTAAAAAACATTATAATTTTTTAATCACCATTGATAATAACTGATATGATGTCTTTATTTTTAGATATTAATTCAACAAAATTCTCACCTCATATTGTAATTACTGAAAGGATCCATGATTCTGAGTAAGTTTGTTTGTTTACTTATGTTTCAAAATGAAGAAAGAGAGGGGGAAAGAAGAGAGATATAAGTTGTCATTCAGTTTCATGTGAACTGTAAGGTTTATAGCGAAGAACTGTTTGATGCAATTTCAGTAAGCAAGGATTTGGTGGAGAGATTAGATCAGTTACAAATTGCTAAATCTGATGGCTTAGATAAAATTTTTACCAGAGGCTCAAAAAGAAGTAGAGCATGTTTTGGAGAGAAGGAATTGCCTTCTGGAGAATGTACATAGTATATATTTTCAAAGAAAATTAAATGTGAAAAGATTGTGTAACTAGATTCTCCCAATTAGAAATAAATGGTTAGATTTTCATTTAAATGAGCAAATTTTCTTTACATGTGATACGTATAGGTTCACAGACAGATATGATTAAAGACACATTCTTCCTTGTTAATTACCTACATGCTGTGCTAACTCTCTAACACACAGAAGATCTAGTGTGTAAATGTTCTCATACCTAGTTTTGGGAAGATAAAGTCTTCCATATCTCAGACTATCCTTAGACTTGTTTTGTAGATAAAGATGGAGTTGAACTTCTAAACCTTCTGTCTCTACTTGCTGAATGGTAGGATTACAAACAGGAGAGAAAACATCCTATTTTATGGTGTATTGGGGAAAGCATCCTGGGTTTCCTACAGGATACATTCTCTACCAAGGTAATTAGACATCTTCTTTCATCAACTGCATCTTTGGAGTCAGAATTTCTTATTTAAAATTGCAAATGGTCTTAATTTACAAAGACAGCTTGTTATGACACTTTTATTTTACTGGTGTGTGCATATACCTTGTGTACAGTGTGTTTATTATGAATTTGTGTGTATATGTGTGTGACTCTGTGTATGTGTGTGTGAGTATGTATTCTTGCATGCATGCTTGTTGCACATGTGCTTGGGTGTGTACATGTGTGAATTTTGTACGTGTGCCTGTGTGAGTGCACACAGGCACACGTACATGCATGTGTTTACAATGAATAAATAAGGACATTGATAGCTGATTGCTGTTCTTACTAAATAATCATGCATGCTGTTGCATACAGAACCATTTAAAAGAGTATAATCAAGCCTGGAGCATTCTGTAAGAAGTTCTGAACCCTAAAAGCAGACCATGCATGGTCAAAGCAAGGCACCTAGGCACAGACATCCCACAACTCATAATAGAAGTCATGGGCCCAGGGAAGAGTCCTAAAGTGAGCCAAGTTAAGGTAAACATGTATACAGAGTGTTAAAATAGACATTAAAGGTTGTGAAAAATTATGTCAGAAATGACCGTGGCGAGGTGACCAGGAAAGGCAGGGCGGACAAGAAGGGATGTATTGACTCTTATATAGTGACTGTTACTGAGACAGTAGCTGGTTCTCAGTAGCCTGTGGCCCTGAAAATCAGACCAACAGGGGAAATTAGTACCTCAAACCCTCTGTGAGTTAAGATTCTCCTGATTATGGTAAATAATAATTTTAGTGAAAGAAAAAGTTAAGTTAAATAATATATATATAATATATAATAATATATTATAATAGATTATAGATTATATAACAATATATAATACAATGTAATGTGTTACATTATATTATAATTATAATTATATTGTATAATTAATTTATATAATATAAAATAAAATATTATACATTATATATTATATACACATTATATATATACACACACACACACACACACACACACACAGAGAAAGAGACTCAACTAACACATGTACAAGTCCTGGGGCACAAGCAGAAGCAGTATAGAAATTCAAAATATGTTTTCAAAAATTGCTAGTATGATAGTAATGGCAACCAGTGAGAATGACTTGAAGGAACTTCTAGAAAAAGTGTGTGAAATTACAATTATAACTATATTACAAAGCCTAAATAAGTGTTATTGGATTCAGAGAATAAAAACAGAGAGATGAGTAAAATGGAAAAATCAATTAAAGATATGCTAGTAGATTTCAATAAAGAAATGCCAAAAAAAGATCAAACTACAATTTGGGGGGAACCTTAATAAGCTATAAAAAATGTTATGAAAAAAGCCTACTCCATAGAGTGGAATGTGTGGAGAACTGAATATCAGGTTTTAAAAATAAGATATTAAAAATAAGACCAAAAAACTCCACTCAATAAAAGCCAATGGTTTCAAAAATACATATGAAGAGAATATGGTACAGCTTTAAATTACGAAAATAAAAATAGAGTAATACCAATCAGAACAAAGATTTAGAAAATACTGATGATGAAACCATAAAAGAATATATACACAGTACACAGTGCACACATATACATGTGTGTATGTATGCATGTATGTATTTGTGTGTTCATGGAGGTATATGTGTAGGTATGTGCATGAGAGAGAAGGTTTCCAGGATACACACAGAAGATGTCAGATTCCCTAAAACCTGGCTTACAGGCCCTGTGAGCTGCTGAACTTCATTGCTGGAAACTAAACTCAGGTTCTCTGAAAAAGTAGTATGTCCTCTTAACCACAGAGGCATCTTTATAGCTCAAGCACCATTAATTTCTAGGATGTGTCTTCACTGTTGTGTGTAATCGATTGTTCAAAATATTTATAGCAAAACTGTTGTCAATTTTATAATATATCATAATTTTTATTCATGGGATGCATTTTAAAAGACAGTTTATATTCAAGATAAAATAAAACAAAATAAGATGTCACTCAACTAGTGGTCAGTCTTCAACTGAAAAATTCCTGAATCTTCAATGCAATACCCATCAAAATCCCAACTCAATTCTTCACAGAGTTAGAAAGAGCAATTCTCAAATTCATCTGGAATAACAAAAAACCCAGGATAGCTAAAACTATTCTCAGCAACAAAAGAAATTCTGGGGTAATCAGTATCCCTGACCTCAAGCAATACTACAGAGCAATAGTGTTAAAAACTGCATGGTATTGGTACAGTGACAGGCAGGCAGATCAATGGAACAGGATTGAAGATCCAGAAATGAATCCACACACCTATGGACACTTGATCCTCTACAAAGGGGCTGAAAACATCCAATGGAAAAAAAGATAGCCTTTTCAACAAATGGTGCTGGTTCAACTGGAGGTCAGCATGCAGAAGAATGCGAATTGATCCATCCTTGTCTCCTTGTACTAAGCTCAAATCCAAATGGATCATGGACCTCCACATAAAGCCAGACGCTCTGAAGCTAATAGAAAAGAAACTGGGGAAGACCCTTGAGGACATCGGTACAGGGAGAAAGTTTCTGAACAGAACACCAATAGCATATGCTCTAAGATTAAGAATTGACAAATGGGACCTCATAAAATTACAAAGTTTCTGTAAGGCAAAGGACACCATCAAAAGGACAAATCAGCAACCAACAAATTGGGAAAAGATCTTCACCAATCCTACATCAGATAGAGGGCTAATATCCAATATATATAAAGAACTCAAGAAGTTAGACTCCAGAAAAACAAGCAACCCTATTAAAGAATGGGGTACAGAGTTAAACAATGAATTTTCACCTGAAGAACTTTGGATGGTGGAGAAGCATCTTAAAAAATGCACAACTTCATTAGTCATTAGGGAAATGCAAATCAAAACAACCCTGAGATTTCACCTTACACCAATCAGAATGACTAAGATTAAAAATTCAGGAGAAGAAGCCCTGAATACCCAAGGCACAAACTGCATAACAAATGACTCCCATTAAGAAGTATGGAGAGGGTCCTGACCCTGGAAAGGATTGATCTAGCATGGGAAGGGAATATAAGGACAGAGAAAAAGGAGGAAGGTGTTTGGAGAAAGGATGGAGAGAAGGTTTATGGGACATATGGTAAGGGGGGATCCGGGAAAGGGGAAATCATTTGGAATGTAAACAAAGAATATAGAAAATAAAAATATTAAAAAAATTCAGGAGACAGCAGGTGTTGGCGAGGATGTGGAGAAAGAGGAACACTCCTCCACTGCTGGTGGGATTGCAAATTGGTACAACCACTCTGGAAATCAGCCTGGAGGTTCCTCCGAAAACTGGGCACCTCACTTCCAGAAGATCCTGCTATACCACTCCTGGGCATATACCCAGAAGATTCCCCAGCATGTAATAAGGATACATGCTCCACTATGTTCATAGCAGCCCTATTTATAATTGCCAGAAGCTGGAAAGAACCCAGGTATCCCTCAACAGAAGAGTGGATGCAAAAAATGTGGTATATATACACAATGGAGTACTATTCAGCCATTAGAAACAATGAATTCATGAAATTCTTAGGTAAATGGATGGAGCTGGAGAACATCATACTAAGTGAGGTAACCCAGACTCAAAAGATGAATCATGGTATGCACTCACTAGTAAGTGGATATTAACCTAGAAAAATGGAATACCCAAAACATAATTCACACATCAAATGAGGTACAAGAAGATCGGAGGAGTGGCCCCTTTTTCTGGAAAGATTCATTGAAGCAGTATAGGGCAAAACCAAAACAGGGAAGTGGGAAGGGGTGGGTGGGAGGAGACGGGGAGAGAAGGGGGCTTATGGGACTTTCGGGGAGTCGGGGGCTAAAAAGGGGGAAATCATTTGAAATGTTAATAAAAAACATATCGAATAAAAAAAAAGAATTGGAAAAAAATTCCTGAATCTTTCCAAAATTATGCTTGACCTTATATTGTACATTTGTACTTAAGCTCTGAATGTTTAAGAGTCATTTATTGGATTCAAAAGCTAACACTAGGGTTTATTTATAAAACACTTTTCTTAAAATTGCATTGATTATAAGAAATTCTTTGAAATTTTCATCTAGCAAAGATTCTAATAGATATTCTTGTAATTATAGATGATCATTTAATAACACCAGAGAATTCATACTATGATTAAAGTGAAAGTTGTATGTGAAATATATTATATGTCAGAAAGTGATAGTTATTTCTTCCTCAGTGAAACTTTTGGGACAATACCTAAAAACTCTATTTTATCCTTTTACATTTTATAGACAAAAATGCAAATAACATAAACTCAATGTAAACCATCTATGTATTTTATACTGTCAAGAAATGAATCTATTCCTATAACAAAAAAATGTGTCAAGCTGACTAGGTTGAGAAGAGCTATGAAAATCTGAATGTGTCTATGTTATGGTTTGAATATGTTTAGGTCACAAAATGGCACTAATAGGAAGTGTGGCTTGTTGGAGTGGTGTGCGCCATGTTGGAGGAAGTATGTCACTGTGGGGTTGGGCAAAGAGACCTACCTCCTAGCCTCATGAGGATACCAGTATCTCCTGTTTGCTATCAGAACAAGCTGTAGAACTCTCAGCTTTCTCCAGCGCCATATCTGCTTGGACAACTGTCATGCTTTGTACCATGATGATAATGGACTGAAATTCAGAAGCTTTAAGCCAGCCCCAATTAAATATTGTCCTTTATAAGAGTTGCTTTGTTCATGGTGTCTCTTCATAGCAATGGAAACCCAAAACTAAGACAGTCTATGAGGGCATGTCTGTGGAATACCGAACCCAAACATGGGTGGTACCATTCCATTAATTAAGGTTTCAGACATAATAAAAAGGAGAAAGAGAGATGGGGACCAGCATTCATCTCTCCATTGTTACTGAGTATTGTTGCAAAGTGATCAACCTTTCATATTCCTGCCACAATGGCACTCTTACCATGATGAACTACACCCCCCCAAACAACCAAAACCCTCCTTACGTTGCCTTAATCACATACTCTGTCACCATGATGAGGAAAGTAGCTAATACTTTCTCTTAGAATGAAAAATACATTTGGAATATTTCCAAGGCTCTCTAAAAGATGTAAGCATTATCTTTCATTTCAAATCCTAAACACAGAGTCTCTCTTCAGAGTCAAGGAAATTCTCTCAGTTGGGATATTCATAAAACAGAAGAGTCAAATGAATACAGATACAAGGACATAGAATAAACTTTACATTTCAAATGGAAGAATCTGGCCAAAGCAAGATCAAGTACAGAAGGGACAATGGTAGATTCTACAGCTCAATGTCTAGCATTCATTTTTCCTGGTGGTGTGGCAAGAACTCCAAGGAGCTTGAACTCCCATCCTGTCCACTGTTGCAGGTGCAGCCCAAATAGCTGCCACTTGGAATAGTTTCCCTAACTACTCATGGTTCTCTTTATCAATGCATATCACTGGCATCTCAAGCATTCTGACTGTCACCTGGAGCTTATATTTTTCCCTCACAGAATAGGACAGTACCATTTTACAGGGACTGTGACCTTGTAACACACTTCCTCACTTTGCAAATCTTCCTTTAAAATCAGGCTGGTAGCTTACCAACAACATAATTCATCTCTTCTGCACTCCTATAATGCCAATCTTGTATGACTATTCAGCCATCAAAATGAATGATAGCTGGAATGTCTTAGGGCACAGCTTCATCTTCCTGCCACAGTGATACCTGTGATGCCTGTGATGCTCTGCCATGATGAGCTGTACCCCCAAAACAAACAAAACCCTCCTTATGTTATTTTAATCAAGTATTCGATCACCATCATGCCTAGCTTCTTCTTGCCTGATCACAGTGAAATGAATTCTTGGGAGACAATGTTGTATACAACCCTGTGAGAGTTCTAGAGGTTCTATCGTCTCAAGAGATAGTTTCTAATGAAATTTCCCTTTGCCTTTGAAATTTATAGATATGAGCTTGATGTCCTCCATGCACCCTATTGTCCTGATACAAATTGATACTAATTATGTAGAGACCATGTCTTTCTAAGCCTTAATTCAAATTTTTCAAATGTTTTCTAATAAAAATATAAACTTTTCAAAATTCTCTCTTCTCTATTTTAAGTACCTGATCCTCACTGCAAGGCTAGATAAAAATTTCTAGCAACAACCATGCCATAGCCTGAAGGCTGTGCCATCTCAAAATATCTACCAAGCTCATTTAATATACCACTTAAACATGGCTTCAAAGTCTATGCACACAATCAAAATGTGGAAAAGATCATTGCTAGAATGCAATGATTGGCTGAGTCTAATTCCCAAAATAGGTCTTTGTTCCTATGTGAAATCCTATAGGCATTTTCTCTCATATTTTATTGGCATTCTAGGCTTCTGGACTTCGGCTAGAATAACCTGTTAAGATATGCTTGCCAACAGTTAAGTTGTCCCTTATTGTTTTTTCTTCCATTTTTGCTCCTTAAAAAGACTTAAGGTTCTAGTTAGCTCGGTAGCAGAGCTCTTGCCTAGTTAGCACAAGACCCTGGTTCAGTCCTCAAAGACAAGTTAAAGGGCCAGCAAATATCTTCAACAAAATTATGGAAGAAAACTTCCCTAACCTAAAGACAGAGATGCCCATGAATATACAAGAAGCCTACAAGAATATACATGAATATACAAGAACTCCAAACAGACTGGACCAGAACAGAAATATCTCCAGTCACATAATAATCAAAACCCCAAATGTACTAAACAAAGAAAGAATACTAAAGGCAGTAAGAGAAAAAGGGCAAGTAACATATAAAAGAAGACCTATCAGAATTACACCAGACTTCTCACCAGAGACCATGAAAGCTAGAAGATCCTGGGCAGAGTTCACGCAGACTCTAAGAGAACACAAATGCCAGCCAAGACTACTATACCCAGCGAAACGCTCAATCACTATAGATGGAGAAAGCAAGATATTCCATAACAAAACCAAATTTACACAATATCTTTCCACAAACCCAGCCCTACAAAGGATAATGGGAAAACACCAACACAAGGAGGGAAACTATACCCTGGAGAAAGCAGGATAATAACCTTCTTTCATCAAAACCAAAAGAAGATAACCACACAAGTATAAAATTAACATCAAAAATGATAGCAAGCAATAATGACTATACCTTAACATCTCTTAACATCAATGGACTCAATTCCCCAATAAAAAGACATAGACTAACAGACTGGATATGTAAACAGTATCCTAAATTTTGCTGCATACAGGAAACTCACCTCAGTGTCAAAGACAAAAACTACCTTAGAGTAAAAGGCTAGAAGACAATTCTACAAGCAAATGGTCTCAGGAAACAAGCTGGAGTTGCCATTCTAATATCTGATAAAATTGACTACAACCTAAAGTCATCAAAAGAGACATGGAAGGACACTTCTTGTTGGCCAAAGGAAAAATCCACCAAGAAGAACTCTCAATCCTGAACATCTATGCTCCAAATGCAAGGGCACTCTTATTCATAAAAGAAACTTTACTAAAGCTCAAAGTACACATTGCACCTAACACAATAATTGTGGGTGACTTCAACACCCTACTCTCCTCAATGGACTGATCAGTAAAACAGAAACTAAACAGGGACACAGTGAAACTAATTGAAGTTTTGGACCAACTGGATTTAACAGATATATATAGAATTTTTCATCCCAAAGCAAAAGAATATACTTTTTTCTCAGCACCTCATGGTACCTTCTTCAAAATTGATCATATAGTTGGAAACAAGACAGACCTCAACAAATATAAGAAGATCAAAATAATCCCATGCCTCTTATCAGATCACTATGGAGTAAATGTGGTCTTTAATAGCAACAAAAACAACAGAAAGCCCACATACACATGGAAACTGAACAATACTCTACTCAATGATACGTTGGTCAAGGAAGAAATGAAGAAAGAAATCAAAGACTTTTTAGAATTTAACAAAAATGAAGGCACAACATACCCAAATCTATGGGACACAATGAAAGCAGTGCTAAGGGGAAAACTCGTAGCTTTGAGTGCTCCCAAAAAGAAATTGGAGAGAACATACACTAGAAGCTTAATGGCACAATTGAAAGCCCTGGAACAAAAAGAAGCTAATTCACCCTGGAGGAGAAGAAGACAGGAAATCATAAAACTCAGGGCTGAAATCAATCTAGTAGAAAGTAAGAGAAGCATACAAAGAATAAACAAAACCAGGAGCTGGTTCTTTGAAAAATTCAACAAGTTAGATAAACCCTTAGCCAGACTAACCAAAGGACACACAGACAGTATACAAATTAACAAAATTAGAAATGAAAAGGGAGATATAACAACAGAAACTGAGGAAATTAAAAAAATTATCAGATCCTACTACAAAAACCTGTACTCAACACAACTGGAGAATCTGGAGGAAATGGACAATTTCTTAGACAAATACCAAATACCAAAATTAAATCAGGATCAAATTTATCATCTAAACAGACCCACAACCCCTAAAGAAATAGAAGGGGTCATAGAAAGCCTTCCAACCAAAAAAAGCACAGGACCAGATGGTTTTAGTGCAGAATTCTATCAGATCTTCAAAGAAGATTTAGCACCAATACTCTACAAATTATTCCACAAAATAGAAACAGAAGAAACACTACCCAGCTCGTTCTATGAAGCCACAATTACGCTGACACCAAAACCACCCAAAGATCGAACAAAGAAAGAGAACTTCAGGCTAATTTCCCTTGTGAATATCAATGCAAAAATACTCAATAAAATTCTTGCCCACTGAATCCAAGGACACATCAAAGTGACCATCCGCCATGATCAAGTAGGCTTCATCCCAAGGAGGCAGGGATGGTTCAATACATGGAAATCCATCAATGCTATCCACTACATAAACAAACTCAAAGAAAAAACACATAATCATTTCATTAGATGCTGAAAAAGCATTTGACAAAATTCAGCATCCTTTCATGCTAAAAGTCTTGGAAAGAACAGAAATTCAAGGCCCATATCTAAAAGGCATAGTAAAAGCAATATACAGCAAACCAATAGCCAACATCAAACTGAATGGAGAGAAACTTGAAGCAATCCCACTAAAATCAGGGACTAGACAAAACTGTCCTCTCTCTCCATATCTTTTCAATATAGTTCTTGAAGTCCTAGCTAGAGCAATTAGACAACATAAGGAGGTCAAAGAGCTACAAATTGGAAAGGAAGAAATCAAACTATCACTATTTGCAGATGATATGATAGTATTTTTAAGTGACCCAAAAAACTCCACCAGAGAACTCCTACAGCTGATAAACAACTTCAGCAAAGTGGCTTGTTACAAAATCAACTCAAGCCTATCAATAGCCTTTCTATACTCAAAGGATAAGGAGACTGAGAAAGAAATTAGGGAAATGAAACCCTTTACAATAGCCACAAACAGCATAAAGTATCTTGGGTTGACTCTAACCAAACAAGTAAAAGACCTATATGATAAGAACTTCAGATCTCTCACAAAGGAAATCAAAGAAGACCTCAGAAAATGGAACAATCTGCCATGCTCGTGGATTAGCAGGATTAATATAGTTAAAATGGCCACCTTGCCAAAAGCAATCTACAGATTCAATGAAATACCTATCAAAATCCCCACTCAATTCTTCATAGAGATAGAAAGAGCAATTCTCAAATTTATCTGGAATAACAAAAAACCCAGGATAGCTAAAACTATTCTCAACAACAAAAGAAATTCTGGGGGAATCAGTATCCCTGACCTCAAGCAATACTACAGAGCAATAGTGTTAAAAACTACATGGTACAGGTATAGCGACAGGCAGGCGGATCAATGGAATAGGATTGAAGACCCAGAAGTGAACCCACACACCTATGGTCACTTGCTCTTCGACAAAGGAGCTGAAAGCATCCAGTGGAAAAGAGATAGCCTTTTCAACAAATGGTGCTGGTTCAATGGGAGGTCAGCATGCAGAAGAATGCAAATTGATCCATTCTTATCTCCTTGTACTAAACTCAACTCCCAGTGGATCAAGGACCTCCACATAAAACCTGACATACTAAAACTAATAGAAAAGAAACTGGGGAAGACCCTTGAGGACATGGGCACAGGGGAAAAGTTCCTGAACAGAACACCAATAGCTTATGCTCTAAGATCAAGAATTGACAAATGGGACCTCATAAAATTAAAAAGTTTCTTTAAGTCAAAGGACACTGTCAAAAGGACAAAACATCAACCAACAGATTGGGAAAGGATCTTTGCCAACCCTAAATCCGACAGAGAGCTAATACCTAATATATACAAAAAAATCAAGAAGGCAGACCCCAGAGAACCAAATAACCCTATTAAAAAATGGGGTACAGAGCTAAACAAAGAATTTTCACATCAAGAACTTCGGATGGCTGAGAAGCACCTTAAGAAATGTTCTACATCATTAATCATTAGGGAAATGCAAATCAAAACAACCCTGAAATTTCACCTCACACCAGTCAGAATGACTAAGATTAAAAACTCAGGGGACAGCAGATGTTGGTGAGTATGTAGAGAAAGAGGAACACTCCTCCACTTCTGGTGGGATTGCAAGATGGTACAACCACTTTGGAAATTAGTCTGGCAGCTCCTCAGAAATCTGGGCATTACACTTCCAGAGGATCCTCCTATACCTCTCCTGGGAATATACCCAGAGGATTCCCCGGCATGCAATAAAGAAAGACACATACTCCATTATGTTCATAGCAGCCTTATTTATAATAGCCAGAAGCTGGAAAGAACCCAGATGTCCCTCAATGGAGAAATGGATACAGAAAATGTGGTCTATTTACACAATGGAATACTACTCATCAATTAAAAACAATGAATTCATGAAATTCTTAGGGAAATGGTTGAAACTGGAAAATATCATCCTAAGTGAGGCAACCCAATCACAAAAGAATACACATGGAATGTAATCTCTGATAAGTGGATATTAATTAGCCCAGAAGCTCTGAATAGCCAAGGCACAATTAACATAACAAATGACTCCTATGAAGAAGTAAGGAGAGGGTCTTGATCCTGGAAAGGCTTTATCTAGCATTGTAGGGAAGTACCAGGACAGAGAAAAAGGAGGGAGGTGATTGGAGAATGGGTGGAGTGAAGAAGGTTTATGGGACATATGGGGAGGCAGGAAAGGAGAAAGGGGAAAGCATTCAAAATGTAAACAAAGAATACAGAATAGAAAAAAGGAAAAAATGAATAAATGTGCAAAAGGCTTGTGAAAGTTAAAAAACAATGAATTCATGAAATTCTTAGGCAAATGGATGGAACTAGAAAATATCATCCTTAGGGAGGTAACCCACTCAAAAAAGAACACAAATGGTATGTACTCCCTGATAAGTGTATATTTGTCCAGAAGCTTGGAATTTCCCAAGATATAATTCACAGACCACATGAAGCTTAAGAAAGAAGACCAAAGTGTGGATACTTTGGTCCTTCTTCGATAGGGTACAAAATACCCATGGAAGGAAATACAGAGACAAAGTGTGGAGCAGAGAATGAAGGAAAGATCATCCAGAAACTACCCTACCTTGGGATCTATCCCATATACAGTAACCAAACCCAGACACTATTGTGGATGCTTCCTGACAGGAGCCTGGTTTAGCTGATTCCAGAGAGGTCCTGCCAGTGCCTGACAAATACAGAGGGGGATGCTGTCAGTCAATCATGGGACTAAGCAAAGAGTCTGCAATGAAGGAGCTAGAGAAAAAAAACCCCAAGGAGCTGAAGGGGTTTGCAGCCCCATAGAAGGAACAACAATATGAACCTAACGGTACCCCCAGAGTCCCCAAGGATTTAATCACCAGCCAAGGAGTACACATGGAGACCCATGACTCCACCCATCTGGGTAGCAGAGGATGGCCTGGTCAGATAGCCATGAAAGGAGAGACCCTTGGGCCTGTGAAGGCTCATTGCCCCAGGGTAGGGGATGCCAGGTCAGGGAAGCAGGAGTGGGTGGTTTAGTGAGCAGGGGAGGAGGGATGGGATAGGGGGTTTTGGAGGGGAAATAAAAAAAAGGAGATAGCATTTGAAATATAAATAGGAAAACAACTAATACTCCAGAAAACCGAACAACCCTATTAAAAAATGGGGTACAGAGTTAAACAAAGAATTCTCACCTGAAGAACTTCGGATGGCGGAGAAGCATCTTAAAAAATGCTCAACTTCATTAGTCATTAGGGAAATGCAAATCAAAACAACCCTGAGATTTCATCTTACACCAGTCAGAATGGCTAAGATTAAAAATTCAGGAGACAGCAGGTGTTGGAGAGGATGTGGAGAAAGAGGAACACTCCTCCACTGCTGGTGGGGTTGCAAATTGGTACAACCACTCTGGAAATCAGTCTGGCGGTTCCTCCGAAAACTGGGCACCTCACTTCCAGAAGATCCTGCTATACCACTCCTGGGCATATACCCAGAGGATTCCCTACCATGTAATAAGGATACATGCTCTACTATGTTCATAGCAGCCCTATTTATAATTGTCAGATGCTGGAAAGAACCCAGATATCCCTCAACAGAAGAGTGGATGCAAAAAATGTGGTATATCTACACAATGGAGTACTATTCAGCCATTAGAAACAATGAATTCATGAAATTCTTAGGCAAATGGATGGAGCTAGAGAACATCATACTAAGTGAGGTAACCCAGACTCAAAAGGTGAATCATGGTATGCACTCACTAATAAGTGGATATTAGCCTAGAAAACTGGAATACCCAAAACATAATCCACACATCAAATGAGGTACAAGAAGAAAGGAGGAGTGGCCCCTGGTTTTGGAAAGAATCAGTAAAGCAGTATTCGGCAAAACCAGAACAGGGAAGTGGGAAGGGGTGGGTGGGAGGACAGGGGAAGAGAAGGGGGCTTACGGGACTTTCGGGGAGTGGGGGGCTAGAAAAGGGGAAATCATTTGAAATGTAAATAAATTATATCGAATAAAAAATGTAAAAAAAAACACAACCTATACCTTGAAAAACAACAACAAAAACAAAAACAAAAACAAATTGGAAGTAAAGAAAAAAAAGAAAATGTGTAGAATTTTTTTCATGGAATGATTAAACCCCCCAGACAACCATTCCATATTCACTACATGGCCAAGTTAATAAAAGTGGCTAAATATCTAAGAGATACCCTAAAATTTCTTTGGGGTACCAAAGCTAACAGTGTTTTCGACCACTTACATTTTCAGCTTTGTTCAACATGCGAAGTTTTTCTACTTATGCTAAGATGGGACTGTTAATCCTATTTAAAAAAAAAAATCCAAAGCTCAGATTGCAATGGGAAAGCTAATATGAGCAAAGTTAAATTAGACTAGCTATGTTTATAGTTATAGCAGCATCACTTAGAGCTGAAAATTCAGGAAACCCAGTTAAATTAAGTACCCAGATCAAACCAAACCCTGCAACTCCAGGGTTGAAAATCATACAAATGAATTTCTAAATCTTAGATCATTTCTGGTTTAGCTAGCCAGTCTCCTCTATGTTTTCTGTTAAGACAAGAACTGTCTTGTACATAGAATCAGGTAATCCCATTGAGAGGCAAGGGATGATAAGGAGATTAATCAAATTTAAACAAGGCATGTCACCAGAATGTCCTGGTAAGATACTGACAGCATATCATTTCTCCAATGTATTTTTTAAAAGATGGACAGAAACAAGCGAATCTCATAGGCCACATCTGTGAAGCTAAATAACTGTTTATCCAGGTGTTTTGCAGAGTGGCTACCTCTCTCCTTAAATTCAAATTCCACTGTGTTGCACAGCTGTTCTCTGTATATCTTCTCAGAAGTAAAATTAACTTAGGAAATCTCCACATGCTGATGAAGCTACCGAGTTCCCCTTATGCCAGGAGCCTTCTGTAGACCGAATGATGAGGATGAGCTGAATTAGTCTCAGTGGGGGTCACTTCAGCAGGTTGTTCTGAGTCAGTCTTCATGCCCTTTCCAATCTAGTTGCAAATAGGAAAAGTTGGACTTTTGCAAAATCAGCGGGAGAGAGTCCCACCTAAGGGCGAGGCAAATTGAAATTAAGATTGTGAAATAGATGCCTTGAGCATCAATCAGAAATGTTTTTAAAGAGAAAGAGAGCAAGGAAGTCTTCAGGCAGAAGGATGCTTTAGATGTGCCAGTCTCCTTTGGCAAGACTTGCTACATGTTCTGAAAACCAGGTCATGAAATTTGGCAGGAATGTCTAATAAAGAAAGAGATTTAGGGGATGTGGTGCCCACAGAAACAGGAAGGCTATTTTTAGATGTAATAAAGACTAATAATTTGATCTGGGTTTTAAAAGTGGCATATATGTCATCAGAGAGCTCAACTATCTGTCATAACCATAATCTCTTTTTACTACATCCCTGTGAAGGCAGAGATGTCCAAATATTAGCATGCCAGGTATCAAGAAAAAGAACTCCATTCCGGAATAACTTAATAATTTATTCATCTTTGCACAATAGATCAAAGCTTAACCCAGCCCAGTTTGTTCATAGTTTTGTGGTGTAGCTACGGAAGGACCTCAATGTTTAAGAAGAAAATGTAGCCCAGAGTAAAAATGATGGTCCTATTTCTAAACTCTGTGTACATTTGTTTATCTTCAATTTGACTTTATTTAACCCACCATACAACTACATCTCATAACTAAAGTACCTCTTTAAAATTTTATATATAATTGATCAACTATTTTATAAAGTGATGAAGATAGAAAATCATGAAAAGATGCAAAAATTAATGAGTTAACATTTTAGAGAATAAAGGGCATTAAGGGAAATTGAGACATTGTCTCTGTAGACAGTAAAGTGCTGGTTATGTAAGAAAGAGGATCCATGTTTGATTCTCTGACATTACCTTCAATTAAAGAAAAAAAGTGTGGTGACTCAAATCTGGAACTGGGGTCAAAGAGACAGACATTCTAGAGCCTTTGAGAACAGCCATCCTTGATGAACTAGTGAGCTCCAGGTTCAGTGAGAGTCTGTCACAGAAATACATAAAGTAAGATGGAGAAGTCATAAAGGACAATATCTATCTAGTGTCAACCTCAACCCATGGCTTCTACATGCACATAGTCACACAAACACAGTCACACACAGATACACATGCACACACATGCATCAACACATTCACAAACACATACACAGACATACACATATGCACACAGATAGATATACACACAAACATCCAAACATACATACACACACACACACATAAACAGGTGCATTAGTAGCATCTTCAAAGAGAAAAAAAACACTATGTAAAGGAGAAATAGGCGGATTCTACCTTAGTAAGTCACTGAAATAAACTCATCATGAGCAGAGCAAGCCTGCCTCAAGCACCTGTTAACTACTGTTCTATGAAGGACTTTATATGGATTCTACGGTGAATACAGTCACTCCCCTAGAATACATACATTTATTGTGATCATGACCCGATGCCTCAATAACTCAGTAAATAAGATTTTGCAGAACAATATACTTTCATTCCTCAAAATGTCAGGGTTGGGATGAGCCCCAGAAAGACTAACTTGGATAGATGGAGCAAGACTAGTTTTATGGAACTAAGTAGAGTAAGTGATTCTATCCAAACAGTACTGGGAGGGCCAGGAAGATGCCTCCAGCTTCCATAGGTAAAGGCACTTCTCACGCACACTTGGATAACATAACTTGACTCTCAGCATCAACATAACAGTGAGAGAAGAGATCTAGCTTCACGGTGTGGTCCCCTCACCTCTACATCAGTACCGCACCACACATGCACACACAATAATGATAAACAACTTAAAAATAAATATTAGTCCTACAATGCAATATGAATCTGAACTGAAAATGCATTTAATTAATATTATTATCTGGGGTTACTAATCATCCCATGGATATACTAGACATTATTTGCTTAATAATGTGGTCAGTTATTTAACAATAAAAGCTTATAATGGCATGTTTCTTTTTCTCTTAAGTGCTTCATATAAAAAGATAATGGATACTAAAACAAATGAAGCAGAATGAGTAACTGATGAATAGATGCAGGGGTCAGCTAGGAATTCCTTCCAAGTCTGACACAGTCAACACATCATTTCTAGCTCCCTGTCATGTGTCCAAAGATGTTCTGTATGTTGGAAAGACACTAACCAACTTCATAGATAAGTTACTCTTAGGGGAGTCAAAGGATTTGCTGTGTTCTTCGGGAGATCCCTAGTGTGGACTTCTTCATTTAACTAAATTGTAATGTGGACCAGAATCCAGAGCCCTCGTTCTTGTACTCAATACCTTTATTTATCGAATTTCCCAAAAAAGCTAAGAAATTGGGCTGACAGAATGCAAGAATCCTGGATGACTGCTCCTCACTGTCTAGGCTTTTTCTTTAATGTTCCAGTGAGTGTCTTCTATTTTCTCTGGTCACGCCAAAGGATTTTAGTGCTACAGTTTGTAAGAGCCATTCAGCTAGACTTGCTCTCATGTCTTCCATTGTAAACATACTGAGGGAACAGAGTATATGCACATATGTCTGTACTTCCATCTTTCCTGTACACCATACAATTGCACATAATTTAGAGTACTTATGATTTCTAAAATAATTGTATGTGGTTTTATGAAAATTGCATACTTACTGTATTTAGCATCACTTCTTCCCACTCCTTACCCACTGTCTCTCAAATTAGTTTCCCTTCTTTTGATAATTATTGTTTTATCCACATGTATGTATGCATGCACATATGCATGTACATATGCATACATATGTAAATATGTGTGTATGTATGCATATTTATGTATATAATATAAGTTGAATCTACTTAGTGCTGTACTTATGTATATGTCTTTACATATACATAACACTTGGGATTGAATAGTCCCCAGAGAAGACTGGTTTCCTCTCTTTGAAGCCATTAATTGCTTGTCACTCTTCATCTAGGGTGCAATACTTGTGCAATTCTTCCAAAGGCTGAAAACAAATACCACATGACACAGATCTACTACTTCTTGCCACATGTTAATGAACTCTAGTTTCTGAATAATTTTAAAAATGAGAAAAATGAACTAGAGATGGCTTAGCAGTTAAGAGCATTGGCTGGTCTTCCAGGTGGCTGGAGTTCGACTTACAGCGCCCATGCAGGGGGCTAACAAGTGTCAGTAACTTCCTTTCCGTGAGATTTGATGCTCTTTTCTCACTTCTATGGGAACAAGGTGTACCTGTGTTACACAAACATACATGCAAGCAAAACACCATACATATAAAATAAAGATAAATCTAAAAAATAAATTTAAATGAAAAAGTTATAACCTACAAAGGCGTTATTCTTTCTAAACTCTCTATTCTATAGAGGCCATAAGTGGTCCTGATTAAAAGCTCTCCTTTTGAAACTTTCAGGGAATTAATAATAGGCTATTACTAATATATTACACTTGTCTATATTATATCATGCTATAATATAGTAATATTATAGTAAACTCATGAATCTGTCATATTTTTCAGATTTGAGATAAAATTTTGAAGGAATATGAAGTTCACTATTTTCATCTTAGAGATGACTAACATGAGAGAGAGGGTGGAGTAAGTTTCTCAAGGGCAAGGGCTAGTAGCGATATCAGGAGGTCCAGCAAGCCTTCTATGTATAAATCTCATTCTCCAATTGCTCGGCTGTACTGCCTCTCACAGTGATGCTCCTAAAGCATGATCTCCACTAGTCCCAGCGGCGGCAGCAGCTGTCACAACAGCCTTCGTGTTCATAGTATCCAGCACTTGTGTATCTTACCTCATTATCAAGGCTCAAGGGATCTCATTAATATTCTGACAAATGTATGAATTTCGGTAAAATTTCAACTGGTAAAACAGCCACATATCCAGAAATGCAAAGTTTTGTAAGTACTAGGACTGAGGTTGAAGCCTTGGTCAATTTTCGCTCTACTCTTTTTTTTTTTTTAATATTTTTATTTTCTATATTCTTTGTTTACCTTCCAAATGACTTCCCCTTTCCCAGATCCCCCCTCCCCATATGTCCCATAAACCTTCTTCTCTCCATCCCTTCTCCAATCACCTCCCTCCTTTTTCTCTGTTATTTCTCTATATTCCCTTCCCATGCTAGATCAATCCTTTCTAGGATCAGGACCCTCTCCATACTTCTTCATGGGAGTCATTTGTTATGCAACTTGTGCCTTGGGTACTCAGGGCTTCTGGGCTAATTAATATCCACTTATCAGAGATTGCATTCTATGTGTATTCTTTTGTGATTGGGTTACCTCACTTAGGATGATATTTTCCAGATCAAACCATTTGCCTAAAAATTTTGTGAATTCATTGTTTCTAATTGCTGAGTAGTATTCCATTGTGTAAATATACCACATTTTCTGTATCCATTCCTCCTTTGAGGGACATCTGGGTTCTTTCCAGCTTTTGGCTATTATAAATAAGGCTGTTATGAACATAATGGAGCATGTGTCTTTATTGCATACCAGGGAATCCTCTGGGTATATGCCCAGGAGAGGTATAGCAAGGTCCTCCCGAAGTGTCATGTCCAGTTTTCTGAGGAACCGCCAGACTGATTTCCAAAGTGGTTGCACCATCTTACAGCCCCACCAGCAGTGAAGGAGTGTTCCTCTTTCTCCACATCCTTGCCAACACCTGCTTTCTCCTGAGTTTTTGACCTTAGCCATTCTGACTGGTGTAAGGTGAAATCTCAGAGTTGTTTTGATTTGCATTTCCCTAATGACTAATGATGTTGAGCACTTCTTAAGGTGCCTCTCAGCCATCCGAATTTCTTCAGGTGAAAATTCTTTGTTTAGATCTGTACCCCATTTTTAATAGGGTTATTTGGTTCCCTGGGGTCTAACTTCTTGAGTTCTTTGTATGTATTGGATATTAGCCCTCTATCAGATGTAGGGTTGGTGAAGATCCTTTCCCAATTTGTTGGTTGCCGTTTTGTCCTTTTTTCCTTTTCCCTCTCCTTTCCCTCTCCCTCTCTCTTTTACTTTCTACTTCCATCAGTCTCTATTTTTGGTTTTGGTTTTGGGTTTGGGTTTTTTTTTTTTTTGCCTTCTTTTCTACATTTGTTATTTGTTTTAAACTTTGAGTGATAATGATCACAGATGTGTTTGTTAGGGTCACTGCCTTTGTTCCTAAGAGACTGTCATGACCATGGTCTAGCAAACCATACCAAAAGAAGGAAGATTAAGATTACAGAAAGAGAGGATGACAGAAAAAAACTTGGAGCAAACACGAGACTAAACTATTTAGGGGTATAGTATTATCTCCTAACAATATAGAATCAACATGTCACATATAGACATTCTGTCATAGAGTAAATATAAATATTACAAACTATTTGTGCAAGAGGCTGAAGCTACTATTACTAGCAAATTCAAAGTCCCAGTAGATGTTAATGTTTTTGTGGGGATAAGGACATCAGTTTAAGGGAAAGGAAGAAAAAAGTTTCAATTAATGGTAATTACAGTGGTTATAGGATATCACCAAATTATAAAAGAAAGCTGATAATAATTCCAATGGTCAGAATGGCAGTGATAGTATAGAATTCTTTATAGAAGAAAATACGCAGTTGTAAAACTTGAAATGTTAGTAGGGATCTACTAACTAAATAGTAGTGTGAAGACAGGAGCTGGTTTTTAGTTTTTATTCAAGTTAAATGAAAATGCAATTCACATTGATTGTTTGTTTTCCAATAGTATTTATTGAATGAGATTGTGTCTAGTCATCAAATGCTGAAGAAAAGTTCACTGTTTCTGCAAATTGTTTCCCACTTTTCAATCAACTCAGGCTATGAAACTGAATTTCCCAGAACACTGAAAAGGGATCACTCTCAGGAAAGAAAGTATATTGTAAATACTGTTAATCACTGGAGTGTACATTCTCTGAAAATCCTGACATGATAATAACAGGTTACGCATCACATTCATTATTGCTTAATGGTTGTATAATCAATCTTATCTATAAATCTACAAAAATAATGAAGGGCTTATCAAGTCAAATCTGCTCAGCCTCTCCCCACTAATTATCTGTTTCTTACAACATGGATGAGAGGTGGATTTGCCCAGAAGATCAACTACAACTGGGTGGCAAGTGTTTTAACTCTCAAGAGATATGTGGTCTGAATGAAATAGAAATGACAGAAAAATATGACCTCAATTTAGTATAATTTACAAATTCTATTTACAAATTCATGATAGTGAATATTTTCTTATTCAATTCCTACCTTGCATCTTAAAGATCTGCCCAGGATCCTGAAGTATTTATGAGCAGTTACCAAACAAAGAAACTATATAATATTCTAGAAAATGATTAAATTCAATGAAATAACAGAGTGATAGTAACTGGGAGTAACATACATAGGATGTATGTTTCAATGATAGGTATAAGTCTTTTAGAAATTTGAAGGCGTGCAGTACTTTCATCTCTGGAGAGGTAAGTCTGTAATAACCATGTTCTAAACAACAGAAGGCATCAGAGTAAAGACACTGAAATTAGTGTGTATGCCTGAACTACTAAGAAGTAGCAAGGATGCCTTTGTTACTAGTGCTGGAATACAAAGAATAGGAAAGATGAAGAAGAGAAACACAAAATGATAGAATTAATAAACATTACCACAAAGGCATAACACGCATGGCTTATGGACCATGAATAGTATCAATCTTCTAGTATCAATCTGAACTCTTTGGGGTCTAAATTTAATTATTCCATTTTTTTTCCTCACTGTTCTTTGGAAATGAGAGTAGAAAGTAGGGCAGTGAAGAAGCTGATCAACCAGTTATGGTTTGCAGCTGAGGCACTACTCCAGCCTGAACAACAAGAGTATGCATGGCAAACCATATTTAGATTCTGGATTCACAGTGAAGACAAAGCTGCATGCTGTGTCAGTGTCCAAGGACTTCTAGCCCTCTGTATTGCAAGAAAGGCTCCAGAGTCTCAAGGACAGTTCTCTCAAAAAAAAAGTCACAGATACCAGAGAACCATCAGAAGCAAAGCAAACATTAGCTATGAGATAAGATCTGAAGAGGAATGCTGAAGCACTGACAGCATCTCCAGCAAAAAATAATGCCAGTTTTACAGTTCGCTCTAAGCATAGAACATCCAGGAAGGAAGCCTGTACTAGGAGTGCATACTACACAGATCATCAACACAATGCATTAATAGTGAGAATGAATGAACTTTTCAAAGAAGTGAGAAAATATGAAAAGTTGTAGGACAGTGTATAGCCCTGTATGGAACAGTCATGAAGAAAAATGGAACACAGGAGCAGGAGAAATGGAATACCTGGAAGAGTGTTTGCCATGTAAGTATGAACATGAATACAGTATCAAGAGCAGAGGGATGAGGAACTGGGGATAGCCATTGGAGGGTCCCAGACACCAGGGAAACAAGAGTCTCCCAAGACCCAACGGTGATGACTTTAGCCGAAATGAGCAGAGAATGGGAGATAGTTTATTGTCCAGACAGTTTAGCCAAATAGGAAACGCTCAATTCAGTATGGACAAATATATAAAGAGGAAGAAAAGGAGAAGGGCTAGCAATGGTATTAATACTATCAGCAAAGCAGGAGTAGAACTCAGGTATTGAGGCACTGAGTAAGTAGATTTGGAAAAAGGAACATCTATTTGAGTAAACGCTACTGAAAGAACAAGAGAGATGGAAGGTGAGAGGTGAACCCTGTGTCTGGAACCAGACGCATCATTGGCAACCATGACTTGGGCATGAAAGTGCAATGGAGTGCGTGAACTTTAATGTAAAATATATTTAGAGAAATCACAAAGTTGAGCTCTGTGAATTTAGATAGTATTTCAATGAATAATTATGATTCAAAAGAGATAAAGGGACTGGTAGCTACCAGAGCAAAGGAGAGATGAGAGAATGTTTATTTTTAATGGAAGAAAAGAAAGAAAGAGCATATCTGTGTGCTAGTGGAAATAGTACAGTAGTAATTCTGTATTGTGTTTTAAATAAATTCTCTGGCTTACAAGGATTACCTGAAAAAAAAAAAAATTTGTAAGGATTACCTGAAATACATTTGAATAGTTCTGCTCTAAAATGTAATCCAAAGGGATCCATAAAAGCTTCAAGAGAGAACTACAGGCTGAACAAAAACATGTCAACAAGCAAACCTAATGTACACATGTATTATGTAAAGCACAGACCTCACTCATATAATCCCTCAATACTCAATTTTCTACTGATTAAAATGTTTCCCAAGTTTAAGTGTATAAAAACCTCTTATATAAATTTTCTTTTATCAAGTACTTTTGCATTCTATTTATTAGTAAATTATAAGTGGAACGTCATGGTATGCAAAGTACTGGAGATATATAGAAACCTGAGAATAATATATTTTTTAAAAGCTAATGTTTTGTAATTTGATTGCAGACATCAAACACATCATTGTGAATTTAAACAAGGTGATAACAAAGTGGAATATATAACAGTGTCTATGGCCTTTTCCTATACAGTCCTCCACAATATCTCTTAGACAAATTAGAACCAACAAAAATAATCTCCAGACAGCCAAGTACACTTATGTAGAAAAAAATAACTTTTCTTAAGAAACTCTGTTCATTATTAACTAGACAAATTTCCATTAATGCAATTCTACCCTCTAATTTGCATATGTTTTAGAAAAAGTAAAGAAGTCAATTTAATCATTATAGATATTAAAGGATTTCAAGTATACATATATTTACATAGCACATATCGGTATTTAGGGATATACTACATACACATTAAAACTCATTTTACAAATATTTTCTATAACAAAAATACATTAATGATACAATTGCACAGAGAGCAGAGATCTACCTACAATCTTGTTGAGGAAACAAGATTATAGGTCTGTAAAACAGCAGTATAAAATATTAGTGCATTCCAACACATAACAGTATCCTTCATAAACCAAATGGTTATACTCTAGCCATATTTAAAGAGTCATGTGTTTTCAAACATTCATTCAAGACCTCTTTTTCATTAATCTCTCTGCATTGTGCCCTTTGGGGGAAATATGCATAATTCATGTGACATATTTAAAAAGAAAAGAGGAAATTACTTCCAATAAAATAGTATGCAACACAAGGTAGCTGTTGATTAGCTCTCTGACTAACCACAATAGTACTAACTTCCAAAGTAGTGGAACTATTTAAAAGTTGGGTAATCTTCGGAGACTTCCTAGAAGGGGTGTAACCTGACTGATACATGGAATAATTAAAGTGCATGAGAAGAAGATATATCTAGAACAATAACAAAGGGAGAGAAAGGTAAAAATTCCCAAAGGAGCTCTCTTTCCCTTTCTCCCCTACCTTCCCCCTCTCTCCACGTAGTCATGGCCAGCCTCTGCTTCTCTACTCTCTCCTTCCCTCTGCCTTTCTCTGCCTCTACTACCCTCTCAACTCCCCTCCTCATGCCAGGAATAAACTATTCTATGCTTTAAAAAATTTCCAAAAGAATTTGGAAAAGTCTTAGTGGAAAATCTCGAGTGGAGAGGAAAATGGACATGGGGTAAATGATGGATGTGATTGGCAAGTATCAAATTTAGACCTGAAAAGTATTGGGTAATCGGGGAAAAAACACATGTTTTAGAATTAGATTTTTCTAATTAAGTTTTTGAACAGAAGAACACAAGAACCATAGTAGCTTTGACCTTTGTCAAAGGTCAAACTGTAAAGTATTGAATAGAACCTAGCACCATTGGTTATATAAATGTCAAGTAGAAGTATAATCTAGAACACAACTCTGAATTAGGCTTTCTTTTTAACTGAGAGTATTAGTGACAACCCCAAACAATTACTATCAAAGAATGAGTGCAGACCTCATGTTCCTATTTTAGCATTTATAATTATATAATCTCTCCTGGTTATACATTAGAGTAGACTATGGTCAGATAGCCACAATGATGGTTCTTACCAGTGATCAATCTAGTGACTGCTATTCTGTAACTGCAAGTTCAGCTTCTCTGTTCTACACAGCTGTCTTGATATCACTAGTATTCTGGCTCTCCCTCCCTTTGTTGCATGTCCTCAGCTGCTCTGTAGACTGGCATGAAGTGGAAGAATCTCCTAATAATACCTTCAATGTTATCAATTAACTCCGCTCTAGGGAGTATGACTCAGAGTTATTATCCACCCAAGTCACAGGAAAGTGACAGATGAGACTATTATCTGATTCAAGGAAGCCAGGACCATACATAAGTGAGGCAGTCCAAATGAACCTGAAAATCAGTATGAACAATCAAGTTGAGATCTTTCAAACATGCCTTTGACATTTATTTTTATAAATTAATCCTATACTTCCTCTGTCTCCCCAAGTTTATATCCTCTTCTGTACAACATGGATGCTTCCACTTCAGTTTATATTGGGGACACTATACAATTATCCAACACTGCAGTGTCTGCATAAATCTGGGGAAGAGACACAGAAAATAGCTAATCTGGGACTTCAGTTTACATTATCCTGGATATTTGAGGCAATCAAAGATTATACTAGAGAGTGAATTGCTGGACCTACTGACATATTACTGTCAAAAATGTGATAGGAATGATGGTCTTATTATCAATGTTTGAAATAATCTTTTAGATTGGTTTAGCAAAATATCACATGAGAGAGACCAAAGGCTTAGAAAAGTCCCTTAGGCCACCCAAGTAAATGTCCCATCTGCTTACTGATGCCTGAAATTGCACAGGAGAAAGAGTCATTTCTTAGCCCAAAGCATTTGATTCCTGTTAACATGCAAATCTCTTGAGTGTGGTAAGGCTCTTAAGTTGCTGTAAACTAGAAAAAAGTTCCTAAAACTTTATTTAAACATATATATGTTTTCATATTTAAACATATATATACATATATATGTATATACATATATGTTTAAATATAAAAATATGCTATATATGAATATATATATACATTTAAAATATAATTTTAATACATTCCAGCCACATTTTCCCCTCCATTCATTTCTCCCAGTTCTACACAAACACACCTTGCCTCTCCCCAAGGTCTATTCCTCTTTTCATCCTCCATTTCCCTCAAGGGACTCTGATAAAGGTATAGCAAAATTACTGAATGGGTGGAGGTCTACGAGCTAAGAATGGGGAAATAAAAGGAGGAAAATACAACATGCCATAGACAGAATGTTCAAAAATTTTGTGGATCTGAAAGTTGACATCACTCAGGATGTGCTTCTCTTACCAATTTATGCCTTGCATTGGATGCTATACAATACCTTTTTAAGTACACCTCTACAACAAACTGTGATATGTTTTCACAAATCTTTGATATGGTACAGAAAAATTACCCAAGACTAACTGATGTACATTTTAAATAAGGCTATATTTATTCATGAGGGTTAGATATACTTAAGTATATTCATACTGATATATTTTATCCTTCTCTATCTTTCTAGAAAAACTTCAGGATAATCACAGGAATTAATTGAGGATGCAGCAGCAGCAACAAAAAATATGTGCCTGTTCTTACTATCATGTAATTATCACAAAGCAACACAAGGGGTAGAATAAAATGTGGTGGCTCTTCTTACATTTCCAGATCTTTGGATGATGAAGCCAAGAGTTCCAGGCTATCCTAATTTCATAGCAAAGCCCTGCCTGCTTCCTACCAAACACAGAAGTAGCTGTGTCATCTTTAAAAGAAAGAGATAACTAAACTGGTACACTGTCAAACACTTTTAATAAATTAAGTTAGTAACAAAGCTTAGAATATCTGAATTTTTAGATATGGACTATTTTCAGTTTATTGGTTTTATTCATAAAAGACGAACCTGAGGCAAAGTTATTGAATGAGTCCAGATGAAGTAGTTTAATGGAGGAAACAGCATAATCTTCCAATTCCATGTGCTGATGACATCCTACAACAATAATCTGCTCCAATAAGAATATCAAAGGCGTGTAATGTTTTAGAACTGGAAGACCATATACTTAACACTAATGAGAAACTCAGGAAGGAACTAATGAAAACTCAAATCTGAGATACAGCAGAATAATGATTGGGCATTCCAATTTGCATTGATTACTCCAGGAAATGGGGGTCTAGAGTCAAGTGTCATAAACAACTAATGAATAGAGAATTGGGATTAGCTCAACAGCCTGGATTCTTCAGAAGCAAAACATGCACAGAGCAATGGACAAACACAGATATGGTGAATCCAGAAAGAAGTTCCAATAGCAGGAAACATTAGATAGAATTAATATAGAAACATTCCTCATGAAGAGATGTGAGTAGTCATGGTAAGAAATAATATCTGATACTGTGAAATTCTGTGGTCTCTATTTTAAATAGGGTGGTTGAATTGTCCTCTCCCCAACAAAACAACAGCAATAAAAAAAATCAACCAATGATTCACACTTGGATTAATAATCAGATTACTGCAATGTTGTGTCCTCTGCCTAGTTGCTAACATTGAAGGGAATGCATGCATGTAGTAGCCTTCTAGATAAGCATTCACTGAAGAAATGATGATATGACCATATGGACTAGAAAGATTTACCCCTGAGCTTTACTGAAAATGAAAATATGTGTAATTGAGAATTAACAAGGAGTAAAACAGGAAGAGAAAGGAAAATAAGGATATTGGAATAGACAACAATAGTGGAATCAATTGGCAAAATGTTCTACAAATTTCACCAGCAACAATCCACACTGAAAGAAGTCACTCTCTTATGGATTTCACCACAGATTCACTAGGTGTTTGATGTCAAGGTGGCCATCATTCATGAGTGTTTCAGTGAAGGAGGTTTCTCGTAAAAGAGAGGAAAAGACAGATCAATTGTCAATTTAGGAACGGAAACAATCTAGATTAAAATTTTGCATGTTCTCTTTATCAGTGGCAGAACCTTAAGATGGTTCAAACTTTAAGGTCCCAGTAATAAGTTGTGGCACCTAAAATATACCTGTAGCCCTTTAGTCTATACTCTGAGGGGTAAACATAATAACATACACAGAACTCACAGAAAATATAGTGTAAACTGAAAACTTCTGTTTTAGTTCTGTTCATAATCATGTATTCATGTAGGAGAACATGACTAGCATGGACCGCCATATTTATCAGAAGTGAAAGTCTACATTCAGCTGATCTTATATACACTGTGCTTCCACTCAACTATCTCCAGCTCAGTGAAGAAGTGTGGTTTACAGTAATGAATGCATTTGGGGGGAAGGTAAGCACCTTGGGGAGCATGTCCTTATTGCCCTAAAGTGATAACATGAAGACTAGCCAGAAATGCACGAAGCAAATGTGTCCGCACCAGAAAACTGGACACTACTCTGTGGGTCACTTGCATCCAGCAGGTGGTGGACACCAGTGAGTGGTGGCAGAGGTGAGTTCACCACTCACCAATCACTTTATTCTTTGTCCTAGACACAAAGTCAGTCCATACCCTGCTTCTCTGGAAGTTAATCCTGGTTTGATGAATGTGTGTTGACTTATATCAAATACAGGCTATTTGGCTCATACTTCCACATCAAAGTCCTGCATGAAGGATATTTAGGATAAAGCTCAAGGCAGGAACCCAGAGACATAAGTTGAAGCAGAAACCATGGGGAAAGCTGCTTACTGGCTTGCTTGTCTGGTGTCATCAGCCTGCTTTCTTACATAATTTCGGACTACCTGTCCAGGAGTGGCACTACCCACAGTGGACTGAGCCTTCCCATGCCAATCACAACTCAAGAAAAGTCCAACAGACTTGTCCATAGAACAGTCTGATAGGGGCGGTTATTCAATTCAGATTACATCTTTTGGAATGTCTCTAGAACAATTGTGTTGACTTGACAAAAATCTAGCCAGGAAACAATCAATAGGACATCAGTCAATGTGGAAAAGGGTAGATCTCAGAAAGAAAGGCAGTCCATGAAAGAGAGAGATGCTGAAAGGAATGTGACCGTTCCTTTGAAATTTTGTTTCTTAATTGTTCTGTATGTGGAATGTTAGGACAGCACAAAATTGAATTTGGCCTCTGGTATATCCATATTTTTCAATAATGGTATTACATGCATATTGATATGGGAAATATCAATGCTGTGGGGACTTTTTCTAGAATATTATATTAAAAAATGCTTTCATCTTACATTCTCAATCCAGGAATGACTTCAACTATGCTTACTTCTCCATTCTAGAAGAAGGCAATGAAAATAACTCACTAATTTGGAGTTGGTGAGTTTACAAACACCACATACTCAGCACACGTGATGTAACGCAGGGCTACAGTAACTCAGGGGTACTCAGAGCAAATGACGAATGGTTTAATTCCAGATTTTTTTATATCACCTACAAAGCAACCAGGAACTTTTTTCCATGTCCTTTTTACTTAGAGAAAGTTATCACCATGTGACATGTGATCAGCCACGCTACAAACTTGACTTGTTTCCACTTTTACAACAAGTCCTTCGACTATGAAAATTCTATAAGCCAGTCATTATTTTACCCTCTCAAAACCATTTCGAAAATGAATCAGTTGGAGGCACAGATGTAAAAGATTCAAACTGTGAACTGAATCCAGAAATGTTTCAGTAATCACTTTCATTTTGTTCAATCTGCCTGGCCCACTTTCAAAGACGTCACACTCCTCCCTTAAACATGTCATCAGTGAGAGTGCTAATACACAGGGAAGGGAGTCAATAATTAGTTCCCCAATACCAAATCACACGGTGCCGTGAATGCTTTATTTTTGTGTGCTCTGGTGAGGACTGGTAGCTCAATGTCATTCTGCTATGCATCTTCAACCTTCCCTTCCCAATGCTCTTGGCTTCTGTCACAGTTCAGTTATATGAGAGTTTCCAAATGTGCTCTCTCCTTCTGCTCCTTGTCAAGTATCTCCACACCTGTCAACTACTTCTCCTCTATAGGAGCTTCATTCCCTGTGTGATCAATCCCGACTTGTCTCTCAAACTTCCACAAAACAACCTTTTTCAGGGAGACCTTTAACCATACAAGTTTATTTCATGCCATAGTTTTTTCTTTACTCAACACCACTGGTATTTTCTGCTCTTGACTACAACCACTGTGATCAGTGTAGCTCAGTTGAGTATTAATGAAGGACAGCAAACATTCAAACCTAAAGGTAAGTTCAAGTATCTTAACAAACTTCATATTAAGTTAAACTGTGATTATTAGACTATAAACCTTTGGAGGCACCCCTCAATTCTAGTAGTCAACATATAGTACCCATAAAAATTACATAAATTGACAAATCACATATTTTACATATAACATCATTGTTAACAATTTTGGTACAAAAAATAAGTTCCTTTACCAGTCTCTGAGCCTGTTTCTTCTCAATATCAGATGTGATGCTTCCTTTTGCTAAACACACATCTACAAATCTTCATAAATGTCATGGTCATGATTTTTTGACACTGTATCAACTTTCTAAAAGATTTCTTAAACCAAAAAACACATAAATTATTTCATAAATAGAATAAAAAACCTTGTATCATACTAACTTATGTAATTATTAATATTCATGCATGATCAATCTAATTCATATCACATATTACATATGCTGTACTAAGGATATAGAAATGAAGACTTAAGAGATCAGTCTTTTGTCATGGAATTTGTACATTAAAATGTAAACAGAATAGTGAGCAGAATAAAACTAGCAGTTATAATGAAAAGATATTAAACTTGGCCAGGTATTACTCAAATTCTCTAGCAAGTCTATTAATGACTAGAGACTAGGTGGAATTAATGGAGGAAAATTAGCCACAGAGACACTCTGGTAATGCTAGCAGGTCAAGAACAGTTGCATTCACTGTTCGTTTAGAAGGTAGAACAACCAAAAAAGGCTACAGACACCAATTTTTGGGTAACAAATAGCAGAAAAAAATTAGATCCAAAATCTAATAGTTTTGTATGATAAAAACTTAAGTAAACACAAATATTGTGGCATTTTCTCACCTGAAGCATGATGTTTAAAATGAGTTATGGATAACTCCGTGCTTGATAGTGAGACAACTGTTTCAGTAATCGAAAAAAGAAAACAGACATTGTGCTCCATCACTACCTCCTACACAATTGTACAGCAGAAATCCATGCTAATGGATTAATAATGGTAATAAATAGTACCCATGAGATTTACATCTCAATAGAAGGAGTCAGGAATGATGGCCCAACAGTTATAAGCACTTGCTACTCTTCCAGAGGTGGGGGAAGAGCTGTTTGAGGGGGAGTGGGGAGTAGGGGCTGCAATCATGACATAAAGTAGATGGAGGAATGGATGCAGAAATTGTGGTATATTTACACAATGGAATACTACTCTGCAATTAAAAACAATGAATTCATGAAATTCTTAGGCAAATGGTTGGATCTGGAAAATATCTTCCTAAGTGAGGTAACCCAATCACAAAAGAACACACTTGGAATACAGTCACTGATAAGTGGATATTAGCTCAGAAACTCTGAATATCCAAGACACAATTCACATATCAAATGACTCCCAAGAAGAAGGAAGGAGAGGTCCCTGATCCTGAAAAGGCATGTTCCAGCATTGTAGGGGAGCACCAAGACAGAGAAGTAGGAGAGGGTGATAGGAGAATGGGCAGAGGGAAGAGGGCTTAGAAAACTTATGGGGAGGGGAGAACCGGGAAAGAGAAAATCATTTTGAATGTAAAGAAAGAATATTGAAAATAAAAAAGTTAAAAAAATAAAATAAAATAAGAACTATCTCCCAGGGAAAAAAATTAAATAAATAAATCAGTGGCAATTTTTCAAAATCTCTTCCAACAGAGTTGTGTCATTTTATGATACCACCAGCAATGAATGAAGCCCCTGTTGCATTAGCCAGAAACTGGTATCATCTATTAAAGATAAGAAGGGACCAGGTCAACAATTGTCTCTTGGGCTCTGTTTGTTGTGCTATGCACTGTTCCCTATGCCCTTTTTTGATAACTGGATTTCTGGCTTGATTAGATGTCTCTGATTTCTTCTCCCTCTCTTGCAGTAGGTTAGCAGTTGTTTTATAGTATCTCATAGCAAATTCCATGACCCCCTGGCTCTTATCATCTCTCTACCCTCTTCTGCAGCGTTCCCTGTGCCATAAATGTGGGATTGTACATTTCAATGCTTTTTTTCTTGCCTATTGCATTAGCATGGATTTCTGCTGTACAATTGTGTAGGAGTGGTGATGGAGCACAATGTCTGTTTTCCTTTTTCGATTACTGAAGCAGTTGTCTCACTATCAAGCACAGAGTTATCCATAACTCATTTTAAACATCATGCTTCAGGTGAGAAAATGCCACAATATTTGTGTTTACTTAAGTTTTTATCATAAACAAACCTATTAGATTTTGGATCTAATTATTTTTTCTGCAATTTCTTCTATAACCTGTTGCTATAGTATAAATGCCAAAGACTAGAAGCTTGGAGTATTTATGCTACTTGCAGTACTCTGAAATTCCTGGATCTATGGTTTGTTGTTTATTAATAATTTTGAAACATGTTTGGCTATTACTACTTAGAATGCTTTTTAATGTCCATCCCCCCCCCCTTCTTTCTCTACTGTTATTTCATGGACATAACAAACTTTTGGAATTCTTCTACCCTTCTTGTTCATTCTGTATTTTTCTTCTATTCTGTTTTCTCTTTGAATATCAGTATGGACATTGTCAATTAACCTATCTTCCAGGCCACCGGACATTCATAGTCTAGCAATGAGTGATCAAAAGCATTAATTATTTGTGCCCTCTTATTTTTTTTAATTTGTGATGTCCTAATTTAATTTCTGTTCATTTATACCTGCAGTTTTTGCTTTTAGAATATGTATTGATCATTGCTTTGTCACTCTGACCAAATGCCTAATACATAACATAAAGGAAGGGTGCATTTTTGGCTCCCCAATTTCATAATGAGGTAGAAAAGGAAACAACCATTCTTTCTTTGGTGTTGGAAGATACAGTACAGCTTGGCCATACATATTACAACACTTCAAAAAGCAGAGAGCTCAAACAGGTACCAGACCAGCCTGTAACACTCTACACTGTCCCTGTGGCCCAATATCTGCCAGTTAGGCATCTAAAAAGTCTCCTTACCACTCAAAGCAATGTTATAAGCTAGAGCCAAATTTTCTAACACAGGAGCTTGAAGGAGACATTTTGTGTGAGAACCATAAAAATACCTTTTACCCTTGCATTTTCCACTAGAGTTTTCAGTAGATTAATTACAAGTTTTTTAATTTCACTATCTAATCCCAACATTTTTAATAATATACTATTGCTTCATAGGGTGGATTACTAATCCATATTATTTAATTTTGTCTAAATTATGGCTTACAACTTTCAGTTGAGGTGCAAACATCATGATTGGGAAACGGATATTAACATGAATTGTATTGGGAATATTTTTCAGAAATCAGATGAAGGATTTGTAACTAATATTTATTATAGTTGCCAATTAGTAGCTGCTTCATACTGATACTTTTCCTATTACTGTTTCTTGTATTTGTACTTAAGTACTTTTTCTCGAAGATGCTTTGTGGTGCATCTCAATCCATGACTATTATAGGAAAGCCTGTGAGAACGGGTAGTTGATGTTAGGATTTCTGATGACCTGGCATAGATCTGAACCTTTGGATGTGCTTCATCAGGGCTAGAGCTGATGTGTTTTCCTTCATTCCTCTGCCTGGTGATTTTGCAAGCTATTTCCTAGAAACTTAATTCTTTATGGCCACCTAATCTTCAACTTTCCTTTTGAAAACCCAGAAGGTTGAAAGATCCTACTTTTGATAAGCTCATCTGTTTTGATAAACAAGATAAGTCTTCATTACTGAGGAAATCCTAGAACTATTGAACAATGATTATTTCATTCCTCCACCTTTCTTGTATGATTCCTTTCTCTGATGTCTATCTTTGTTCCCCCAAGAAAGGAACTTCACTGTGTAGTATTCTCTTCTACTATATATATAAAAGCCAATGCATAAAATCACATCAAATTCTATTAACAGCAATTAGCTTTAAATTTGGCCCTCATTTTTATGTTGTGAGTCAGCCTTTAACAGATGAACCATCTCTCCAGACTCTTTATTTTAAAGCTTTTTTTCCTTCTATTGATAATAGATTTTTCTTCTCACAGAATATATCCTGATTACCGTTTCCCCTTCCATTGTTCCTCCCATTTCTACCCCACATTTCCTCCCATCTGAAAGTAACCTGCTTCTGTCTCTCATTAGAAAATAAACAGATTTCTATGGAACAGTAATAAAATATAATATAATCCAATAAAAAAGGAACACATAGGAATTGGTCAAAAGAACAACAACAAAAAAAAAAAAAAAACAGAAGAAAAGAGTGCAGAAGAAGGCACAAGGAACAGACCCACATTCATTTGCACACTCAGGAATCCCATTTAAGAAATAACTGGAAGCTATAATGTCTACACAAAGGACCCGATGGAGAGAGAATCAGACCCTGTGCATGCTGCCTCATTCTCTGTGAGTTCATATATGCTAGATTCTATTGATTTGGAGGGCCTTGTGGTCCTGGTATTTTCCATCCCCTATGGTTCTTACACTCTTTTTACATCCTCTTCCTTGGTAGTCCCTGAGCCATTTTGCTACTATGATACTTTTTTTTTTTTAGACCCATAGTATTTGGTTTCACCCTGGGTGCCTGGGCTACCTGGTCATATATTATTGATTACCCGAACAGTGTTGGTTGGGTATGGTTTGCACAGGACTCTCATGGACTGGGTATTTAGCCAAATCAGTTATTGGTTGGTTACTTCCACAAGCTTTGGGCCACCATTGCTCTAACATATCTTAGAAGCAGGAGACCATTGTAGATGAAGGGTTTGTGGCTAGGTTGGTGTGCATGTTTCTCTTTATAGCTTTTACCTGCCTTGTGTTAACAGATGGCAATAGATGTCCCTAAACTCATGAAAACTACTGCACTGCCCAAGAATTGCCATGCACTTTATTTTGAAAAATAAACTTTGACTTTGTGTTCAATGCTGTATTTCTATTGTGCCTGATAAAACCACATTCTGATAGTGCTCAATAATTGTTTTATGATTCATGAGTGAATCTGCTATATGAGAAAGTCATATTACCACATAGTGTTGTTACTACCTATTTACACCTCTCATTATCTGTCTAGTTACAAAAGGCTATAATCTCTATAAACAGAGAGTTCATCTAGTTTTATAGCTAAAACAATGTCAGGATTAGATGTGATATTACCCAAGAACAACTTTGGAACTCATTGATCTTGTAATAGAAATATTTTCAGGACAGAGAAAAAAAGGAGGGAGGTGATTGGAGAATGGATGGAGAGAAGAAGGTTTATGGGACATATGGGGAGTGGGGACCCGGGAAAGGGGAAATCATTTGGAATGTAAACAAAGAATATAGAAAATAAAAATATTTTAAAAAAAAGAAATATTTTCAAACTGTATATATGCAAAGAAATCTCTTAGGACTGTGTACACATTCATTATTTGAAAACTTTATTAATGTGTTAATATATAACTGTTACTGTGAGGATTCAATGAATCATCCCACAGAAAAGAAGTCTCTTCCAGGCTGAGATGACCCCTGACATTATCTCAGATATGGCTGAACTTGAGCTGAATTAATCACCTTCTTTCTGGAACACAAACAAACTTTTTGTGTTAGACTTTGTTGTAACCATAGAATTAACCGTGTTTTGAAGCTGAAATAGTGAGTCCTGG
This sequence comes from Apodemus sylvaticus, assembly GCF_947179515.1. Classification (NCBI taxonomy): domain Eukaryota; kingdom Metazoa; phylum Chordata; class Mammalia; order Rodentia; family Muridae; genus Apodemus; species Apodemus sylvaticus. Next base: position 75,824,450 of record NC_067485.1, on the reverse strand, counting down.
TGAAAACACTCGGGAGCAACCAAAAATTGAGAGGAGATTTTAAAAGGTAACTAATCCTGTGGTCAATATCCTTCCAGCACATGCATGTTAAGAGGAAGGAAACAGGCTTGAGGTAACCCTGGAGATGATTGCAAATGAGGAGATTACATACTCAAGAACAGAAAGTTATAAACAGAGAAATTGCAGATGGATCTGGAGAGTTTAAGATGTAAAAGAAAATCAAGTGAATGAGATTTAATTTAGATAGACAAAGTACCTTTATAAGAAGAAGAATGCCAACGGGATTTATAAATCAAGTGAATACCAATTAGAAGCCAAAAGAGATGACAAGAACAGCAAAACTGTGAGTTTTAATGTCAAAGAATTTGTGCCTTGAACAGCTTTCAGGATTTTTGAATAAAAATATGGTCAATTACTGACGCAGGCTTTTGTTCTTAATATGGATAAGTGAAATATCTGAGTTTAAAAGGGAAATATATTACTACCCCCAAAATATTTACTCAAGAACCAGAATAATTCAGAATATATGAGTGTTAATGGCTCATTGTTGGGTATCCAGGCATTTTCTTAAAGATCAGGGATTAAAGATCATCATGATATGGTCATGGCCCTTTATACATTGTCAATTTATATAAAGTTTTATTTATTTATGTAATTTCAAAATGTCTTTTTTATTTTTTAGTCTTTAATTTATTTTTAAATTTATTTACATTTCAAGTGTTTTCCCCTTATATTGGTTTACCCCCTCCCATAAACCTCTTATCTCAAAACCCCTCGCTCTGCTTCTATGAGGGTGTTCCTCTACCCACCCACCATCTCCTGCTTCCCTGCCCTCAATTCCCGCTGGGGCACCTATCGATCCTGCATAGGACCAAGGACCTCTCTTCCCATTGATGCCTAACAAGGCTGTCCTCTGTTTCATAAGCAGCTGGAGTCATGGGTCCCTCCATGTGTACTTCTTGGTTTGTGGCTTAGTCCCTAAGAGCTCTGGGTGGGGGGGTGTGTTCTGGTTGGTTGATATCATTGTTCTTCCTATGGGGTTGCAAACTCCTTCAGCTCCTTCGGTCCTTTCTCTAACTCCTCCATTGGGAACTCCTCAAACAGTCCAATGGTTGGCTGCTAGCATCCAACTCTCTATTTATAAGGCTCCAGCAGGGCCTCTCAGGAGACAGCTTTACGAGGCTACTTTCAGAAAGTCTTTCTTAGCATCCACAATAGCATTGTTGTGTGGAGACTGTATCTGGGATGAATCCCCAGGTGGGACAGTCTCTGGATGGCCTTTTCTTCTATATCTGTTCTGTATTTTGTCCCCATATTTGATCCTGTGAGTATTTTGTTTCACTTTCTAGAAGGACCCACACTTTGTTCTTGCTTCTTCTGCTTCATGTGGTCTGTAAGTTGTATCTTGGGTATTTGGAGTTTTAGGGTTTTATTTTTATTAATACTTTTATTCATTTACATTTCAAATGATATCCTCCTTCCAGGTTACCCCTCCACAATACCCCCAACCCATCCCACCTCTTAGCCCCTCCTTTTTCTTCTATGAAGGTGGCCTTCTATCCACTCACCCATTCCAGTCTCACGGCTCTAGCATCCCCCTATGCTGAGGCAGCAAACCCCCACAGGACCAAGAACCTCTATTCCTATTGATATCAGATAAGGCCATCCTCTGCTGCATATGTATCTGGAGCCATGGATCCCTCCATGTATACTCTTTGGTTGGTGGTTTAGTCTCTGGGATCTCTAGGTGGTCTGGTTAATTGATATTATTATTTCTTTGGGGTTGCAATCCCCTTCAGCTCCTTCAGGCCTTTCCATAGCTCTTCCATTGGGGTCCCCAGGCTCAATGAGAAGATTGTCTTGGAATAACTGCATCTGTATTGGTCAGGTGCTGGTTGAACATCTCAGGAAACATCCATACAAAACATCATTATAAATATGAATTCAATTATATGTGATACATGGTGTTATCATTCAAAATTTGAGCTGTTAACTCAGAACCATCTCAGTGAAAATTCCAGGGGACTTTTGGAATTTGACAAGTAGGTACAAGTGACTTAAAAAAAAAAGCTGTAAAGAGTTTTGAGAATGATCTCATAGGAACAACAGCCTAACTTCAAGACGGACTTAAGCTACTGTAATTCATACAGAGGGCTGGTGTCAAGAGATACTTGAGATCAGGAAGAACACAGACTATAGAAAAGAAGTAGACAATAAAGAAATAGATGAATGTTTATAGAGAGAAGTGGCATTGGCAGCCACATAAAAAGATGCAGTGAAGCTATAAGGCAGCCTTCTGTTAAATGGTACTGCTAAAATTGACTATCAATGTACAGAAGAAAAATATTGGTCTACATTTTTCACTACTTATGAAATTTGACATTTATAATGGGTCACCTCAAAATGTAGCTTTTAATAAATGTAAAATCATAAACTCAAAACCTCACAGAAAAAAATTTTTGTGACTTTGGGTTTAAGCAGTTAGCTCTGATTAAAAATAAGCACACATCATCAAAGAATAAGATGCTTACTGAGACTCTATTCCACACAAACTGTTTTTTTTTTAAAGCACTATGAAATAAATCAAGAGATACACTACAGACCAATCAAATGTGTTTGAAAATTATGTATTTGATAAAGAAATTTCATGAAGAAAATGTAAAGAATTACCTAACTCACTGATAGGAATACAAGAATGCCAACAAATAGTGGGTTACAACTAGACAAGCAAGTTCCTTACACACACATGCACATACACACACACACACACACACACAAACACACACACACAGAAAGAGAAAGAGACAGAGAGACAGAGAGACAGAACTGCTTCTCTGAACTCTAAGGTAGAATTAAATGACTCTCTATATACTATCTCATCCTGTATCACTAGTACATCTTCATTTATAGCAGACATTATTTCACAGGTCCCTCCAGCTTACTTGATTATGACTTTAAAAATACTGTTTATCATTTTTCTGACAGGGTCAAGAAACATTTGTTGAAAATTTCTTAATGAAATAAGAAAAAAATATTGTTTGGTGAGTGGCATGGCATATTTTTTCTTGTCTTCTCTGCCCTTTGAGATCTGATTTCTAACTTTTGCACCAAGAACTATTGTGTATGTAGGCTTCAATGTTATTGCTTCTTTCCCAAGCAACAGTCATCATCTAAATTTTAAAACACCACTCAGAATTTAAATGATCTATGCCAGCAGGCTACAGTTACTTAATTCTGAGTTGGGGCACATAGTGTTCTCCAAACACCTGCATTAGCACTCATTCCAAACACACACACACTGCACAATGTACTGCCAAGGACTTGCTACAACATAAATTCTGAAACATTCCTGTATAGATTCCAGCCCACAGCGTAACTCTTTGCTGAAGGTAAACTTTGCCTTTCAACTTTGCCACAACAACACAGTCTGAAGTTTTCCAAAATATTCGAGGAGCAGTTGTGAAAACTGAGGAGAGCCTTGAGGCCATTTATGCCCCTGGATAAATATGCTTCCTGTAAAACTGCTTATGGTGCTGTCTCATGAGGAAGGAGACACAGCAGAGTCTCCCTCACATTTGTCAGTAAATGTTTGCGTGCCTCAGTCTACATGGTATAAACAGGGCATGTGCTTTTTCATTTAAACCAGCATGTCTTTCATAGGACGCATGGGGGCTTCCCTTTTCTTTAATATCCGGAGAACACCAGAGGGAGATTTGATTTGTAATGAATTTTTCTTTCCCTGTCTCATCTTATAATAAAGAAAATCTAGGAATCCCAAGGCTCTACAGAATGATGTTCAAGTCAGTAAAACACACACACACAGACACACACACACAGACATACACACATAGGTATACACACACACACACATACAGAGAGAGAGAGAGAGAGAGAGAGAGAGAGAGAGCACTATACAAATAAAAATCTTTCTATTGCTTTACTCAGATGTATGCCCAAGTTGTATGAATGTGTGTGTGTGTGTGTGTGTGTGTGTGTGTGTGTGTGTGTGTGTGTTGGTATTGCTATGCTATTTTCTGGACTGGGCCACTCTCAGAGATTCACAGAGGTAAGTCCATAGCAACATGGAAATCAATAGGAATTTTCTACGTTGTATATCGAAAAGTAAAAATACTGCAAACCTATTTCTTACACGGCTTATCTCAGAAAAGTTAGCCAAATCTCTGTCATCAGTGTCACATCTGAAAATCTCTCCATTACTATAATTGCCTTCACAGCGCTTTGTAACAAAAATACCTAGAATCCCAAGTATCATGTTTATGGAGAAAAAGTCCACATGGGCTGTATTACATTTGTTATTGTACTTTGTCTTTCAAAATAATTTACAGTTATGTTCACTTAAACTTGCTCTCCCATAAAAGGAGAAAAGCCTTTCTTTCACTTGTTCCCACCATAATAATAGATGATCCATAAAGACCCATTTGACTTTTTTAATCTATAAAATTCTGTCAATAACAGGTTATTTTTCTATTATTATTATAATGAAGATGCATTTATTACTAGCAGAAAATTATTTATAAATATCTGCAGTTTAGAACAAGTTATGTTATTAAAGACCCAGTCGCTATTTTGAGAAGTGTTTTTTTTTTGTTTTGTTTTGTTTTTTTGGATTTGGTATTTTAAAGACAGGGTTTCTCTGAATAGCCTTGGCTGTCCTGGAACTCACTCTGTAGACCAGGCTAGCCTCGAACTCAGAAATCCGCCTGCCTCTGCCTCCCAGAGTGCTGGGATTACAGGCGTGTGCCACCACTGCCCGGCTGCTTGAGGAGTGTTTTTAGTGGTCTCCAGAGGGGATACATGTGGGTCTTAGCTATTTCTGACATTTCTCAAGAAGACATATAGGTCCTTATTTTTACTCTAAAAAACATAAATTGATAATTTGTCTATATCTGAATGAAGCAACTTAAAACATGCTGGATGTTTTCAGCTAACCTACACAGAATCCAACACAAGTGGCCATTGACTTGTTGACTCTTAATTAATAGTGGGAGGGAGGAACGAGCCTCTCTCCCTTGAGCTAAGAAAAGAACAGTGAGATCTTTGCTTTAGAAGCTCAACCAGAAAGCCATATATGCAAAATTTAGGGTGTCTTTAAATATTTCATTCTCAACCAATGACTTTTCTGAACACAGAGGGAATTGTCTAGATACTGGCTTCTTATCTACAAACTGTTTAAATGGGCCTCAGCAAATAGGCAGGGCAACAAATATCAGAAATTTGCCCATTCTGATGTAATTTCTGTTTGTTTTCAGTATTTTTCGCTGTCTGGGCCTCTCTCTGCTGTTCCCATGCCTGCATCTTCTCAGCTCTTTATCTTTCAGTCACTGTGATAAACACACACTGAGCATCTGCGGTGGACATGATGTTTTATTGAAGGCTTGAAACATGACTCAGAGAATATTTCACCCTTGTCTTCTAGGAACTTAGCTTATAACTAAAGATTCCAGATAAAAATCATTAATAAAAGCTAAAGCATCAGGATATGTTCCCAGCTCAGATTGGCTTCTTGCTACCAGTGACCCAGTGGTCAGGGAACCGTGATTGACATATAATTGTAAGACTCCACAGAGGAAGAGCAGGTCTCTCCCTGCTATTTAATATTGCTGTCCTCCTGCATTTATTCCACAGCCAACACTGCGACTGATTATGTAACACATGTCAAATGAATGAGTCTCCCTGCTGGGGGAATGAATCAGTTATCAAAGTGTTTGCCCTGAAACCTGGAGGATCTGAGTTTGATCCTGGGAATCTTACGTTTATAAAAGAAGTAACTATGATGGTACAAGGAAGAAATGGAGATATGTGGATTCTAGGACTTGCCAGCCAACCAGTCTATCCTACATTGCAAGTTCCAGGAGACCCTAGTTCAAAAGAGATGCATAGCATACTAAATGATGATGCCTGTGATTGTTCTTTGGTCTCCATACACACACAAACACACACATGTGCACACACACAACACATACATTCATTTTTACACAAATTTTCCATAATCTTACTAATCTCATGGCTTACTAATCTCATTTTGTCATAAATTTCCAACTGTCTTACAAATTCTTAGTGCCTGATTGGCACAATAGATATTATTATAGGTCAGTGACTAACCATATACAAGATGTATAATAAGAGAAAAAGAAAAAGAAACTATTAGTTGATGTTTGAATAGATATCCCATATTCTTAGCCTTCTCTCGTTCAACAAATTTGTCCTAATTATCTCTACAGAAAAATATGTGCATATTTACAAACATGTAATACCTGCACAAATGAGTTTAAAATAGATTGTGTATATTTAAGGAAAACTGGGGGAGATGTGGGTGTTTATACAGCAGTTCGTATATTGGAGATGAGCCCATTGGAAATGGGAGTTGGCAGCCCTGGTTTAAAATTAAAGAGTGACCACTGGGTGAGGGGCACAGATCCAGGTACTTCTTCCTTCTCCTCCTTATCAGTGGAGTTTTTCAATCAACCTAATCTAGCGGAACATTTCTCCTTGGTGACTGAGATATATGTGCAGGAGACAACTTTCCCTTCACCGAAAGAAATAGCTTTAACCCCTTTGCTTCTAGAGTTTTGTAATTTGGAAGAAAAAGTGAGTTTCCTACAAGGCATTTCCAGGAGGAAGGAGATGCGATCTGTGTGGAAAATCACGAGAAGCAGTGGGAAATTGCATTGCTTTATAAATCCAACTACGTATAGATGATTTTTCCTCAGGAGGAGGGGGGAAGAAAACCTGGAAATTTTACTTTAAAAAAGAATTTGCAAAGTCAGCAGCAATTGGTAACAGTCTTCTCTGCCCCAGACATCCTTTTCCCACCCCAATAATAAAGGACAATTTGGACCCATTCCTACTTTTGTTGAACGCTGTCCAATTCTATCCTCTTTCTTCCGCTTTCTCTTCCCATTTGAGAGATGATTGTGTGGCTTGTAGAATATGATGAATCACTTCAACAAGAAATTGTGGCATCTGGTTAAGCTCCACTCTAGCATATAAATTAAGCGTGAATGACAGCCAGGTCAAAAACATTCCTTTGAAACGGGTCCCTGTGTGGCAGGTAAAAATCAAGTCTTTTCAGTCTGTCAGCAGGAGGTCCCTCTCTGACCTTTAATTCAGAGAAGTGGGTCATCTTGCCACTTCGGAAAACCGTTAAAATGGAGATTTGGGAGAGGAAAACAGAAAAATGTCTTTAATAACTATGCTGAGATGAAGACTGTTAAAAGAAAATAAGAAAGCATCAATAACCTTGAAAGATAATGTAGAAAATAATAATAGCACTAACAGAAAGGAGCAGTAATAAAATATAGCTACATAACACAGTGCTGTTTTGCCTTTAAAAAAAAAAATCCCTAGTAGAAAAAGAAGAGATGAGACCAGAAATGGTCTTGTGCTTCTACTTTATAGGCTATGTGCTTCGGGTTAGAAGTATTCCTTTTCACTCTGTCTACTTGTTGGTTCTGTTCTGTTTGCCTTAAGTCTATCTCATAAAAGAAGCAGAATCTACATTTTCAAGATGTAATTTTTGGAAAAAAACATTTACTTTGTTAACCTTTCTTCCCTGTGCTTCAAGCATCACCTCTGTCTAAAAAATGAAATTCCTGTTACAGGGAAGCCCTCAAGGGAGCAGAAGCAGCAAGCAGAAGATTCTCCAACATTCCACATGATGGCAGAAGATCTTTTCCTTATTAAGTATCTGAAGCTCTGCAGATTTGTATTCGATTAAACATGGAGAGATTAGTGATCTTCCATATTCTCTAACTCATTTTAGGGTAATTTGTTCTGAAGATAAATCAGAAAAACAAAAGCAAAAACGTGTTTTTCTGTGTGAAAAACAAACAGCTTGGGGGAATGGTGTCGGGGGGCAGCATTTTTATAAAGTTTTTCTAAATAAGGTTGAGGGTTTGAAAAGTGCTGCTCAATGTCATATTTCAAATGAAATCATGTAGACCTCGTTTCTAGTGTCAATGGCCATTTTGGGTATTTACTGCTTCCAGTGACAGCATATCCTGGGAATGTCCCAACTACTTACTACAAGGCAGTATAAGATCTTCAAGAGTCTTCTTGCTAGATCTTTCCTTGGCTTTTGATGTGACTTTTCTAATAAAATCCTCAGTAAGATAGTGAGTGGTCTCTTGCTCCAAACCAAACTTTCAGACACAGTTAATCCAGACATCCTCTCTACTTTATAAAATGCTTGTATGTCCTATTTTATTTTAAATGAGGACAGACAGACGATAAAGCTAAGATTCTCTAAACTTTATAGGTGTGTACATCTCCTTTATGCCTTTCCCCACCCATTGCTTTATTTCCTTTTTTATTTGCTTTCTTATTTTCACAGACAAATCATGGGGAGATAAAGAAATGTGCTTATGCATTCATGGGTTCACAACCTTGAGCACCCTTGCATTGCTTGCATTTTGTGATAAAGAAGGCAAAGTAACATCCTTTAACTTGCATGGTTTATTACATGAATCTAATATGTTACAGAAGTTGGGTACATTACATTATATTTAATTGTTTTTGAAAACATATCTAAAAACATGACTTTAGGGAAAAGACTCAGTTTTGAGAGGATTCAGGTCTGCCCTGGTGGGAAGGAGAAGTGGTAAGAAGGGATAGCCCATTGCAGGAGGCTGAGATCCTTGGCTCTTTGGGTGATCATGGACCAGGAAGTGTGAAAATCACATTGGATCCAAAGGCTCTTAAGCCCTTCCAAAACCTTGCCCCCATTGACTTACTTTATCACCCAAGCTCTACTTCCTTAAAAAGATACAACCTTCAAATGCGTTTGACAAGCTGTAAGCCTAAGATTTAAAGCAAGGACCTATATAGAAGATTCTATTCCTAAACTATAGCATACAGTGCTATGTATGATATTAGGAAAAGACTGTTAAATGAATAAACCTTAGCAAATGATTTACATTGGTGCCCGAATCTAATTATGAGAAGAAACCAGCCTAATATAGCAATATCTTCACAATACTTTTAAATGTGTACCCTGTATTCCTATGTCTATTATGAGATTTAACTCCCAAATAAGTGTTCCTTATATTTTATTAGTTACATTTTTATAAATTATCTAACAGAACAGGGTTTTTTTTCTCTTTGTTTATAAGCATTAAAAAGAGCAAAAAAAAAAAAAAAGAATAAGAATCCTAGGCATTGTATGTAGTGTATCAGTTGAATTAATAAAACTGCAACATGAAAAATAACATTTAAATGATACTTTTTCATTTTATGGTGGGTTACTGAACAAGTTTGCCTTCAAAGATTCTCATAATGGAGATTGGGACTTTCCCAGAAACAGATTGTTTGGTAATGGTGGTGCCACATTCAGGATGATGGAGCAGAGGAGCCAGGGGAACATCATCATCCCTCTGATGGCAGTTTCAGCCTAAACAGCACCCACTACAGGCTTCATGCTTTTTGTCCCCTGAAAACCATCAAGGCTTACCACTATGAATAGCATTGCTTTCTCCTTTACCCCGCAGAGATTTCAGTCACACACACACACACACACACACACACACACACACACAAAATGGCTAGGTTCTATCAATCTCAATTTTAATCTTCCTGACTGGCACCAAGAGATGAAATCAATCTTGGTGACTTACCCAGTAACCAGTTATGATCCTTAAATGTAGTGGGAGAGATGGACATTTCCAGCATTTTACCATAAAAGGAAGTTGCTGGCATCATCTCACCTTCAATCCATGTGATACATTTTTAAAAATGAATTTAAAAAAAGGTCATTTTACTATAATAGAGTTATGAATTGTTAAGAGATAATTTCCATTATAAGATAACAGTTTATTTGACTCAACTAATGTGCTTATCCTACTAAAATATGTTCTTGATAGAGCATCAATGTGATGAATTATTTGGAAATATAAGAATTAATGTTAACATCAAAGCTAACATATCTGAGCGATAGCAACATTTTTAAAAAAGATGTATTTTCTATATGTCCCTATAAATAAATATTTAAAAGTCTCAGATTTTATGTTTTATAGAAATGAGAAGGAATTAATACAAGTAACTTGAATAAATGAAGCTTGACAGATTGAAGCTACAATTCATCAAATACTCAGAGATATTGGTTGAATTAACTAAAGAAGTCTCTCTTACATTATTTTTGTAGACTTCCTTAAAACTCTAGGCTTGTACTTGGTTCTATCTTCTCTAAGACTCAAAAAAACATTGAAAAAGAGAGGCAGAACATTCTAGGGCTACTAAGCCATTGCAATCACAAACTTTCAAAAGCACTGAGTCTATACTAGAATGCACTAGTCAACAGCCAGATGGGAGTGGAGGAAGGGATTCACGGGTCCCTACCCCTTACTTGTGAATTGATTCAGAGAAAAAGAAACTCCTACAGCTATATAGGAGTCATTGGTGACTCCAAAGGGATCCAGTGGATGTTCCCAATCAACAGACACTGAGATTGTCATGTTTAAACTAAATAGGTTCTACTGCTAAACAAAAAGTCTTGAGGAAACACACAGAGAAGATATGGATTAGCAGGAGTGGGAGGGAGAAAATATGGGAGGGGAGGAAAATAACCAGGATACATTGTATACATGCTTTAAATTGTCAAAAAATAACAATAAAAAATAGAAACAATGTCTATAACACCTATACCTTTAAAATTTGGGATTCCTAAGAGATTTAATTGCCAATGGGACTAAGATTTCACTTGAAAAAATGTAGCCCAAAATGTTGTGATGTATGATTTGTTCAGATACCATGGAAGGGTAATGACAGAACAGAGGGTAGGATTAAATTCCTTCAACCCCAGAAACAAATTATTTTATCAGTTGATTAATTGCAAGTCAATAACCTTGAGGACATTTCCAAACTGTCATGTTCATGTGGTGGATTCAGAGAACTTAGAAAAATGTACAGTAAGCTATGAAATTCTTGGGGAATAAACTACAAACATCAACTCACTTTAGATCATAGGTTTATTTCTGCACTATTAGGACACATATTCCTTTCAGAAATGAATTCTTATGGAGATAATTGCCAGAAGAAAGGATAAAGGTCGTCAGATCTCCATACATAAGCATGCATACAGCATTGCTTTGATGAAAAATAAAACAGAATAAAGATCAAACATCAGACAAAAACATAGAAGAATTGAATATGCTGATTTTTTCTCAATCTACTGTTTATTATCAGGAAGTTTAATGTACTTGTGGAATTATGAGAGGCACCCTCTCCATTAATTTGGATAAGATGTAAAGAATTGCTACTGTTATTTAGTTGACCTTTTATTTATTATGATTACATGAATGTATGTGGATGTCGACACATGCTCCAAGGTGTGCATGAAGATATCAGAGGCAACTTTCAGTTATGTTTATTCTCTGCTTCAGCCTGGAAGTTTTGGGGGATCAAATTCAGGTCATCAGGCTTGTGGCAAACAGCTTTACCTGCTGAGATGTCTTTCTGGTCCTGTGGCTTGAACTTTACAATATAGTCATAAGCAGATGGCTTCATGATTTTTTATAAATTGCATTAACTAGTGAGGCTATCACAGGAAATCTCTATGGCTCATACCTATAAGATCTAATATTTCCCATTATTCTGATGCATCTTCCTACTGTACAGGTCAGAAAAGTACAGCAACATTCTTAGAGGACACACGAAAATTCAAGTTACATTCCAACAAGATTTGCATATCTACTTTAGAATGATTCCTGCTGTTTATTAATCCATAATGTTAATACAAGATCCCCTTTTTAATGGATTCTTTGTACTTGGTTTAAGTAAGATTTTATAAATATATCATTTGGAGGGTAGTAGAAATGTATCCTATAAAAGACATCATTAAATGTTTCTCAATAATATTCCACTGAACTCATAAATAAGGGCCTTGCTCAGTCATCATCAGAGAAGCCACCTCCTATAGAAGATGGGAATAAAAACAGAGACCAACTATCAGACATTATACATAGAGTAAGAGACCTTGGAACACTCAGCATGAAACAGAATGTCTCCATCAAATCTCTCCCCTCAGACCTCATGGAGTGCTGTGGAAGATGCCATAGAAAGAGTTACAAGTCAGGGATGATAGAAGACACCAAAGAAACAAGGCTTTCTAAATCCACAGGATTGACATACATGCGAACTTGAAAAGACTGAGGTGGCATGCATAGGGCCTGAATGACTCTGCACCAGATGGTGTTCTAAAGCTACATGAAGTGAACACACACCCTACATCTCTAAGTCAGAAGCTATCTCCAGTTGATAAGCAAATGAGAATTTAGTTTTCTCTGATGGAGGAACAGCTAGAGAAACAAAGCACTCTTAAGGGCAGGCCCCATGTCCAACAGTAGATGGCCAACACTAAATGGACTCAACAGTATCTTTGCAGGTTCTTTGTCTCATAATCTTATGTCAGAGATTTTTTTATAATGTTATGGGCTTTTTATATATATATTATAATTTTTAGTTTAGTATATTTATGATATTCCTATGTGTGCATATATGTATGTCTCTGAGTCTATGTCTGTTTCTTATGCTTTTTCTTCTGTTTGTTTTTCTTTAATCTTATTATACTTTGCTTTATTATTACTCCTTGGATGTGTGTTTGTCTTCTAAGGAAAGACAGAAAAGGAGTAGAGCCAAATGGGAGGGGAGCTGAAGAGGAACTGGGAAGAGTAGTGGGAGGGGAAACTGTAATTAAATAAAATATTTCAATCAAAGATAAGAAGATATCAGATATCTTTAATAGAGTAGTGTTTCCAAAATATTCATTACACACTTTGTCTTCTCATGTTTACTCTGTCATTCACACCTTCCTTTGTGTGTGAATGTATTTTCACTGTATATAGTAGGACAAAGGAAAATCCTGGAGCATTTAAATTCCATGGTTTGGGATATTTCCAGCCTTGTTGGATTGGATGTTGAGGGATTCATTTGCTTGGTTTTTGATGCTCTTTTAATACAGGTACATGTTCCCAATATTTTGGGGGAGGTAGGGATGATACATGGAGACAGCAAGTACCTCTAACCTTTTAATTGGTTTTGACCCAAATTGGCATTTTAAACTTTCTTAATATCTACCTGTCAATCCATCTATCTATCTATCTATCTATCTATCTATCTATCTATCTATTATCTATCATTTATTGTAAGTTTACATGTATCTGCTGTAGTATATCTATGAAATCAGAGAAATCAGAATTGGCTTCTTTTTTCTACCATGAGGGTTCTAGGTTTTAAACTCAGGTTTTCACGTTGGTAACAAAAAACTTTACCCAATGGATCATCTCACTAGCCCACAAATACATTATGTTTAGTCTACACTTTTGTAAAAAAACAAAAACAAAAACAAACAAAAAAACAAAAACAAGAAAGTTAATGTTTTCCATGTTCAACAATTTTCTAAATGCATTTGGGATATGGCTTATTAATCTTGCCAGAATTAGTACATTTCAATTGGTCTTTGATTTATAAAATTGCCATGGTATATTTTGTGTATGCACATAGTATAAAGTCTAGCAGTAGCTTTCTTGGCAATATTCACATTTGTTTCAATCTCGCCTTTTGCTATCTCATAAATGTGAAGGGATGTCCATAATATGATTTCTTTTAGCATGTAGACACTTTTAATGCAAATTATCAAAGATTTATTGAACAACTACCATGGAAAAAGAAAATCAAGAACATTCCCATGCTAGTACCAGCAGCTGGCGAACCACAGGGCTCCTGCCAAGCAGTCACACTCAGTGGTCCCTTTGCCTACTATCTCTCCTGTGGTAGGGTTGGGGGGGGTGAGTTCCTCTTTCTACCATGCAATGCCCCATGCACCCCACAGTTAACCATCACATCACCCAGTTAACCAGTAGAATTAAAACTCTTAAGCTTATAGTTAACTTTTCAGATTTATGTATCAATAAAATCACAATTTACAAAATGCCAACATAATAATTTCAGAGCCAAATGCTTTATCCCTATTATTCTAACCTTGTGAAACTTTGCGTTGGCCTCCATTCTCCCTTCTCCCTCTCTCCTGAGACACTCCCTCTCTCCCACTATTAGATATGCCTCCCTTTCCCCTGTCCAATCACAGGCCTCTTCTGCACTATTGTAATTGGGTAGGTAAAATCCTGCAACATGGAAATGTATATTTCATATGCATTTATATTATTTATTTCTTGTGAGGTGTGTTATGTTTTGCATGATGCAGGCATGGGAGGTGAGTGCATGGGTATGAGTATCGCTATGGAAGCCAGGACATTAGATGTCTGTCTCTGTGGTATTCTTCATGTATTGCCTTGAAAGCTTACCCTTAGTTGTTGGCAAGCAAGCACTTAATATCTGCCTGCCCCCAAACCTCTCTTTCCCATTCCTAGTATTGGGATTAGAAGCTAAAGCTGCCATACACTGACACTTCACCATTCATTTTTTTAAAAATATTTTATTTTCTATATTCTTTGATTACATTCCAAATGATTTCCCAGATCCCCCTCCCCATATGTCCCATAAACCTTCCTCTCTCCATCCATTCTCCAATCACCTCCCTTCTTTTTCTCTATCCTTATATTCCCCTCCAATGCTAGATCAATCCTTTCCAGGATCAGGACCCTCTCCATACTTCTTCATGGGAGTCATTTGTTATGCAATTTGTGCCTTGGGTATTCAGAACTTCTGGGCTAATTAATATCCACTTATCAGAGATTGCATTCCATGTGTATTCTTTTGTGATTGGGTTACCTCACTTAGGATGATATTTTCCAGATCAAACCATTTGCCTAAAAATTTTGTGAATTCATTCCCTCACCATTCATTTTTAAAGCCACATGCTATATATCACCAATGTAAAAAGTCACTTGATTTCTCTTGAATTTAGGGTCAAAAAAATGTGTCAGAAGACACATACACTAGAAAATCCATCCAGCATCTCATGATTCCATTGCACAATATCCCTTTCCTTAACACAGAAATTTGTGACAGAGTTTATCCCTCTAAAAAGCAGCATTCTGTACAGAGGTGGCCTGGTTTAATATTGAGTTCTATGTCTCTTAGTATAATTACTATCATAATTTATCCACATATATTTTCTATTCTATAAGTAAACTATCCATTTTTAATTAGTTATTTTATGACTGCCTGCTTTTCAAAACAGAATAAAAGATTTTTGGCCTTAGGACAATTAATGGAAGCAACATGATTACCATCAATGATGGATGAAGTACTATGTGCACTAAAGCTATTAAAATGGGATTTATTTACTATAGTAATAGAAATATAGATATTATATAACACTGAATTTAGAATAACGATGAATTCTTTAAAATGTTTTGATGAAAAAATCCCTTAATATATAAAAAAATTAAAGAATTAAATGGAAGCCCATAACTTATCTTTTGTGATATCAGTTGCAAACAAAATACTTTTCCTTACTTGTATATGTCTTTTTAATTTTCAGTGACTGACATCTGCCATTACAATGGGAAAGAAACAATGCCAACATGGAAAATAGATGACCTCAGTACAATGCTGGCTTTCTAGAGTATTCAGAGAATATTTTAGAGCCAATTTTCCAAATAACAAGATTCATCCCTTGGAAGTGATGTATTAGAAAATAATCTTAAGGGGGCTGGAGAGATAGCTCAGCAGTTAAGAGCACTGACTGCTCTTCCAGAGGTCCTGAGTTCAATTGCCAACAACCGCATGGTGGCTCACAACCATCTGTAATGGGATCCCATGCCGTCTTCTCGTATGTCTGAAAAGAGTGACAGTGTAATCACATACATAAAATAAATAAATCTTTTTTTAAGAAAAGAAAATAATCTTAATTAAAAGAGTTAAAGATCCTCAGGAAAGAATTGTTCTCCAATAACTATCTACTCTCTATAGCTTCTTATTAAGGGGTTGTTGTGCCTGGAGACAAGCTACAGCATCTACTATGAAATGTTTACTGATTTGATCTTCTGTAGGTAACCAATGCTTGGGTTATTACAAAAACTAGAAGAGAAAGAAGTGGAAGGGGGACAAGATGGATGTGATGGGGAGTTTATGAGGGGAATAGATGGGAAAATTAGGAGTTCATATGAATACATTTTATTGTATATATGCATGAAATTATCAAAAATAAGGGGAAACAGACACATCACACCTTCCTGACCGTATAATGAATGATAATGAAGAGAACTGAACCTTGACCGTAACATCTACATACTCTGGTTTTAGTGTTATCTATCTTTTCTTCCATTTCTTCCTGTGAGCTAAGATGTCAGTATTCACTTCTGTTTTGCTATTCAATAACCACATTGGAAATACATATTCCTTGGTTATTTTATTCTAAAATGCAGTCAATATAGCAGGTCTACTAGAATTATGTGTAAAATATGTATGTATAGGCCCTGAAACCCAAAAATGTTCTTTTAACACATAATTCTCAGTCTGTGTGAATTACACTGACAGCTGGTGGCCAATTTTAACCCAATGTATCATCTCTGTGTTCCATTAGAAGTAGATGAGCCAGGCCTGATGTCAAAGAGTAGAAGATAAAGGCCATCCTCTGTTGCATAAAAATGTTGAATCCAGTCTATGCTGCATCAGACCTGCTGCTAAGAAAAAAAAATCAAAACTAAGAAAAGCCCAGAAGCTCGGAATACCCAAGAAACAATTCACATATCAAATGATCCCCAAGAAGAAGGAAGGAGAGGCCCCTGGTCCTGGAAAGGGTCAGTGCAGCAGTGTAGGGGAATACCAGGACAGGGAAGCAGGAAGGGGTTGATTGGGTAGCAGGGGAAAGGAAGAAGACTTATGGGACTTTTTGGGAGGGGTGATCCAGGAAAGGGGAAATCATTTGAAATGTAAATAAAGAATATATTGAATAAAAAAGAATATATTGAATATATATATAAAAACATTTTTTAAAAACTAAGAAAATGTTTAATATACAGGAGATAACTGCCTGGTCAGGCCTCAGTGAGAGAAGATGCAATACTGGAGGCCCCAGGGAGTGGAGAGGTAGGTGGGGGTGGAGTAAGGTAGGGGTATGGTGGGGTGCAGTGGGGGGTGGGGGTGGGAACATCCTCTTGGAGTCAGGGTAGGGAGGAGGACTATGATAAGAAAGTGCCTTCTACTCCTCCTGGGTGAAATAGCTTCTGTTTGTTCCAGGGCTTTCAGGTGTGTCATTAAGCTGCTAGTGTATGCTCTCTCCATTTTCTTTTTGGAGGCACTCAGGGCTATGAGTTTTCCTCTTAGCACTGCTTTCATTGTGTCCCATAGATTTGGGTATGTTGTGTCTTCATTTTCATTGTGTTCTAAAAAGTCTTTAATTTCTTTCTTTATTTCTTCCTTGACCAAGGTATCATTGAGTAGAATATTGTTCAGTTTCCACATGTATGTGGGTTTTCTGTTGTTTTTGTTGCTATTGAAGACCACTTTTACTCCACAGTGATCTGATAAGAGGCATGGGATTAGTTCAAACTTCTTATATTCGTTGAGGTCTGTCTTGTGACCAATTATATGGCTGATTTTGGAGAAGGTACCATGAGGTGCTGAGAAAAAGGTATATTCTTTTGCTTTAGGATAGAATGTTCTCTATATATATCTGTTAAATCTAATTGGTCCAAAGCTTCAATTAGTTTCATTGTGTCCCTGTTTAGTTTCTGTTTTCCTGATCGGTCCATTGAGGAAAGTGCAGTGTTGAATTGCACCCACAATTATTGTGTTAGGTGCAATGTGTGCTTTGAACTTTAATAAAGTTTCTTTTACGAAAGAGGGTGCCCTTGCATTTGGAGCATAGATGTTCAGGATTGAGAATTCTTCTTGTTGTATTTTTCCTTTGACCAGCAAGAAGTGTCCCTCAGAGTCTCTTTTGATGACTTTGGGTTAAAAGTCCATTTTATCTGATATTAAAATGGCTACTCCAGCTTGTTTCCTGAGACCATTTGCTTGAAAAATTGTCTTCCAGCATTTTACTCTAAGGTAGTGTTTGTCTTTGACCCTGAGGTGTGTTTCCTGTAAGCAGCAAAATGTAGGGTCCTGTTTACGTATCCAGTCAGTTAGTCTATGTCTTTTTATTGGCGCATTAAGTCCATTGATGTTAAGAGATATTAAGGAATAGTGATTGTTACTTCCTGTCATTTTTGACGCATCAGATAGAGGGCTAATATCCAATATATATAAAGAAGTCAAGAAGTTAGACTCCAGAAAACCAAACAACCCTATTAAAAAATGGGGTACAGAGTTAAACAAAGAATTCTCACCTGAAGAACTTAGGATGGTGGAGAAGCATCTTAAAAAATGCTCAACTTCATTAGTCATTAGGGAAATGCAAATCAAAACAACCCTGAGATTTCACCTTACACCAGTCAGAATGGCTAAGATTAAAAATTCAGGAGACAGCAGGTGTTGGAGAGGGTGTGGAGAAAGAGGAACACTCCTCCACTGCTGGTGGGGTTGCAAATTGGTACAACCACTCTGGAAAGCAGTCTGGTGGTTCCTCTGAAAACTGGGCACCTCACTTCAAGAAGATCCTGCTATACCACTCCTGGGCATATACCCAGAGGATTCCCCACCATGTAATAAGGATACATGCTCTACTATGTTCATAGCAGCCCTATTTATAATAGCCAGAGGCTGGAAAGAACCCAGGTATCCCTCAACAGAAGAGTGGATGCAAAAAATGTGGTATATCTACACAATGGAGTACTATTCAGCCATTAGAAACAATGAATTCATGAAATTCTTAGGCAAATGGATGGAGCTAGAGAACATCATACTAAGTGAGGTAACCCAGACTCAAAAGGTGAATCATGGTATGCACTCACTAATAAGTGGATATTAACCTAGAAAACTGGAATACCTAAAACATAATCCACACATCAAATGAGGTACAAGAAGAAAGGAGGAGTGGCCCCTTGTTCTGGAAAGACTCAGTGAAGCAGTATTCGGCAAAACCAGAATGGGGAAGTGGGAAGGGGTGGGTGAGAGGACGGGGGAAAGAAGGGGGCTTACGGGACTTTCGGGGAGTGGGGGGCTAGAAAAGGGGAAATCATTTGAAATGTAAATAAAAAATATATCGAAGAAAAAAAAAGAAAAAAAAAAAAAGAAAGTGCTGGAGGGCAGACCTGAGAGGGATAACCGGTAGACTATAAAAAATGATCAAAGATTAAAACAGAAAAAAAAGAAAGAAAAAGACTGTGACACTGTAAAAAAATATAAATAAAAAATAAGAGAATGAATGATGATTTTGATATAGATGAGCCAAAATGTATATGAGCACTGGTGTTTTAAGCAAATTCTGTGTGTGTGGAAAAATACTATTCTTTACTGTATTATAAAAGTCGCTCTGTGTCATGTACTAATTATTATTAGTATCATAATTAATATTATTAGTATTAATGTATCTCCTTCAGCAGTCTCTACTGTATCGTGAAATTGCTCTGTGTCATTTACTGAGGTATTCCTACCCAGGTTAATATTACTGTTACTAATGCATACTCCTTCATGTGTGCTGACTTTCCCGTGGGTCTTGACTGCTAATAATACACCAGCCAAGTCCTCACCACCTTTACAAAACATCTCCCCCTGTATTGGCTAATTCCTGACCACACTCTGCTTTCCATCCAAAATCTACAGCTTCCTACTGTCCCCCACATGTGTCTCACCTTGCCTCCCTGTAAATAGGAAAGATTACTTCTGTCCACTCCATTTCCCTTTGCCTCTGCTGTAACATGTCATCTGCTAAAGAGTGAAAAATAATCAAGGTGGGGAAGGACTTTCCCTCAAGAGGACTAATAAGTTCATTGTCAACACTTGTGACAAAGGTGTGTGTCAAAGTTTACTTTTTTGTGTGCCCGAGTAGCTAATTGTTCTCAGATGGTCATTTACTGACGCATTCTTCCCTGTATACTGAATGGACCTTCACACTATTGTAAAATAGTCAATTGTCCCAGGATTTGGGATTCTCCTAATGGGCATACAGTCTGTGGTGCAGCATTCTGTCCACACAGCAGAAGTGTGAGAGCAAGGCTAATTTTTAATCACTAGAATAGTGCTGTATAGGCTCTGAGTAGTAGTTCCTTTCTCACACATACCTCCAGTAATAATGTTTGAAGTGTGATCTTTAATTATTAGCCTCAGGGCCTGCATGGTTAAGTTATTTTTATATTCTATGCTTAATATCATTGATAGTGATCCCCTATGAAACACAGTTAGCTTCCTTTTTATTTCTCCTTCAAGCACACGTGTTTAAACAGGGTAACAACTTCCCACTAGCTTGTGAATCGATAGGAAGAACTGAAGAAATCACGTGCAGAAAATGCTGCTCTTCCTTTAATTCTTTTTCAGATCATTGGGAAATAAAGACAGACTTTCCAAAAGACTAATCTGGAAAGAAATTTATTTGAAGCAACATTGTTAGGGACTTAACAGAGCACTGGTAAATGTTAGGACCTCAGATTATTACCACTTAATGATGAGTTGGCTTTCAGAAAACATCTGCAATGATGTTGTAAAGATGACATTGTGGAAGGCCAATCTGTGAACCTCGGGAATCTTCTTGTAACTACAAAACTTTGCATCTATGTGACTTGTTGCTTATCTATTAACTCAGCATGTTAGCATATATAATCCATACTCACCCTTAAGTTTGCTTTGCTTGTGAATAATTAAGCATCATGATCTAGAAAAATAACATATACAGCACAACATAGAAGTTCACATTTTAGAGTAAGTGATATACAAATGCACACCTCTCTTTGGCTAAGCGAATTCTATTTTTGTGTGAAACTATAAAACCTTCTATGTATCCAATAAAAATATTGCACCTTACATGAAAACACCTGGAAAAATAAGCACATATCATCAAACCAAACAATAGTCCAAAACTATTTGGAAGTGATATACTTTAGAGCTGCAAGCAGTGTCGACTGGGATTAATATATTGGCTGGATGAATGATACATATACCCTCTTCTGTAAGTTGCAGGTCTCTCAGTCACACCTATACCCAATGCTTTAGTAACCAAATAGGTATAATGATTCTGTGTTAATCATCTCCTGTTGACTGTAGTCTCATCTAAATACACAGTTTTCTTCAACTCCCCGAACTCCTTTATGTCCAGCTCTCTCCACACAGGACTCTCCCCTCCTTGGTTTGCAGCAAATAAAATCCACTCTAAAGAAGGTGAGTAGAAGGCAACAGGTGACAGAGGTAGAAACAAAGAACACAGAGGGATCGAACCCAGGAGAGGAGGAGGTAGGGGCAGTAACATGAGAGATATCATCCAGGGAAGGAACTCAGAGACGCCTTAGAGGGCAAAGGTGCTTGTTGACACCCATGTTCCACCATCCACAGTGGGAGGGGAAGACTGATGTCTGGAGGAGGTCTCCCTGCTTTCACACAATCCATGGCATGCATCCTCCACCAAACAATAATAACTACCCATTATGAAAATTACAATTTAAAAATTAAAAAGTAAAGCAAAATCCCTTTCAGTCAGGACAGGCAATGAAAGACTCAGGGAAAGGTCTCTAGAGCTCCTTAAGGATGTCCATTGTAAATCTAAGAGCAGAGGCTTGAAAAGGGCCAGGCAGAATTTCCACCAGAGAATGAAGAAGCACAATGATGAAGAGACAAGGTAAGGGGACAGCAGGTCGTCGTCACCCAGCTCCCTTTGCTGATACTCATTCCCCTAGGACATGCCATGCAGGCAGCCACAGCTCTGTCCCTGTCTGATCATTGTAGTTGACACAGTGTCAAGCGTGTCTTCAGGTCCAAGCATCTGCATCCCTGGGCATCCTCTTTGTCTGCTGCAACACTGAAATCCACTTACAAGCAAGGAGCAAAAAGAACCTTTAATTTACTGTATTTTTAAAAATTTACATGCTCGTGAGAAACAAGCTTGGTGTACCATTCCTAACACTTTTCTTCTCTATTTTCCTTTCCATAAAGGTGGGAAAAGCTTTTAGCACAAGTAATCCACAGCCCAACTCTCATAACATGAGCATTATGGCCTGGCTACTTTCCAGCTCGACCATGATAGAAAAAAAGAAAAAAAACACTCTCCAGTTTAATAACTAAATTAATTTTTCCTCCCTCAACAGCATGTGCAATTATTAAAGTCAGAAAGATCTTGGCAGCCTCTTGTGCTGGTAAATAAAACGTTGCATTCACATCGTATGATTAATTAATGTTCCTGATTTGAGGAGATATGAAATCGCTTTACATTCCTTGTGTTATTGAATAACCTAATGTGCATTATTTCTCAGGCTCTTTATTTTTTTTTTTTTTTTACATTCGCACAGTTAAATCACAGGGAAGAAACCACAAAAGCTTCACTTAATTGTACAGTCCTGTGTGAGTTACAGAAAGCAATATTCGAGGAAGTATATGTAATAGCAAGGAAAACAAAAAGTGCCTCTAAAAACAGAGAGAAATGGGAATGAAACTCAATGGTGCCTAGATCAAGCCTTTTAACTTCTTGTTTGCCTATAGCATGCATTGTTCCAAGTAATCTTATTCACATGTCAGAAACAGTTAAAAGAAGTAAAATAAATACAGTACCCAAGAGTCAATAAGCATACCTATGAAATACTTAGATGTTATAATCATTGGGTTCTTAAACCAGGTGGCATAAATTCTTCAGATTCTGGAAACCACAAGATATGACCACACAGTATCAAAAGAAAAAAAAAGACTACTGTAGAGCAGTGTGTTCACACCTTGCTTGTGGAGTATCCTGAATCCCTTCTGTTGGGGTGTCTTGAGTATTTGGGGAAAAAATGACTTTTGCTGCATTTTGCTGTACCTTTTTTCTTTGAGGTCAATATTAAATGATTGAAGTTCTAAATTTCTTCCTCAACCAGACCAGCAATTGATACAGAATTAACTAGTGTGATACAACATGAAGATAGAAAACTGTTTACCACATTTGGAGGTACCTGTTTGCTGCCTCAGTAGACCTTCAAAACTACAAGAACACCTGGGTATTGAGACTGGAGTGATACCCATGAATAGAGCCCATCGGATCAGGGCTCCATCTCTTCATGTGCTATAACTGACCTTCCCAGTGAGAGAAAGATTAATAGGAAAAGAAACGAGGAATAAAAAAAAATCATAAGACAAACAGAAGCAAGTGTCCAAAAATTGAACAGTAACTAGATGCCAATATTTGGGGGCCACTCTCCTTCAGAGTTTGTTCTCAGTGCACCTTGCATAGTAGTAACTCTTCAAAGATGCTTAACTTTTTCAAAACAAAACAAAACTCTTATGAAAAGACAGATAGACCCACCTGTAAATCATGAAAACAATGTTGACAATGGACATTTCTGGTTAACTCAGAAGTCTATTGAGAACATGCTAAGAATGCTCCAGTCTGTGGACCTGAATGTTGGTTTCTAGTTATGCCCCTGGAGAGCTGATGAAGAATTTGAATTGACATTGAGGTAATTGGCAATAGTCATGGAAGAGACAATGATCGCCAGGAAATACTAGCAGTTTTACTCTCTCATGCTCATTTTTGGGATAAGTTCACCATCATGGAAGCCCAGGTTCCTAAGATAACAGAGCATTTACTTAAATAATTTATTTCTCAATTGTTAGTGTAGGTGCTGGAGAGAGAGAGAGAGAGAGAGAGAGAGAGAGAGAGAGAGAGAGAGAGAGAGAGAGAGAGAGAGAGAAGAAGAAGAAGAAGAAGAAGAAGAAGAAGAAGAAGAAGAAGAAGAAGAAGAAGAAGAAGAAGAAGAAGAAAGAAGAAAGAAGAAGAAAGAAGAAGGGAGGGGAAGGAGGTAGATAGGGAGGGAGGGTGAAAGGGAGAGTGAGCAGAAGAGAAGGAGGGGGAGAAAAGGAGGAGAAAGAGGAGGAGAAGGAACATTTGTCTTGCTTTAGTGTTTTCAAATTCTCCCATGAGACATATATGCTCCCTGGCTTGTTCATTTCTGTAATTGTTAAAATGTTAGATGTGTGTGTATCCATCTTGATTTTTAAGTAAATATGGAAATGACTGTATATTCCAGATATTAACACTTACTTTCTCTTGTTCTTTAAAATTTTGCATGGTCGTTCATAAACAAACCCAAGTAAGCATTTTAGGATTGTTTTAAATGCTATGTCTGGAAACAGAGGTCGGTTTTCTACTTGCACCTAGCTTTTTCTTACCATGTCAGCAGACACTGAACTGTTTTTGAGTGCAACTCTCCCTATCACATGCTCTCTCTATTAAGAATGTTTTTCTTCTTAATGAAAGAAAGAGGTGGGCTGAGAAAGTCAATTATGACACAGCAAATTTTTCCACCTGAAAACATAAAACATTAAAACTTACAAGTTATTTTTCTTCCAACAAAAACTATTTTAAAAAATCAACAAAGATACCATGGTGCTGGTTCAACTGGATGTCAGCATGCAGAAGAATGAGAATTGCTCCATCCTTGTCTCCTTGTATTAAGCTCAACTCCAAATGGATCAAGGACCTCCACATAAAGCCAGACACTCTGAAGCTAATAGAACAGAATTTTCTCTTTCATCTAAACTAAGTGCATGCTCTTTCAAATAGGACACAAGATGTTGACAATAATTCTAACCAAGTTAGCTGTACCATCTATTTTTTTTCTCTTTTAGAAAAAAAAAATACCTTCAATCTAACATGTAAAGTGCTGGCTCCAAAATGAAATAATTATAACTTCTTATCCATAGAACAAAATCATTTCAATTATCTTCATAAGTCATATAAGCAGTTTGAAAACTTGTATATGTTTCCCAATCAACTAAAAAAATACTATATACACTAAGAAAGTACATTCAAAAATAAAATAAAAACCCATTGGAGAAAAGACTGCTTCCTTTAGTATTCAGAAAGCATAAACTTGGAATTGGCTTCACCTGCCACTGGTGATTAATTTGCTATTTCTTACAATGTCTCACTTTGATTATTAATGATAATGATTTGATTTATGAGTTCTGTTCACTGAATATTCTCAGTTTCCAAAGATATACTCTGTAGAGAGGGAAGAAATGAGAAAGAGAAGTGTGTGGGTGAGGGGGGAGCAGCTATTGGAGAGATGGTGACTCAGGTAACAGAATGAAGCATTATTTCCCTCTACACACTGGTTCAAGTCTGTAGTTGCATGATTTGCTAAGGTACATGAGGAAATCTAAAGGCCAGAGCAGCGATATGCTATATAATGAATGAGGAAAACTACATCATGATCCCACCTCTGTTCCCAGGTCTTGTCTTCTTATGCGTTGTGGAAATGAACAATATTTGGGACCAGGAGGTCTGGATTTTAAGGCTTTTCTTCACGCAAGTGATAACATGCAAACCCTTCCATCTCACTTCCATGTTAGCATATAGTCCTTCGTGCATATATTAAGAAGAGGGAAATTTTAAGACTATCTGACAAAATTCCTGGTTTCAGGATAGAATTTCTCAGGTTTAGCACAATGAGCAGACTGCTGCACAGCCTTCAGTGTGGTGAGAACACTCTGCTGGACCAGCATGACTCATTATGGATAAGAGAGTAGAAATGTACTTGCAGATCTTCATTGTAAAAACATATCAGGGATAGCTGATTTTTAAAGGTGGAAAGCTACAAAGCCTTTTGCATTCCTTGAAAAAAGTTATCTTTTAGAAAAACTAGAATAAGGAAAAATAATTGCTCAAATTTTAAATTCATAAGGGAAGTTGAGGATCTACATAGATTTTCAAACCTTAAGCTAAGTATGTGAATGCTTGTAGAACTCTATGAGCCTCTGGTCCACATGAATTTCTCAGTACAAGTCTTCATCGCGTCTAATCTTACTGTTATATGCTTTCCAGAAGCTGGAATCTTACATTTATGATCTTGCTTATTCCTCAAACAAATAACGAGTTAAGGGTTACCTTCTCTTTTAAACAGTACAATTAAGACTCAGAGATATAAGGCGATTTTCCCAGGTCACACAGGAAATGGCCTAATGTTTGCCATTTTTGTACTGACTAGCTTTAGTTTTGATGTAGTTAAAATACGGGGGAAATGAACATATTCCTTTATGGTTAAAGTCATATATATGATCTTTTTGTTCCTCTAGCAGGTATGCTTCTTACATATGGACTTAAAACAGGTTATCAGAGTCAAAGAGGGAAATGCTTGATGGTATAGTTTAAATTAGTACAGAGGAGATATTTTCAATATTGAAAAATTTAATACTGTTTTTGATTCCCAATATAGATATGTTTTAAAATATTAATACTAAATCTACTTTCTTGAATTTTCAACTGGCTATTTGGGTAATTTTATTTTAGAAAATGCTTAAAAGGAAAGGATCCTGAAAGAAGCTGAAAAATAGTCTCTCTCTCTCTCTCTCTCTCTCTCTCTCTCTCTCTCTCTCTCTCTCTCTCTCCCTGTCTCCCTCCCATCATTATTTCTCATTCATTGTATTTTGAATATTGTGGTATATCTAAACATTTTTGGCAAACTTCCAAATAATATTCATCAGATGAGTATTATTATCCTTTTATTTTTTAAAACTACAAACATGATCACATGTTTCAAAAGTTTCTGTTACACCAGCCATGCTAACTCCCAATCTTGGAATCAGTTAGTGTCATTAAACAATTCAGGCATTGAAGCCAGCACAAGAAGCAATGCATACTCAGGGAGACAGCTCCTTAGGGCTTTATCAGGAGTTAAGAAGAATCCCAACTTATTCAGCTTCTCAAGGTCTCCTCCGGAGTTCATGCACAATCCCACTGTCTTTAAGAGACACACTCACATTGCCTTCATACAATTAGATACAAACATCTTGTTGACACCGTGTTCTCAGAATATAAGCATTCTAGTTACATTTCTGTAGCTGTGACAATACTTTGCCAGAAAGCATCATGATTGAGTAAAGGACTTATTTGACATAAAAGCCCAGTTCACAGTCCATTCTTTTTGGTAGTAAAAGCAGGGATGAACGTAGCTGGTTCCATCATCCCATCACAGACAAAAGCATCAGGAGATTAATGAATCTTTGCTTTTTTTGTCGCTCATATTCAGTTAAGGTTTTCACTCTCTGCTCCACACCAAGCTCAGGCAATGATGCTGCCTGCATTCAGTCTGAGACTTCCCAATACAGTTAACAACCAGAATGCTCTCCTACAGTCATGACCACAGGCCAACCTGATCTAAATAATTTTTCTTTAAGATTCTCCTCCCAGGTTATACTGGGTTGTTAGAAAATTGATAGCTAACACTAGCCAGCAGAATATCAATTTATTTTCTTAAGGCCATAAATGAGGCTGATAGGATGATGGTCTTCACAACAATGAGTCACATGTGTTGGGTATAAAGTCAGCAGCTACCTGGATTCTGCCACCTCCCCTCACTAGGTCATCT
This sequence comes from Apodemus sylvaticus, assembly GCF_947179515.1. Lineage (NCBI taxonomy): Eukaryota > Metazoa > Chordata > Mammalia > Rodentia > Muridae > Apodemus > Apodemus sylvaticus. The sequence goes on along the minus strand of NC_067485.1, from coordinate 75,797,103 downwards.
TCAACCTCCACATAATGCCATTACAGTGGCGTCTTTATGGGCCAGAAAGCACTAGAGGGCACAGCACAAGGCACATAAAGTTGCTTTGTTCAAAGGGTTGTTCCTTCTTGTCTCATTCTTGCTATATGTATATACACTGATGATTTTGTAGTACCACAACCCAGACTAGAAAGCAGCATAGCATAAGCAAAGACAAAAATAATTTATTAATATCAAGGATCTAAAAAACACAGATACTCTGTGACTCATTAAATCATAAATTAATGACAAAAACACAAAGTCTGTTTTCCTTTCTTCATTTGTTGAAGCAGAATCAAAGAGAATTTTGAAGAGTAAGATCTCATTGCTCTGTACTGGGAATCAAGCCCTCGTCACTCTTAATGGCTGTTTCTTGCCAAGATACCTAGCCCCTGGGGGTAAAAATTTCCCCTAAAAAGACCTGGAAGAAATTCAAGGCTGCTAAAGGCTTGAATAAAACTTGACTTAATGTGCATTGTACATTTTTATTACCCTTGATGATACGTTATAATTACCTTCTTAAATCATGTGAGAAAAAACTTAAACACATTATTAGTATATGATAATATTCCCAGACCTAACCAGTTTGATGCTGGTCTCCCTCCCCGGAGAGTAAAGAAGAATGGATAACAAACTGGCCAATAAAACAGAAAATGTGTTAGACACGGGAACAAATATGATTCTACCAAAACCCACAAGATTTAAATTCTCTGCTTAAGCTACATGGCCAAAAGTTGTAGGTCCATTTCCAGTACTGCAGTAGATTCAAAAAGGTGCTTTCTTTTGTGTGTTCCGTGAGCAATGAACCCAACTATAAGCAAAATGAAGAGGGTTTTTAATAAATGAGCACAGTGGAGTCACCTGCATCCATTTCTTAAGGGTGTTTAGAAATAAGAGAAAGGACTGAAGAGAAAATGACTTTATTCTTTCTGTTGTGTGGCCTGAGTTCAGCTGAACATGACCATTAGTGATAGCCTGAGATGAGCTGTTTTAGGGCATCTTACATTCACAATGTATTAGCATTGCTTGCAGAGGGCAAATTTTAGAAGTCATGGGCTTGAAAGTAAGGCACATAAACAGAGGTGTGTTTGCTCCAGTCTGCCGGTGCTTTGTGATTGTGTTTGAAGGTGAGCTGGAAGGGTGAATCGGGTCCCTGACCTGACATTCTGTAGGCCCACAAACATGCAGGAAAAGGCAGGTTTCTTCTAGAACCTCCTAGGACAGGAAAGGGCTGGCATCCAACAGGAGGTGATGAACTGTAGGTGGGAGCTGGCTCCTGCGCTCCTTGATTGAAGATCAAAACAGATTTTTGTCTGGGCAAATATCTTTCAGAAATCCAAATGTCGGAACATTTATAGCTTATCCTTTAGCAGTGTGCTCAGAGAGATGCGCTGGTAGACATTTCATAGCAGCCTACAATATTAATTTTTGCCAGAAAGTGAATGACATGGTTAATGAAGCTAATTGGTTACTCAGAAGCCTGAGTCCTGGGTGGGAGAGAGTTTATATGAAGATGGAAAAAGTGGATAGTTCTGTTTTTAAATATATATATATATATATATATATATATATATAATTGGCTGTTTAACAGTTGTAAAGCCGGTGGTGTGTTCCTAATAGAAATATGAGTAAAATGTGTATTATTCTATTTTGGAGTACTGTTTTTTTTTCTCAGATTTTAAAGGTTTTGTATAATAAAGGGAACACTGTAAGTTGACTATAGAATAGGGAAAACATATATTATGTGAGGCTGAGCTTTTTTTTAAACTCGAAATTACTATATATATATATATATATATATATATATATATATATATATATATATATAATATTGGGGTTTTAAAATATTTCACAGTCCAGAAGGGTTGAACTGAAATTCATGTAATCTTTTTAAGAGCATGCATGAGAAAAATTGTGTTCATAAATATTTCTGGACAATTTGAGGAGATAATAATGGAATGTTTTTTCCTAATCTTTTTCTATTTTCTTAAAGCTCATGATCAATTCAAATTGGATAGAGCAGACCTGTGAGATGAGTAAACAAGATAACATTTGATGCATATCTATGCAGATAAGTCAGAACTTTAATCTCTCAGAAATAGGCAATAAAGTGTATTATTATCATAAACTCGGATCTAAACTGTCAATAATTCTGAGGCTTGGGTGATCATCTGGACAGTGTAAAGTCAATTTAAACAACCCAACGATCTTATTTTGGATTTAATGTATTAGATAACTCAGCCAAATTGATGGGCACACGATGTAAGTTCAACTACCAGCTCACAGCAAGAATTCAAAATCTAAAGCAACCACACACTGACCACTGGGAATCTGCATAAGTAAACCAGCAAAATTACCCAAACTCCACATATACAGTGTTGTTAGAATGGTAAATGAAAAGATTGTGATAATAGTTTCTAGTCTAAAATTAAAAGATGCTTTCTTCATGGTTATTCCACTTTATGAGGTTATAATTGACATTATATTTAGTCATGGTACATAATAATGACATGACTTTGCTACTGTACTGGAAGGTTTTGTGTCAAATTGAAACAAACTGGAGTTATCACATAGAAAGGAGCTTCATCTGAGGAAATGCCTCCATGAGATCTAGCTGTAAGGCATTTTCTCAATTAGTGATCAAGCAGGGAGGACCCCTTGTGGGTGGTACCATCTCGGGGCTGGTAGTCTTGAGTTCTATAAGAGAGCAGGCTGAACAAGCCAGGGGAAGCAAGCCAGTAAGAAACATCCCTCCATGGCCTCTGCATCAGCTCCTTCTTCCTGACCTGCTTGAGTTCTAGTCCTGACTTCCGCTGGTAAACACCAGCAATGTGGAAATGTAAGCTGAATGAATTGTTTCCTTCCCAACTTGCTTCTTGGTCAGAATGTTTGTTCACGAATAGAAACCCTGACTAAGACATTTACATACATTGTGAAATGAGTAACTCAACTGAATTAACAGCCATCACTTCACATTCCTGTACTGGTATGTGTGTGTGTGTGTGTGTGTGTGTGTGTTTAACTGTGCAACATTTGTTCTTCTATGTTTAGTCTAGTAAACAGAATATCCTCTTAGTTCATCCTCAGTGTGACATAAGAACCATAACCTTGAATCTCAGTGATTGTCTTTCAACTTTTTGAGGTCAACTTCAAATAGTACTCATTAAATTAAGAGAACAAGATTGCCATTTGTGGTTTTCCTTAGTCAACATAATGTAAAACAGAGTGTGAAGGAAGCATATGTAGAATGCATGGATATGCACAATACTGTTCCATGAACATTCATTCACTAACATGACTGAATTAGTATGCATGTATAAACACATAAAAAGAAATCATGTGGTTAGGAAGCAATAAAGGAAATCTCCAAAAATAACAGATATGGGAATAAAGTGTTACATATGTAAATAATAGGTTGAATTTTTTAATTGGCACAAAAACTTGGGGCCTTCGGGCCGATTTTGGGGTAATGAAGACAAAAGTTTATCATGAGAATATGAACAGAATTGATCTCCATTTTTAAGTCTTTGATTCATGAACTTGCTATTTTTGTTGGTTTATTTCCATTAAAATTAAGACAAAGAAGAAGAGGAAAATTTATTACGCATTCAGTCATGGATGATCCTAGCTCAAACGGTAAACATTTCAATAATGACTTCCAATACAAAATGAGTGCCTGTATCTCCCATTCATCTTATTTAATATGTTAGATTATGTTAACAACAGTATAGTCATTAATGGAAAATAACTCCACAAGGAAGTTCTAGAAATTCAGCATCAAGAATATAAATTGACAGATTCTATAGATAAAGGAGCTTAAGATAATACTAACATTCTGAACTGACCTAAGAGCAAACACCCATAGATGTCAGACCAGTGGCTGAGGGACCCCAAAGCAAGAGTTGCAGGCAGTGATGAGCTATCTGATGTAGGTGCTGAGAAAGCTTCTACAGTGAGCAAGAGCTTCTCCCCCACTGTGGGTAAGCAAGCATTCTTACCCACTGACCCAGCTCTGCTGTAGCAACTTCAATAATTAGTTAGACCTTAGATAATTGCTCTTTTACTTCCTGACTAAGCTCAATTTCCCATAAACTACTTTTTACATTATTTTGATTATAGAATTCTCTTTGTTTTTATGCTTAATAAATATTTTATTGACTGCTTTTGTAGCCTTTTCCTTCGCTCTTAGGGAAGCTATTTGGATTTCACTTATTTCATTTTACCAAAATAGTTCTTTGTATTCTTTGTAATTTCCATGATGTTTTTTTAACTGTTTTATTTCTACCCTAACTTTGATTCTATTGTGTTTGACTTTTTTCTTCTCTACCACAGTTTTCAGCATCTTACATATACATAATATTCTTAAGATTTTTATCATGGATGTAATTAAAATTATGAATCACTATTTAAGTCTAATATAACTTCATTTCACAAAGTCAACTAGAATTATTTTCAATGTCATGCCACCATAAAGTTTTCTAAACTCCTTTTGGTTCCCATCAATGAATATTGTCTTTTGTTGTTATAATAAATTATTTGTAACTTGAAAATTTCTTTTTTGTGTAATGTAGTAAATTTTTACAGTCAGACTACCAAGAATAACTTTTATTTTCTTCAATCAATTTTAGTTTTATTTTATCTACCAGTTTCGAAAATAGATGATAGATAAATAGTTAGATAGTTAGGTGATAGACAGATGATAGATAGGTAGATAGGTAGATAGATAGATAGATAGAAACATTCCACCACTGCAGGTTATCCAGACTGTATACTGGAAAAACCTGTTTCTAGTTGTGGTGTAGCTCAGGCTTTAGCATACTCCTTTAATCCCTCTGGCTGGAATATGGGCATACTCTTTGTACATACTTGTAATTCCAAACAATGAAGGTAAAGTTACTTCGTACAAGGAAGAATTCATGTTTGAAAGTGATGTTTAATTGAATGGCAGACAAAGTGACACATCAGGGAAATATTTGACAGAATAGGTTATGCCCAACTCTCACAAGGAGAAAGAGAGAGAAAAGGGAATCCACTTAAGGTCAGTGCAGAGAGGAGGCAGTTATAGAGAGACAGGCTTCAGAGAGAGAACAAACTACACACAGGTGAAGACAGAACAAGCCAGAGAATGAGAACGAACCAGATAATTAGAATAGATTGCCAGAGTTAGTTTGAAGCCAGGAAAAGTAAAACATCAGAAGCCAAGAAATAAGCCAGATTACATCAGTTAACTTAGAGAGAAGTTTCAGCAAGAACAGCTGAGTTGAATCAGCCAGAGATCAGAAAGAGCTAAAAAAGGTGACCTTATTCAAAAGTAAGTTTCAGAGGCTGAAAATATTCTAGGCCTCAATTACATATTACAGAAACTAGAAGCTTCCAGAACTATGCCTAGGTTGGCAGATGAAGGTTGTAAGCATTGGAGACTACAATTACCTGAAAAAAATAAGTTACCTTTTATATCTACTGTGCTGTAGTTTCCCAATTTGTACTTACCTGTTTTTGCATTCTATGTATTGATGCTATGTGACATTCCTTCAAGTTGCAGATTATTTAGTTACTAAAATAGTATTCTTTCTTTGATAATTATTTCTTTCGATGCAGTTTGATTTTCATTTTATAAAACTTAACATTTGTTATTCTAATTGTATTCTTTTCTTTGGGGCATAATATTGCTAAGATCTTTCATTTGTTTGATGTCTATATATGTGAGGACTTTAGGCATACCGTTTGACTGAACTTTGGTTTTGTAAAAATCATCATTTTATTTGAATATATGCTTATTATAAAAAGTATACACTATGACACATGTATTTCAAAAAGAAATGGTTTTTGCAGTTTACTGCATTAAGAAAACCACAAACTTGAGGGCAAAGTGAACAAAACGGCCCCTATCTGGATCTCTTACAACATATACTGTTGATCCACTGATGTTACTGAAAATCCTTCAGCCATCTGAATGCAAGACTGTCCAAAATTATATTAAAATTATAATAAAATTATATATTAGGAGTTGTTGAAATGTACACATAAAATTATTATATTCAAATCTGCAAATAAGTACATTTTCCAAATTTTGGAAAATTGATCATATACTTAACACTTACATGCACAGAAATTCATACATTACAGCTGAATCTTTTGATAATCTGATTCAAGTAATATAATATCAATAAGACCCCACCCCAAAAAGGATGTGCCACTTACTTACATCTATTTACTTCTTTTTGAATTGTGCCACCTTATTTCTGTTAAAACCCAGATGGGTCTCATTTCTGGTGACCTGAAGCATTGATGAGACTTTAATTCCCAGAATGAAAGTGCTAATTTGGTAACTAATATCAAGAGTGAAATACCATGTCTTTTGTTTTATTTAATTGAAAAGAACATAGTGGAAAACTAAGTTTAGAAAATAAAGCAATTATCATTCATGGCTTTTATTTAAATTAGCTCTATAGCTATGCACAGGTTCAAGAAGGTATGGGTTGGAAAGGCAGCTGTAAGGTATTTCACATGTCTCACCATTTCGGCTTCATTATAATTAAATGTGTAGTATAATAATCTGAAATTATTTTTATACCTTGGACATAAAATGCAATGAAAGTTTAATTAGCAGAAACTGTAGTGGTTAAGAAGATAATGGAAACAAACTTTGGGAGAACACAATTGTTACTTATATCGTGGATGTATATTTAAAGTTCCATTAAGAATAACAAACAATTTAAGAATAATCAAGGTCCATTGCTATAGAAATATGTTAATGTGATAATTTCTTTTCAATTGCTTTTTACCATTAAACCCAAGATCTGCATCCATTTCCTATTTTCAATTAAGCTTATAATAAGGCAACCATTCCCCTTTATTTCTACTGTTACATTGTTACACTGAATCAAAGAAAAGAGAATATTCTATCTATTCCATAGATCAAAATAGAGAACAACACAAAATCATTGTGCCACCAATCTTGCTCTGGGCATGAAGTATAGACTCTGAGAGCCCCAAAAAGTCACAAAATGCCTTTTGTGGAAATTTCTAAAAACAATGTACTTGGATGCAGACATTAAACATTCTTAAAGACAATTCATTTGTCTTTACTGTAAAGTAAATTCATTTACTTATGTGATTCTCTTGCATAATCACGTAATTAGTTCAAAGCTGAAATATGTGAATTATATCTGTCAGCACATAATTTTTAAAAAACTAAATACATATAACCCCAAATGTCAAGTATTTTATGGTGTTTTTCCCAATGTGAATTTTTGGCTGATAAAGATTTCTATGGTTACAGCAAAAGAGAGTGGCACATGCCTGTACTTCCATCACTAAGGACATTTAGGTAGATAAATGAAAAGTGTAATAACAACTTGGGTTATATAATGAATGCAAGAGCAACCCATGCTGCACAGCAAATTGTTTCCAAAGCAGATGACTTGTGCTCCTACATGTGAGTGATCCTCAGGAATGAAAACATTACCAATGGCCACTGCTTTTCCTTATTACAGTCAAGATCCCTTCTTGGTCTTGCTATTATTACCTTTGTTTGGGGCTAATCACAGTTAATTAGGATAAGTATTCTTGATGCCTGTCTTCAGTATGATGCTGAGGATTTTTCAGGAATTATAACTCCAAGCTTGCAAAGTGGATAAAGGAAAGTTAGGCGGTTTGGAGTTGGGCACATTTTTTAATTGTTAAAGCTAACTTTATGGATGATATATCAAACTCTGAAAGACTCATATCATCTCATGTGTATCAGATACTAAACTCTGGTGAATGGGGATGGCCAATGAAAGAGCTGCACTTGTTCTTCATAGAGATAACATGAATCACTGGTACTCAGCTGGAGAGCTGGGAAGATTGACTACTGGAGAATGGGACAGGTATAAAGATAATGGATCTGGACCAGAAACCTAGGTCGTTTGGAAATACTGATTAGAGAAAAAGAAAATATGCGCTTCCTTAACAGGAAAAAAAAATGGGAAAAACCTAAGAAGCAAATACAATAGAACTATGAAACCAAAAACATGAATAAGAGCTAAAACTGCAGACACACAAGCTTATCCTTTACTTCAGAACTTTACAGAGACACTTCTCCAAATGTTAATATGAAATGAGTTTATATATTGTTTTCTGATATGAAATATGTTTCTAGGGGGAGATGAAATGAAATGAAAAAATAAAGAACAACAAGAAAATCCAGGCAAAACATTTCCCCATTTTGTCTACTAATCTAGGAATAAATTATACATCATGCTACATACTAAAATCAGATATAAAAATAAAATTTAAAAGTATGTGAGTGAGATGATAATTTGTGTATCTGAGTATACTTACTTATTAGTACGTGCCTATACATTTGAAGGTGTATTAAGAGGATAAAGATTAGAGTTCAGGGAATCCACGTAATCATTCCACATTTGTGGAACTCATCATTGAATGAACTGAAACTGAACACTTTTCCATACTCTTTGAGTCTCCTCCCACTTTTCAAAATTCTCAATGAAGTAAGAAAAAACATAATAAGGGCAACCTTGACAATCTAGAAACAGGTTATTTCCTAGACATACACTGTGATCACTACAAAGTCACCACAAAACAGAGACTCAAGGGATAACTTGATGTGCTAATCTTTGACCCTCAATATCTCTTTGGTTCTAAGATGGTTCTGGATAGACTCAGTGAAACAGTATTTGGCAAAACCAGAACGGGGAAGTGGGAAGGGGTGGGTGGGAGGACAGGGGAAGAGAAGGGGACTTACGGGACTTTCGGGGAGTGGGGGGCTAGAAAAGGGGAAATCATTTGAAATGTAAATAAATTATATCGAATAAAAAAATGTAAAAAAAAAAAGATGATTATCAACATTAAATACACCTAGAGAAATGTTTGTCTTACCACTGTAATATTGAAATAGGTATGTTTGGAGACTACCCTGCAACTTGTACATGTGGACTCACTTCAGATACAGATACAAGACCAGATAGATGATCAATAGTCCTGACTGATTGAGGAGCTATCCAAGGTGCTCACACATACACGAGCTACTGCTCACTATGACGTCATAGCAAGTTTTGTATCTTCCAGTTCTGTTCAAAGAAATGATGTTGAGTTTTTGGTTACCATAGACTAGGTTAAGTGAAATGACACCATGGCACGAGAAAGAGAGAGAGAGAGAGAGAGAGAGAGAGAGAGAGAGAGAGTTTTGTATTTAGTTTACTTTTTAAAAAAGCAGCAGTCACATTGATTACTCTCTAAATTCTTTTGACTACAAATGAGTCCTGATCCACAGATTGGGAAAAAATTATATTAAAAACCTGGGCATGCTGTTCCAAGCTTGTATTCCCAGCAGAGCAGAAGTAGAGACAGATAGACCTCAAGGGCTTACTGGTCAGCCAGGTTAACCTACAGAAACAGAAAAGGGTAGATGGACCCTGATAAAAGAATGACATCCTAGCTTACTCCACATACCACACACACACACACACACACACACACACACACACACACACTTGAATTGGAAGTACTTTTTTATGAAGAAAAACCTGCTAACAAAAGACAAAGGGAATGGTACGGAAGACAGAATATCATTTGTCTCCCTCTTCCTTATTTTCTCCTGATGTTCTCTCCTTTCATCTTTAGCAACATAAGAGCACATTTGCATTGTTAAATATTGCTTTGCCCGTGACTAATTTTTAAACTACTGGAAATAGTGCAAAGGCAACGCTTTTCATTTAAGCTACATAATAACTGAAAGCTTTTATCAGTGTCTTTAGTTTTTTGAAGATTTGGAAACTTGGCTTCCAGGATGATCAAAAACATTCATGTGATAAAACATAAGGTTATGAAAGCTGGTAGCTTGTGATATTAATAGACAAATAAAACTTGTTTAGAAGTTCATTAAAAGCCCACAGTCAGGAACATGAGCACAATAGATAGGACCCTATAAATCTACATAGATTGAGCACATAAACAATAATGAAACATTCGTCTTTACTTTAAAAATTTATTACACCCTAATCCTTGGGCTATTGAAGAATTTAATCACTGGACAACATTATTTTAACAGCTTTTTGTACAAGATAAGCAATCATAAATAATCTCCTAATGAGAAATTAAACCATGTGCCATTTCCGCAACAGAGCAGGAATTTAAAAAAAAAACACTATTAATTCTGAGCATTGGTCATCTTTAACTTTATTCAATCTGAAACAGAACAAACGAAGACAGAACAGCCCAATCTGATGGATTTTTTTTGAGCCTAGCCTTTAACGTCTGAGTCATCTCTGCTGCCCAAACAACCCCGTCTTAATGCTCTGCCTTCATCTTCTTCGTAGAATCTTTTCAAAATCTCAAGGAATATCCCAAAGGATAATTATGAGCTCTTAAAAAATAAAGATGAGGCAGACAAAAATGGAATGTCTTTATTTTTTATTTATGTTTTAAATTTTCTATATCCTTTGTTTACATTCCAAATGATTTCCCTTTTCCCGGTACCCCCCTCTCCATAAGTCCCATAAGCCCTCTTCCCTCTGCCCATTCCCGAATCAACCCCCTCCTACTTCTCCGTCCTGGTAATCCCCTACATTGCTGCATCAAGCCTTTCCAGGACCAGGGCCCTCTCCTTTCCTATTCTTGGAAATGATATGTGAATTGTGTCTTGGGTATTCAGAGATCTGGGCTAATATCCACTTATCTGTGACTGCAATCCATGTGTGTTCTTTTGTGATTGTGTTACCTCACTTAGGATGATATTTTCCAGTTCCAACCATTTGCCTAAGAATTTCATGAATTCATTGTTTGTAATTGCTGTGTAGTATTCCATTGTGTAAATATACCACATTTTCTGTATACATTCTTCCATTAAGGGACATCTGGGTTCTTTCTAGCTTATGGCTATTATAAATAAGGCTGCTATGAACAGAGTGGAGCATGTGTTCTTATTGCATGCCAGGGAATACTCTGGGTATATGCCCAGGGGTGGTATAGTGGGGTCCTCTGGAAGTGTCATGCCCAGTTTTCTGAAGAACGGCCAGACTAATTTCCCGAGTGGTTGTACCAGCTTTCAATCTCACCAGCAGTGGAGGAGTATATCTCTTTCTCCACTTAGAAGAAAAGCATAACAATTTTCCATTCTCAGTTTTAAATGTCTTGATTCCTATTAAAGGTGTTTTACTTATTTATAAATTTATATTTATACATGTACATATTACCTTTAAATACTGTATATATAATAAAATATACATGTAATATATTTCATGTCATTACCACAACTGTGTAAATAGCTTATATTTCAAATTCTATGACATCGTTTTCATAATTAAAGAATTGCAAGAATTAAAACAAAGCCATATCTTAAATATAACCATTTACACAAGGGGAAAGACTTTAGATCCTTAAAACTTTAGACTCTAATGAAAGTAAACAGAAAAGGATGAGATAATAAGTCTATTCTTTAAGTAGTTATAATGTTTTCAAGTTATTGAAGAAAGCAAGACAAATTTATTTACCTTGATAATTTTAGTTTTGTTATGTCATGTTCATATAGCAAATACTTCCCTCTCTTGTGATTATTACAACTTTTAACTTTATAATCATCAAGTTGTCTATGTACTTTGGCAAAATCATATTTCATCCATCCTAGAAATCTACTTGGAGTAACACAGTCTCAAGAAAATAGAATTCCATCTGTGCTTTTGATACGTTTTGTTTATGATGCCCAAGCATGGCTATCCACATCTGAGGTACTTCTCCCATATAGATTCTCAATTTTGAAGTCTGCCTGTGGCAGATCACAAGTTCCCTAAACACAATTATATGAGTTTAAATCTTTGCACAACAGGGAGTAAGGAAAAAGAGTTCAAGTTCTTACTTTTGTACTTACATAACTAGTCCCAATCAAGCCCAAAATGCTCACTGACCCTGAAGAAAATATTGACTATGGAATGCATAGCAACTGAAGAAATGTCATTACCACAACTCTGTAAATAGCTTATATTTCAAACTCTATGATATCGTTTTCATAAAAATTAATGATTGTAGAAATTTGAGTTTTTGGTGGATATCATCTCACCCATTTCTATCTCAGGACTCCTCTATCTCTACTTCAAAATATATCTATGTTCTACATAATGGACCAAGACAACTTGCCAAAGAGCTAGTACCTCCCACCTACTTAAAAATGATAACAGATATTCAGATTATTTCCTTCCTAATGTTTCTTAGCCTATGGTTACACAACATGCACACTAGCATTCAATAACATTAAATCTAGCTAAACAGAATTTATATATTTAGTTATTATAAACCAAGATTGCCACATTTTATACATTAGAGTTTAAACAGTGTGCCCTGTGTAAACTACCCTAACTCAGTAATTTAGTTCTTCCTAACACACCCCCCCTCTATCTCACACACACACACACACACACACACACACACACTCAAACCAACTATAAATACTTCATTTAATTTTTAGAAGAACTAGAAGTTAGGTATTTCTACGAAATGAAACATGGCTGGATAAAGCACAAGTCTAGATGTCACTTTGGATTTTTGTTTTGCTTGGTTTGGTTTGGTTTTTGTTTATTTTCTGTTTTTATTTTTTTTACAAAGCATTAGAAGTCTCACGTTCATAGGAATAGGAAGAGCAGAGAACTGAGGTTGATCCGAACGGCCTACATTCCTATTTTGATGAAGTTCACTAAGAAGTGAATGATCAGACAGAAAGTTCCAGTGATTAGTTCCCACGGACAAGCTGGAATTGTCTCTAAGACCTACCTGTAGCCAAGTTCAGCATGATGCCCTTGCAAATCTTTCTTCCCCTCCTTCCTGTGAGGTGATCTTACTGAAGAAAGTTCTTTCTAGAGCCCAGTGATGGCAGGGAATGATTGTGTTTCTTATCTGTCCAGAACTAACATGTGTGGTCTCAACTTACTACTTAAATACACTTATGAGAACAGTGGCTTTTTTTTTTGAGACAGGGTTTTTCTACATAGCCCTGGCTGTCCTGGAACTCACTCTGTAGACCAGGCTGGCCTCAAACTCAGAAATCTACCTGCTTCTGCTTCCCAAGTGCTGGGATTACAGGCATGTGCCACCACAGCCTGGCTGAGAACAGTGTCTTAAGCAGTGTCTAATAGAAATTAAGCCAATGTTTTGCCTCATAAAAAATATAAAACAGCAAAGCAACCATTACCTCTCTAAAAGATACTAAGATCTTCTATTATATATATATTTGTGAAGTGTAATTCAAACTTTTATTTTATTTTATTTTATTTTTATTTTCTATATTCTTTGTTTACATTCCAAATGATTTCCTCTTTCCCGGATCCCCCCTCCCCATATGTCCCATAAACCTTCTTCTCTCCATCCCTTCTCCAATCACCTTTTTCTCTGTCCTTATATTCCCTTCCAATGCTAGATTGATCCTTTCTAGGATCAGGACCCTCTGCTATTATATTTTAACAGCGAAATCAAAATGAATATTCTAAAGCAATGTAATTAATGTAAGATGCATAGACAACATCATAGTACCACCAGCATTATAAACACAGGGGTGTATATTACTAATATCACTACCAGTGATAATATAATTAATCAATGATTCATTATCAACAATGAAAATCCAAAAGGAAAGAAACACAGTGGGTGTTACCTATGGATATATCTGTGAATGAAAATTTAATGAATATTTCTCTTCCCGATATTATTGGACTTTATTTTTCAAAGTCTTTCTAGAAATACGGATTTTATATAGCTCATACTTCTTTATTGCTCTAAATACATGACTAGCTGTCTAGAAATGCCAATCTCCATAGAAGAGAATTCAAATATCCATGAAAAAAGGCACATATATCCACATACATGCATGCATACATACATACATACATACATACATACAATGCCGAAAGCCTTACTTACATACATTTTCATGGAACAACTGTATGCCATCATTATTTCTAAATGTACTACCAAAGAAGTAAGAGATTTTAGATAATTCTTTCAGCTTACAGCACAATTCTTTGAAATTAACCCACAAATTGGTTTTAGCTCATATTTGTATGTTATCAAAGCCATCTTTCTGACGTAGACATTTGTTCTCTTAGGATGCTTGCAAAGATGTTTATCATGGGAAGAGAACCTGCTCGCCTTTGGTGGTTTTAATCTCAGTTCAGCATCTTTGCATTGAGTACATTACTTTTCTTTCAAATAATCATGTACACGCTACCGTGTCAAAACTGTAGTCTCTTTACATGGGAGCCATTATTCTCTGACTGTGTGTAAAATTCTTTGAGGTTAAAAATTCAGTTTATTCAAGAAAACTAGCACTCCCCCCACCATGATAAATGAGTCTATCAAATCTTAATCAGTGACAAAGTTGATTCCACAGAAAAATATACTTTTATTGTCATTTGAAAAGACTGTACCATATATTGACAGTGTGCAATAAAAGTCCATTTCTATTACATCAAATAGAGCTATCAATCACAGGACAATCTATTTTATTTTTTTTTATGAAAGTATAATGTGAGTACAGGCTTTCTTTAGACAGGTTGTTATCAGAAGGAAGTTTGTATTCGTGCATCTATTCACATTAAGATTTGACTAGTAAACAGTTGGCTGGAAAATAAGAGTTTTATGTGTTTGTAAGCAAAGTTAACTCATGTGTTACATTTCTCTTTCAGCATTATGTTTCCGTTAAATAAAAGTTAAAAATTTTCTGTATTGATCTGAGGATGAACTTGCATTAAAGTTAAGCAATCTTAACAATAAAGGTGGCACTGCATCCACACTGAGCTGAACTTCAGAGGTAGTTAAAGGAACAACAGTTAAATTCATGGGGAATTCTCCCCTTTGAAGAGTGGTAACACAGAAGCCCAGGACCTTCCAACAGACAGCTCATTATTGCAGACTGTCTATGCAAATTGTTCACTGACTACAGGCCCTCGGGGGAGGCTTTTTCTGTTTTCTGTCTCTGGTACTAACCTAGTATAACTTGCCATATTACTGCCCTCTTGCCAGTAATGTTAATGATGGTGATTATTAGTAATAACTCTGAGTAATGAGGTTTTCTTCCCTGTACTCAAAATAATTGCTCAGTGTAAATCCACTGCAAGTTTTACGGTGCGCTAAAGATTAGTAACATTAGAAACTTGGCAAATCTTACTTATAGAGGCATTTTACCTAATGATCTAATCCATCAGTTTCCAGGCTTAGCAGTCTAGGGACTCACTTATTAGGAAGAATCTTCCTTCTTTTCATATCTTCACTATGAAAGAGCCTAGCCACCCTGCAAAATGCATAAGGGGCTTTTTATGGATGTCTTGAATGTATAAACTATGCTAAACACATGACAGTCCATGAGAAAATTCACTGCATTAGGTCCTTAGATTGAAATATAGCTTATGTGATCTCTGATTTAAGTAATTTTAGAAGAGATTTATCTTGTACTTTGATATCTAAAAGCCTAAATTGGTATCTAGATTCTAGATTAGCTGATAGCATTGATGAACTTGTAAGTAATTTATCACATGTGCAAACTAACACTTGAGAGCTTAATAATATTTGAGCAATTCTTGATATTTATCATACTTTATTTTGCTTCTTCCTTTTTATCTCTATTCTGTCTATACTTACTACAAAATGAGGTTTAACCAGTATATTAAATGATTTTGAATTCTCTTAGAATTTGAAGTCAGATCTGTAACATTCTATTAGAATATTCAGTTTGGAACTTTGAGATTTCTAGTATATATTTAATCAACAAATATTTTATTATATTCTAATTTCTTTATTTTCTACTTCATCAACTCATTTCATTTTATTTTTTTTATATCTTTACCTTTAATATAACAATATTTTCTAACTTAACATATCTACCTTAATTCTTAAAAGCTAATTATTCTTAAAATTCATTTTATTTTACCCAATAAATGTGTCCCATCTATTTTAAGTAATTAAGCTGAAAATGTTTTACAGATTCCTTAAGAATTACTTTTCAACTTACAACTTATACT
The DNA here is from genome assembly GCF_947179515.1 of Apodemus sylvaticus. Taxonomy (NCBI): domain Eukaryota; kingdom Metazoa; phylum Chordata; class Mammalia; order Rodentia; family Muridae; genus Apodemus; species Apodemus sylvaticus. The sequence goes on along the minus strand of NC_067485.1, from coordinate 75,781,081 downwards.
CCATTGTTTAGCTTAGAAATGTATGTATTCACGCTTTTTACGTTATTTTCAATTTTACTTTCATTATAGCCATGTAATAAGATTATATATTTTTGATCCAAGCACATTGTGTTCTGCCTGCATCAGTGGATCACGGATGGCAAGGCACAATCTGCATACTTTGGCAACAATTATTTTTAGCTGCTTTCCAGCCCTGCTCTCTTAGAGTAACTTTTACCTCAGAACTACCTTCTTTCCATTTACTCTTAGATATCTTTCTTAGTTTTTAATCACCTCTTGGAAATGGTACTTTAAAAAGGTAAACTACAACCCATAATCTCCTGCATCAGCCACATCGTATCATTGTGACAAAAACATGCAAAAGGAGGAGAAATTCCCTTTGCTTCAGCTTTCAGAGCTTCACCTTGGGAGAGAAGGTGAAGTGCGGGAGCTTGGCTCATCAAGGCTGGGTGGGAAGGAAAGAGAGACTTTCTTGTCAACTCGGCTACCTCAGAAATTAACTAAAGCCCAAGTGACTGGGTACACAAGTAAGGGGATTGTTGTTGTTGTTGTTGTTGTTGTTGCTGTTGTTATAATCATTTGAAGTGGTAAGACCCATTTTTAATCCAGATGTTTTGAGATGAGAGACCCACCTTTAGTCTTGCCCACACCTTCTTTCTAAAGGACATAGAAGAAGGAAGCTTGCACTGTTTGCTTGCTCTTGCTCTGGTTAGCCCCCATGAGCATTAGAGGCTAATTCTTCAGGATTCAGAGCAGCTGAGACATCCAGCCTCATGGATTGCACAACGATTGAATTCTTAGACCTTCTATTAGTAGTCAACCATTGTTAGATTAGTTGGACCACATCCTGTAAACCATCCTTATAAATCCACTTTCTATATGTAGATGGATTCATTGTATAAGTTCTGTTCCTCTAGACATAAACAGAGAGAAACAGAGACAAAGGGAGACACACAGAGAGAAGCAGGGTGGGTGGAGGAAGAGAGAATGAGAATAAGCCCTAAGAACCTGCACCCCTACCCCACCCCATGACCTACTTCCTCAGCTAACCCCCACTAGAACTAGTTTTCATAGCATGTTGAAATATCACCACCAGCAGGTCAAGCCTTCAAAGTTTGTACCTTCTCAACAGGCATGTCATATCCAAATGATAATATCCCTGTCCTCATAAACCATGGCTTCAACTCCTCTAATTACTTTAAATATAGAAATTCTGTTTCTAATCTAGGGAGAAATTTAATTAAGCAACATCAGAATTTGGTGTTTGTTTGTTCTTTTAAAAGAGCATATTTTAGGTATAATGTTAGGTGTTCAGAATATAAATATGGGTATCAGGAAATTCAGAGTTTTAGACAATTCTTTAGAAGTGGGTGTTGGGGCAGTACTAGAGAGCTGACTTGTAGTTAAGAGTGCTTACTGCTCTAGGAGAAGACACAGGTTAGCCACATGGTAGCTCACAACCACCTATAGCCTCAATTCCATGGGGCAGGCACATTCATACAGTGGTGCACACACGTACTGTATACACACATGCAGGCAAACACACACATAAAATAATGATTAAATAATTTTAAATAACTTTAAAGGGTACTTTTAAAAGTTCTGAAACTGCCTTACAATAGAAAGTTTAAACTTTGCCTTTTAATTTTTTTCATAAAATTGCATCAGAAAACACAAACATGTATACTTCATGTTTCTTGAATTGATCATTACTTACAAAGTGTAATAAAAGCTTTGTAATTGGACATGTGAGAATTCTTTTGGACACAGAAATAATTCATCTCTTCATAATAGCTCCATGGCACTCCATAAATGGATCAATAAAATTTTATCGCTCCTTTTATTGATAGACATGTAGTTTTGTAAAAGTTTAAGAAGTAATGTTAAATCTTTCTTGCTGGTATATGTAGCCGGATGTGCGAATTCCAGTGCATATTTCAATCAACTTTTGTATTGTCCCCATCCTAGCTAAGGGACCGAGTACCTGAAGAAGTGAAAATAGTTCAATAAATTGTTTTCTATTTGCACACTGCATAGTGATTTAAAATAGAGTGCTTTTTGAAGATTGACTTTTATTTTGCCCTGCTGTATTAGGCCATGGCAAGTTTGCTAAGAGAAATGCTTAGACGGATCTCTGGGTTACACTATAAAGAATGTCTATTTTATGTCAAGGCATGTCAATACATGTTCTGAAAGCAGGCAAGAGAGCCAACCCTAGGTACTGCCCTAGAATAAAGAGGAAATGGTGTCATTCGACTACATAATTTTAAAAATCATCCTGAAAAGCTAAATACGGTTAAATTCCAGTTAGTATTTCTTTAAAAGTCTTGGATATCAATTCTTCAGCATCTTGAACAATATTACTTAGTACTTCCTTTGCCCATATCCTTGGGTTTGTTTGTAAGACATACCCATGCTTGTTCCTCTAAGCATGCATAGAAAATGATTGCAGATTTTTAACATAAAATTTGTACAGCATTTTGACAAGTCTTATGATTAGCTTAAGTTTTATGTCTGTTTCCCATTACCTTGTGAGAGCCAGAAACCAAAGTGAAGACTGTAAGAAAGGTAAAAGGGAATCCTAGATATTTAACCTCCCATACATAAGCAATAAGATACATCATTACCTAAGGATGCATTGACAAACAATAAAACAAAATCAGAAAGGACACTTGTGTTCTTGAACGTAGTGGGGTTATAATTATATAATCAGAACATTGGCTCTTTTGAGGTAATGTTGAAAGTGTCCTGGGCTCTCTGTCACTTGGACCAATGGCTCTATTCATTCCAAGGCCTGGTTTCCTGTCCAGTTTAGCATATCATTACTTGAAAGTAATTGTTGAGAGGATACTTTGTTACAAAAGCTACAGAACCCTCCATCATTTTGGTGCGGGGTAGGTGCCCTGAATGAAGGCTCCTATTTCCCCCAGTGTCCTTCATTGTGTTGGTCTCTTCACACAATTGTGTGATTGTATACTGCTAAATAGTGATTTGGCGGTAATGATGCGTTTCAAATTGGCAACTCAGGTAACACGAATGGAGGGATAAAGGAGGAGAGAGTATGATCTTAACCTAGTTACACACCTGCACATCTCACCTGCGTCAACCCAGAAACAGAATTCCAGGACAAAAACTTGAAGACTTTTGTGAAGATGGAATGAGGTCACACCAGAGAAAAATATAAATGATGTAGATATTGTACTGATGAGCTTTGTTTTCCTAGACTTCCTCTTGATGGGAATCTCCATTCTCCTGTTTGTTTTTTTTTTAAACATGCAGCTTAATCAAGAGCCCCAATCTAGCTTTATTTCAGGAGGGAATGTGATCTGCATTGGAATCTCTTTAAATGGTGTCATCCAGCTTACAAAAGAAAGGAATGGGCATTTTCCCACAGTACATGAGGAATATGCCCCTTCTAATGCATGGGTGATGGGCACTGCACATTAGAGATGGGCCGCTGGAAGCTGTATATTTCATGCTTGATCTTCTTTTCAATTACCCTGCATTAAATCATGGTGAATGTCTGTAATTAGAAGAGTTAAGCAATTTGGTGAATAGCATTTTCCTGCTTTAAAAAAGTGAGTCTTGACTCTTGAAGACTTTTTTAATTTCTTTTTTGTACTTTTATGCACATGTGAATTCAAATATCGGTATTGGGAAGTGGGGATATAGGCACTAAATGTTAATTTTTTCTTTACTATACAGAATCATCTGGCAACTGAACTATTAGAGACAGGACATGTTTCACAGACAGAAGTCTCCCATGTTTTGTAAACACTGATAAGGCTATGCAAAACTAGAAGCAAATGAAGATTTATAAATGACATGAATAAACATGACCGTGTAGACAAGAATTTATAAGTTAAATAAAAACTTCCTTTTTATAATAACCAAAATGATGAGGGAATGTCATCAGAGTTAGTCATTCTTTTTGAAGTGCATCATAATCAATACACCTGTCAATCAAATAGTGAGCCTTGTCAACTGAATTCCATACAGTAGTCATTTCATCTTAACAGCACCTATCTGTCTGACAGATTAGTAGCTTCGGCCTCACTGTATTAAAATGGTAGGAGCCATTATTATGATACACCAAAGAGTCTACACCCGTTTCTATATCAAAGTGGAACTCCAGTTATTTGCTTTCCTCAGTCTATTCCCAGTTAAATTAAAATTTAGAATATCTTTCTGTGCATAAGTTGGATGTTCTGCAAAAGAATAGCTATCAAAAGTGTGGTGTTTTTATTTCCTTTTTTCAGTCTGTCTGCGAATATGCACATCAAACTTATTTATACCTGCATGTTACATAGTTTCCTAAAATCTACTCAACTGTGAATGTGTCTTCTAAGATTTCTTCATAATCACATTGTTCAGAACAATGGCACAGCTGTGTCCCAAAGTTCAGTCATAACATGACAAATGCCCCAATGATAAGTTTATAACTTAGCATTAAGAAATTTATTAAAGAGTCATTTTGTGTCTTAAGAGCAGTTAGGGAAGAAAAATAAAATAAAATCCAGACAAAGCTCTTAAGTTTTGCCATTAGTGTACCATTCTACAACACAAGAATCAGAAAGGGCTGGAAGATTATCCAAAGTATTGCATAGTGTAAGCCTACCATCACTTCAGCAAGTTATTACACACCAAAATCCAGGGTCAGGAATTTGTAAATAGTAGTTAAATGATGAATGTGTTTAATGCAGGGTAGTATTGAAGAGTTAGGGGCAGAGAATGTACTCTTTGGTAGTCATGAAGGTCCTTCAAAATATAACAATATTTTAGAGTTGTTTAAATGAGGGCTAAAGATGTGGCTTACTGGTAGAGCCCCTATTTAACATGCAAGAGACCTAGAGGTCAACCATGAGAAAGTAGAGACAGACAAATTCATGAATGGATAGCCAATGTAGCTGAAATATGATCTTCAGGTTCAGTGAGAGATCTTGTCTCAAAAGATAAGAAATAAATGAAGGGAAATAAAGGTAGACACTTGGCAGTCATATAAATACATGCACATGTAAAAAATCCACATATATACACAGTCACATATATACATATGCACAAAATAAAAAGAGAAATGACTACCTTACAATCAGAAAATGGATGGAAAATGCTTATATATAGCCTGTGTTATCAAGTACCTTGGTCACTTGGGAAGACTATTAGCATAGAAACTCTCTTTTATAATATAACAAGAATCAAATTAAATAATCTCTGACAACTTAGCACTGAGGTTTTCTATGTATAACCAGAGTCTGCTGAGAAGTAATACCTAAGCCTATATACAATGCCAAATTCTGCAAGTAATAAAAACATCTTCTCAAAACATTACAGAAAAGCAGCTTACTTGTTAAATATTTCATTTGTTCACCTTTTATGAAGAATTAAGGTAGTTGGAACTTTGCTTCTCATTGGAAAAAACTGCAAAAAAATGAGGTATTTTATTCTAGACATCAATTTTATTACAACATATGGGCTTTGCAATAACGTTTAAGGAAGAAGCAATCTAAAACATTGGTTCTCACGGCCTCACTGACTTCCACAGGCTGTGACTTCCAGCAGTTCATGTGTGAACTCAGTATCATTTGAGGCTTAGACCTATGGATGAAAGCTAAGAGAACCAACTTCTCTCTAGAAATAGTGACTCTCTGCTCTGCCTTTCTGAAACAGAAAAATTTCCTACTTCAACTCCTTCCTAAGCCCATCAGGTTAACATGAAAAATAATGGCTTCAATGCAGTCTCTCAATTTTCTCCGAGGAAATAGAAATATTTCATTATGCAAAAGCAATTGTTTTTCTGAATTAGCTGATGACAGAAATATAATTTTCTACAGCAATGGTCTGCCCCATTCACACTGCTGAAGAATACACAGGAAATTCTTCTGTCTGCATGATAGGTTCAGTCCTCATAAAGGAGCTGCTGAGGTGTCTCATCAAGCCTCACCAAGAGGCAATCTCAGTAAACAATAAATCTTACAAGGAAGGTTGAGATAAAAGAGACTTCAGTTACTTGCTAAAGAATCAAATTCATTTCTAAGGACTCAGCATTCCTCCCTCACAATTCACGTGAAGAAGACCAACTGTAGATTAAGAGTGAAATCCAAATGTGAAGAATCAGTCAGTTCTTATTCTTGGTAGTTCCTGGAGATGCCTGAATTTGCCTAGTCATCCCATGCTGAATTGAGTGAGACCCAGGCTTTCGTGTAAACAGTGTTCCTCCTATAGCCAGTGCACAATTACCAGACCATTAGCAGAGTTCACTAGCAGAGACGAAAGCCCTTCTCCACAGAAAGTAGACATCACTATTTGCAGGACCTTGCTGCAGAAAGGTCATCTACACATACATAGGACACAGTGATTTTATTGTCCACTGACCAAAGGGCTCTCTTTAGCAACCATTACAGTCATGAACATTCAGAACAGATTCACTCAAGCCCTGGGTAAGTTTAAAAGAGTATAAGTTTAATGCCCCAGTGTAGGGGAACGCCAGTATGGGAAGATGGGAGTGTGTGTGTGTGTGGGGGGGGGAAGCACCCTCATAAAGGCAGGGGAAGGGATGGATGGGATAGAGGGTTTCTGAAGGGAAGACCTGGAAAGGGGAAAACATTTGAAATGTAAATAAATAAAATATCCAATAAAAAGAGTAAAAGTTTGAATTTCTCTTATCTTTGAAACTGTAGAGTTCTGGAAAACATTTATAATTAAGAATAATCTATATAACATTCTATAATTATAAATGAGAATACTTATCCAAGTACTAACAATAACTAAATTTAAATTTTTAATGTATTTATCCAAAATAAATGCTAGCAGTCCCTACCTTTTAGAAATGTTTATAAGAAGCCAGACACTCTGAAGCTAATAGAAAAAAAACTGGGGAAGACCCTTGAGGACATCGGTACAGGGAGAAAGTTTCTGAACAGAACACCAATAGCGTATGCTCTAAGAGCAAGAATTGACAAATGGGACCTCATAAAATTACAAAGTTTCTGTAAGGCAAAGGACACCATCAAGAGGACAAATCGGCAACCAACAAATTGGGAAAAGATCTTCACCAATCCTACATCAGATAGAGGGCTAATATCCAATATATATAAAGAACTCAAGAAGTTAGACTCCAGAAAACCAAACAACCCTATTAAAAAATGGGGTACAGAGTTAAACAAAGAATTCTCACCTGAAGAACTTCGGATGGCGGAGAAGCATCTTAAAAAATGCTCAACTTCATTAGTCATTAGGGAAATGCAAATCAAAACAACCCTAAGATTTCATCTTACACCTGTCAGAATGGCTAAGATTAAAAATTCAGGAGACAGCAGGTGTTGGAGAGGGTGTGGAGAAAGAGGAACACTCCTCCACTGCTGGTGGGGTTGCAAATTGGTACAACCACTCTGGAAATCAGTCTGGCGGTTCCTCCGAAAACTGGGCACCTTACTTCCAGAAGATCCTGCTATACCACTCCTGGGCATATACCCAGAAGACTCCCCACCATGTAATAAGGATACATGTTCTACTATGTTCATAGCAGCCCTATTTGTAATTGCCAGATGCTGGAAAGAACCCAGGTATCCCTCAACAGAAGAGTGGATGCAAAAAATGTGGTATATCTACACAATGGAGTACTATTCAGCCATTAGAAACAATGAATTCATGAAATTCTTAGGCAAATGGATGGAGCTAGAGAATATCATACTAAGTGAGGTAACCCAGACTCAAAAGGTGAATCATGGTATGCACTCACTAATAAGTGGATATTAACCTAGAAAACTGGAATACCCAAAACATAATCCACACATCAAATGAGGTACAAGAAGAAAGGAGGAGTGGCCCCTGGTTCTGGAAAGACTCAGTGAAACAGTATTCAGCAAAACCAGAACGGGGAAGTGGGAAGGGGTGGGTGGGAGGACAGGGGAAGAGAAGGGGGCTTGCGGGACTTTCGGGGAGTGGGGGGGGCTAGAAAAGGGGAAATCATTTGAAATGTAAATAAATTATATCGAATAATAAAAAAAATTAATTAAAAAAAAAAAAAAGAAAAAAAAAAAAAAAAAAAAAAGAAATGTTTATAAGTAGCTTTCAGCTCACACTCCATAATGATTGATTTGATATTCGGCAGGAGGTAAACAGTATGCTCTTAGCGGGCCTGCTTACCAGTCAGACACACAGTAGACTTGGCATAGCTCAAGGGGTTTGAAATCCTTGCAAGTTGACTGGAAATCACATTAGCTAAAGAAATAGCTAAACTCACAAGTGTTTATGAAGGAAAGCCATATTTTAAGCAGCCTGGTCTTCCATAAAGTAATGTGTCTGAGACACAACATGCTTGTAATTACTTCATACGTAACAAATTGTGTAATAATATGCTACAAAGAAAAACAAGAAAATATTAAAATGTCGTTCTGTCAGAGCTTCACTGACAGAATGCTATGGTGCTAATGAATGTAAAAGGAGCTAACTTTGTTGTCGACATTTGCTTATACTGATTGCAAAGCCTGATACCATGGCACAATAACCCTTAATATAAATCTTCGTGGTAATACTGATAAACTTCCCATTTTGAGCATTGCATGGTCTACTTTGTTTACACTTCAATAATTGTTGTGCAAGAAATATAAGCAAGATGTAGTGGGCAAAACACAGGAGAAATAACCTTGATGTGGCTATTGTGTCATCTCTAAATTTGGAGACATCTATAAATCTGGTGACAAACTTTTCCATATTAAAATTTGAATTTTTATTAGTATATATTCATGTGGCATTTTCATGTACTTCAACTGTATACTTTGTTCATATTTATATCCATATTTCCATCTCTTGTTCTCCACACTCCTTCTCTGGTCCTCTGTCCCTTCCTAAATCATGACCCTTTCTACTTTCAGTAAGTTATCTTGTAGTAAAGAATTCTTAATTTAATTTTAAGCTACATGTCTCTACTTTTTATGAGAATGCACAATAAACATAGTTGAAAAGTATCTATGTGATACTGCCAAGGACATAAAAATTAATGTTTTGGCTATGAAATGTAGTAAGTTTAACTTCAAGATATTCACACTTTCACCTTCTCCCCAGTGTCCAATGCATCCATCCATGACACACTACACTAACAACATGAAAAACTGACACTGAAAAAGAAGGCTTGCTCATTCCTGGTGAGCCCTTTCCTTACAGTAAGTGGAATATGTTTAGTCCAAACTCTTAATAACCATAAACATGACGGTAAAACTAATTATCTTATCAAAATCTTAGTATTTCTGATTTGAACACAGCCGTAGGTATCAGTCCTTGGCTCACAATCATTTCAATAATTAGACTTATCCGAAAACAACATTTTACATGCTTTGATGTTCAAAAGAATTTCCTAGATGCTTGGCCAATATGAAGCTCATCCAAAGGCAATTTTGGAATTGACTACCTAACATCGTTTTTAGAGTTGGTTTCTCTGCCATGTTCCTGTAGCTAAGAAGTTCTTTCTTAGCCCAATGCAACCTTATTTTTTATTTGGAGTTTATGTCCATCCAAGCTAATTATCAAGAACAACTAATTCACCGTAATCTTATAGTAAATACTTTAAAATGAAGATAATTATTAAAATAGCCTTGTTAATGTATTTTATTATGTGTGTCAGATGTTGTTTAGCGTGCAATATAATTACTACAATTTAGTTTCTTTGAGCGAATTTCAACAAATATACCACTACCTGGTTCATAAATGCTAAAACGAATTCTCTTATTTGGAAATCTACTTGGTTTCAATATATGTACTCAGATTCACCATAATTAAAACTAAGAAAGTTTTAGAATTTTTTTCCCAGTGGAGGGCATAAGAATCACAGTGACAGTCTTGTTCTTACTTTTCAACAGTTTTCTTTGTATAACCCTGACTGTCCTATGTGTTTTGCAGACCAGGCTGGCCTCAAATTTAGAAATTCACTTACCTCTGCCTCCCACGTGCTAGAATTAAAGTCCTATGCTGCCATGCCTGGCTTGATTTGTTTCTTTTTTAATTTGTTAAAACTTTATTATAAAGAGCTTACAAATTTAATACCTTCACACAGAATAATATAACCAGAATCAAAGTCTATATATCTCAATGAATTTCTTTGTGGTTGGAACAACTATTCTGAACCTGTGTAGCTTCATATGGGATTTTATGCTTTCACTAACAAATGCGCATTTTATATATTTATTCACCACACCATAAAAAGAAGGAAAATCTATGAGAGAGTTAACACTAGAATCTCAGTTAGCTTTTCATTCTTTCTCATGACTCAAGCTTCAGTTACCTGGGTCCAGTCCTTCCCCCAACTCCAACTATTATTTATCCTTTCTTCTTTATCATTCTTTCTCTGTTCTTTTCCGATTTCCTGATTTAGTGATCAGGATTTCCATTTTAATAACAATAATCTTTGCAACCAACTCTAAGACATTTTCTTCCCATGGATTAATAGAACATAAGTCATATATTAATATGTTTTATTCATCCAATGATAATGATATGAAAATACTTAATATCCTATCTATGTCAAGGTACACTTACTGGAGGGAAGGGGGCTTATGGGACTTTTGGGGAGTGGGGGGCTAGAAAAGGGGAAATCATTTGAAATGTAAATAAAAAATATATCCAACTTCAGTTCTCATACACGTATTTATTTGTCTGTTCATGTTGAACCTCTAACGCAGACACAATAATTTATTCAGGGATAGGCTTAGAATTGTATTTACTCTTCCCTTAGCACACTGTATAATTTATTGATCTATTCTCCTGTCTGTCATTGTCTCACAGGTTGTCCTGTCTGCCAATATAAATAGTATTTCAGGGGAAAAAGCCTCTCTTTCACTCCTTGTGTATTACTGAGATGATTCAAGCCATGCTATGCAAATAATAAATCAAAGAACAGAATATTTATTATTGAGATATTTATAAGATAATAGGATATTTATCATTTAATTCTTAGAATAATGATGCTATTTACACCTAAAAAGTTCCAAGAAAACCAACTAAGTCCAGTAATCCCCTTTCATTCATTACATTGTATAAAAGGAAAAGGGTGAAGAAATGCTGAAGTTTGCTTATTTGAAAATACAAAAAGGTTGGGGCAAAGTTTTCAGACTCCTCTCATTTGCTTAAGGCAACTCTACCCAGAGTTAAAAACAAGGTGTTTTTATTCCTGTTGCTAACATGTCTAAACACGGCAAGAAGAAAAAAACTATATAACTCATTTTAATGAATCAATTAATATACATATGATGAGTGCAAGTTCTTTGTCACAAGCAGCTACTTGTCTGGACCAGAACTCTACCAGTGTGCTACCATCCATCATGTGTCAACAGCAGAAACAGCCACAGGGATGTTCTGGGCCATAAGTCAAATCTGGCCAGGGCTGTTTCTCTTCTGTTATATTTATTTTGTCTTACTCTGTGCTCATGCTTCTTTGCTCCTCGGTTACTTTAAGGACTGTCTAATTTAAAGACACATGCATCTACATTTCCACAGATGTGGGACTCTCACAAGCAATCTGGATCGATGGGGAGCAGGTAGTCACACCATGGTGCTACTGCTAACAACCTCGGGTTTATTAGTTTACACAAGTTCATTTGTTTTTGTCCTGTCTGTATGTGCATAGGGATGCCAATGTTAAGGGTTGTGTGTGTTTTCAAGTGTGTGTATGTTTGCGTGTGAGTGTGTGTTTGTGTTTGTGAGTGTGTGTTCGTCTTGACCTTCTGCCTTGTTTGTGAAAGACGATCTCTTACAGGACAGTATGTGAATCAGGCTAGCCATCTTGACAGCTTTGAGGAATCCCTCTGCCCCTCTCTAACTCACCCCTTGTAACAAGAGTGCTGGTATTATGCATGTGTGCCACTATTTCTGGCCTTCTATGAGTTCTTGGGATCTAGACTCAAATTCTTAGGTGTGTGCCAAGTGCTGAGCCATCTCTCCACACCAGCAAGTTCATCTGTAATTGATATAGCATTCTATAATATACCTTATTACCCTCATATAAAACATAACCATTATATTTTATATTTTATTTTTTACACTCCATATTTTATTTCCCCCATCCCAATCCACCCTCCAACTGTTCTACATCCCATACCTCCTTCCCACCCTCCTGTCTCCACAAGGATGTCCCCAGCCCCCACCCAACCTGACCTCTAAGCTCCCTGGAGCCTCCAGTCTCTTGAGGGTTAGGTGTACCATCTCTGAATGAACACAGACCTGGCAGTCCTCTATTATATGTGTGTTGGGGGTCCTCATATCAGCTATGTATGCCACCTGTTTGGTGATCCAGTGTTTGAGAGATCTTGGGGGTCCAGTTTCATTAAGACTGATGGTCAACATTCCATTTATTTAACATCAGCAAAAGACAAAATTGTAAAGATTGAAAACAACCAAGTGTCTGAGGACAGGAGAACGTGGAGTGGCAATGGCCCAAAGGCCATCACAAGAAATCCTTGCACAGATGGGGATCTTATGCACTTTCTACATCCATATTCTGGCTGTGGCATTGCCGGATAGTTTAGCAATAGTGTGATTGTGAGAAACTTGGGAAGTATACACTGTTTCATCTTATAGTTTTATTTTATCATCATTGAAACCAAATAGGAGCAAATAGTTGTAATCAACAAGATGAAATTTTGGCACTTATATGCAATTTTTAATATTAAATCATGGTAGCTAGCAGGTTTGCCTCCTTAAGGTTTTATTGCTTCGTTTTGCTAAGTCTATTCCTACCCTTCCAATCTCAAATTCATAAGTGTAATGATCTTACAGTGTGGTAGAAAATTAAAATTTAAGTCTTCCAGGTAGCTTAATTAGTGACATTTATCAGTCTCCCTTCATCCTTCCTGCTCCCTCCTTCTCTGCCCTATTATCCACATGACATCACTATTCGGGACTCTACTTGCACAACATTAACCCTATAGGCATCCATATTTAAGTTAGAAGATAGGACATTGATCTTTGTGTCTGGATCATTCCCCTTATTGGCATGCCTGTCAGTTCTATCCATGCGGGGGCTGCAAATAACCAGATTCATTTCTTTATGGCAAAACGATACTCTGTAATTGTCAGGCACCATATTCTGTTTCTTACCATCCACAAATGGTACACATTGCTTCACAGTCTAACTGGTGTTAACCAGATAAACTGTGACCATGTTGATTGTAAACTTCACAGGATCTGGCATGATCTGGGAAAACCTCCTGACACACCTCTGCGGGATTAGCTTTATTAGGTTAATTGAGGTGAGAAGACTTACCCTGGGCTTCATAAAGAGGAGAATGAGGGAGCATCAACCTCCACCAACTCCGCTTCCTAATCACAGTCACAAAATAAACAGCTGCCTCAAGTTCCTTTAGACTACTAGGGACCTGTGAGCCAAAATTGAACTTTTCCTAAGTTATCAGGGCATCTTGTCACAGCAACTATAAAATATTACAGAACTGATTCAATAGGCATCATTGCTGATTGCCACAATGACTAGCATTAACTTAATATTTTTATCTGCAAGAAATGTTTCCTGTATTGGCATGATTGCATTTTCAAGAGTCTCTTGGTGCTTTCATGATTTCTACTAAAAAAAATATCCCTTATGGCACAACTAAACCAATCTCTGCTCTCACCTCCCTAAGAGCCCCAGCAACAAAGCCAGAATTCCAGTTTCACCTCTCTTAAATATGATAATATTTTTCTAGTAAAACTCACATACTCTTGCAATTACCAGTATCAGACCTGAATTTTTATACTTTCTGTCTTATATTTTAAAATCTTCATACCTCATCCTTTCTCTCTGAAGTGAGTATAAATCTTGGGCCTCTGACTAAAATATTTTGTTGAGACTAAAGCTGCAGGCTCAGCTCATTCTTTACATCATGTTTCCCAGCAATTGGAGCCTAGCCTGAAAGTGTGACATAATGTGTAAACCTAGTCATTTGTCCACTGAGAGCAAGTGCTGCCAATCCGGTTCATTGAAATCCAATGCAGAATGAATGATATTGTGTGCTTGGCACCATAGCGAGCCAATATTCCTCTCTCGAGCCGTACTAGCTTGGAGTGTTTTCAGAAAACAATACACATGCACAGCAAGGTCCTGGGGGTACTCTATAATGAAGGAATATTTCAAACTACAACAGTTTTACCAGTACTTTCTTGTTTGGAAGAGAGTAAGCTAAAACGAGTACAGAGAGGAAAGAGGCTCTTGACAACTTAAGTCAGAAAAGCAGGTATTTGGGAAGCATATTTTACTTGGACTTGATGGGGAAACCTGTTAAATAATTGAATTGAAAATAAGGATTGACAAGCTTATGTAATGAAATTCTATTTAGTGGGTTGGGAAGATGGCTCATAGGATAAGAGAACTTGCTGCTCAAACTCAGGGACCGAACGGAACCAAACAAGCATGTGGAAGCAAAGGTTTTCCTAACATTGTTAATCCCAGGACACACAGCTCGGGGGTGGGGGGTGGGGGGGAGAAGGAGACAGAGAGAGAAACAGAGAAACAGAGAGACAGAGAGACAGAGATGGGGAGAGAGTGAGAGACAGAGACAGAGAGACAGGCACACAGACAGACAGACAGACACACACACACACATACACACACACACACTATTGAACCAATATAATAGTCCTCTTTAATCTATGAAGATCTTTTTACAATAAACCAGAGAATGCCTAAAGCTTTGAATACTATTGGATCCTGTGTACACTCTGCTTTCCTATACATATATCTCAATAATGACATTTAATGTATAGATTAGGCACAATAAGAGACTAATAGCTACTGAAAACATACAATTATCACAGTATACCTGTTACCTTTTATATAAAGAAAGTGCCATGCATCTTTCTTTAGCATATCTCATCAGTGGCATCCTTGTCCTTGTTCTGCTTTGAGGTCAATTTTCAGTAAAATGAGGGTTTCTTGAACGGAAGCACAGCAATGTCACAAGGGTCAATCTGATAACCGGGACAGCTACTGAGTGACTCATGGGGGACTTGCAGAAGCATCATGGAAATGCTGGACTAAAGGCTGACTCATATTCCATGTGAGACAGAACAGCGTGATGTAAGTCACAGAGTCACAGTGCACAGTGGAACAGCACGCATCACTGAAAAGCTGTGAGTTGTTTAGCTCTGAACATTTCCTTTGAATATTTTAGAACTTCAGTTGGCTGTAGGTCCCTGAAACTGGAGAAAGAAAAACCATGAGTATACAGGGCCTGAATTGCTTTCTTTGCCTATGGCTATGACAAAGATACCCTGGAAAAGGCAATTCAAGAGAAAATTACTTATTCTGGTTCATAGTTTCATGGTATAGTCCATTATGGTAGAAAAGTCACTGCAGTGGGGGTTTGAGGCAGAATCACATTGCATCCACTATCAAGAAACAGAGTATATCTGGTGATGTCCTCTTCCTTCAGGTTTTTCTTAGGCAACCATATTGATGAGACTTCATAGGTGGAGATTCTCAGACATTTCCAGGAGACACAGCCTCACTGAACGTTCTCTGTTCTCTGTTCTCTGTTCACTGACACTCACGGGCTTTCCTTCTCTTTTCTGTTATGATCCCTGAGCCTGAAGTACAGGAGGTCTGTCACTGATGTATCAGTTGGAAGTGAGCATCACACAGTCATTGGTCTTCTGCATTTTGGTTCCAGTAGACTATCCAGCCCTGAGTGGTCAGCCATGAAATCATAGGCGGACACGTGCAGCCTGAGAATGCTGCATTGCAACCACAGTTGTAGAGAAGGAGGCTTTGAATCTGAGAGAGAGCTAAAAGGGAAATATATGGGAAGTGGTGGAGGGGCTAAGGGGAAGTGGGAAATGATATTATTGAATTTTAATTTATAAAATTGTAAGAACAAAAGGAAATAGCAATCAGTACATAAGGCTGAAGTTCAGCTTCTGCTCACATGCCCAGAAAAAGGTTTCACCCACAATTCAAGGGGACTCTACATTAGTTAACCTAAATAGTCTCCCAGAGGCATGCCAAGAACCCCTTTTCCTAGATGACTCTAGATTCTGTCATATTGAAAGTTAATATTAATGACACTAAGGACTACTGTACAGGTCCTTCAAAACCCACTGTGCACAACTAAAATTTTTAGATTGCTTGACTATACAACAAGAAAAAAAAGAGAATGTTTCTGCAACCCAGATGAAGTACTGGGTTAATTAAATGAGTATAAAATTATCTAGATGAATACCAGGCTCTACATATATTTGATTTCTTCCTACATCTCTAGGCACTTCACAAGGAACCTTGGTACTGAGCTGGTAGATTTTCAGGTCTTTGGACTGCTTTTCTGAGGATGTCATTCCCCTCCCTAATGGACCTTTCATTCCTATGCACAACACAGTAAAGGATACATCGTCCTTATGGGCTTTGCCACCTTGTTTGATGCATAGATTGGTACCAATTATTCCTCTGTCAATGTGTGCTGTTTCTGCAGTTATTTTCAGATAATTCTCACCGTTATTGTTCACTTGAGGCACCATCTTACCTAGCTCTCTCTCTCTCCAGTCTCTATTTCACTTAATGTGGTATGCCTGCATTAAACACTCTTCTTTGTGTTTGTCCTACAATGGAGACACTTGTCTGAGCTCCATTGTGACTGCCTTTTGGAATTTTCATAGTGAGGATTAGCACTGGTCACACAGCTATTAAGATGAGTGTTTGCTCAGCAAATTGTATCTGTTGAATATATTTTGTCACATAGCAACCTCAGTCTATATATTGTCTACATAATTAAAGTGTGTTTTATCTGAATGAAACCCAATGTTTGCAATTTGTTGAGTTTTGCTATATTCATATGTGTGTTTATCATACACATATATGTGATATATATATATATATCATATACAGATAGGTATACATACAAAAATACATAATCAATGAGTCTCCATACCATCTCAATCTGGGTAAAGCTGATCCTTGCACAGAGTTTAAAATCAAATTCAAGCTGTCATCTGTTCACAGCTCAAAGTCATCACCAAGAGCCAGATAAAGTGAGCCAATGACATGACATCAGTAAGGAAAAGGAACACTGGAAAATAGTTGTACTTGAACAGTAAAATATGGGACACAGAATCACATCTGTGCTATTAACTGGCCACTATCTTTATTTCTGAACATTGGGTTCACAGAAGGAGGAATAAGCATATTAAAAGAGTTCAACCTTCTTGGGTATCAGGACAATGAAGAGGAAAACTACTTTGTCCCAATCAGAATGGAAATTATCGTGGATACAGATGTGAACCAAAGCTGCTTTGGATGTTGGGAGGGAAGAATGCTTTAGAAATCATTCTGGATATTTCCAACAAAAACTAGAAATAGAACTTCCATATGAGCCACCTATACCACTCTTAGACACATTATCCAAGGACTTTATAGCCTACTACAGAGATGCTTTTTCAACCCTTTGGTGCTGCATATTCACTATAGTCAGTGTACTCACAATAACCTTGATGTCTGTCAGCTGATGGATGGGTAAGGAAAATTGGTGCTGTTATTTCTTAGGGCATGTGGGTTCATCTTCACCATAAAAGACCTACATTATGAGCTTCCATCTCTTCTCATCTGGATTCCTACCACAGATTCCTAAAATATAATGTCTTCCCTTCTATTATAATATGAATCTAATCATATATGTCTCTCCTTTAAGTCTATTACATGTTCCTGCACGCGAACACATAAGGGAAGATTTTCTAATGAAGATTTCAAGACCCTTTATAATCAGGCTACTGACAACTTCCTCACCTTACTTTTCATGGCTACAGTTAAATGGTGCAGAAAGACATACTAGTCAAAATCTCTAACATATCCCTATTGTCCCATGTCTCCTCTGCCTATTTCTTTACAACAAACAAAACAAAACAAACAAAATACCTAAAACCTCCCTGGATCTCACAATCTCACTCACCCTCAACCCCTGACAGGAATCGATTCTTCAGTAGTCAAAGTTCATCAGTGATGTCACTTCCTGTGAAATGATGACCCTCTAGACACACAGGCCTCCTGCACAAATTGCTATCCTAATGACAGACTGAGAGGTCTCCCAAGGAGGTTAAACTGCCTCAAGTGTAAGTCACATATTTCTCTTCTTATCCAGTGATTCACATTTTACCTGGTATGCAGTGAATAGTTAAGAAGGTGAAAGAAATTGCTGGAAGAAGAAAGATTGATAGTAAAGAAATAAAAAAGAAGAAAGAACCGGTGCAAAGTCTAGTAAAAACCATATATATCTTTCAAGTCACAATTGTTTTACAGATGCGTCTTTCCATTCTTGAACTTGCCCTGCACCAGGGTGCTGTGGGAAGACTCATTACCATCTATCTATGCCTGGCAGACAAATAGAGGCCCACTAATGTTAGATAATAGAGATAACTGTAGATGTACAACATGTGTGTGTGTGTGTGTGAAAATACATGCACAGATATATGTATGTGTATTGTTGATGGCCAGAGATCAACTTGGGAAATTGCCTGCAACCCCTGTCTACATTATTTTTTGAGACAGAGCCTCTCATTATGTCTGGAAACTATTAATTTGGCTAGACTGACTGGCTACTGATCCTTGAAAATCTGCCTGTCTCTGGCCCCATACACCAAACCATTGGGGGGGTTATACATCTTGAAACTTGCTTGACTTTAAGTGGGTTCTGGAGATCAGGTCTTTATGCCAGTATGGCAGGCACTTAAGAGACGGAATCATCTCCCCAGCTCTGCCTCAAAAAGATTGCAGTAACTGTTGATTTACAAAGCTGAGAGCAAGTGAGGTTAAAAAGTAGAGAGCAGGCAGATCCCCCATACACACAGCTCTTATACTGACATGGTGGAAATAAATTCCCAGAGTTTCCCTGATCTACGAATAGTATTTAATTGGTATTAGGGCTTCAATGAAAATTGAAGTGTAAAATTAAATAGATTCCCACAACTTCTTTTGTGGGAAGGCATAAATTATGGCCTCATCTTTATACTATTTCTTTTGATTTTTAGAGATGTTTATTAGAATATATTACCAAATATCAGGTCTCACTGTAAGATTTCCATGCATGTTTGTAAGATACTTTGATTATATCAAGCCCCTATTTATGTATGTTTAGAGGGAAGAATCCTAATTTCTGCATATGAAAGAAAGTATGTGATACTTCTATTTCTGAGGCAATAGAGGCAAGACTATTTTCTGCAAATGAATGACTTTATTCTTCATGACTGAAAAGAATGGCATTGTGAATATGCGATATATTTTTTTATCAGCTCATGTTCTTCAATACCCAAAACATAATCCACACATCAAATGAGGTACAAGGAGAACGGAGGAGTGGCCCCTGGTTCTGGAAAGACTCAGTGTAGCAGTATAGGGCAGTACCAGAACAGGGAAGTGGGAAGGGATAGGTGGGAGGACAGAGGGAGGGAAGGGGGCTTATGTGACTTTTGGGGAGTGGGGGACCAGAAAAGGGGAAATCATTTGAAATGGAAATAAAAATATATTGAATAAAATTTTTAAAAAATGTAAAAAAAAATAGTAATAAGTAAAAAAAGAAGAGGAAGGAAAAGGAAGGGGAAGTGATAAGGAAGTGATACAGTAATATTTTGATTAAAATGTTTAAAATGTTAAAAACTTTAAGTAAAACTATTGCATGTATTAAAAAAAAAAAAAGACTAACCTTATCAGTCCATGTGATTTTTCACCCATAACTCAGCATGAGGCTGGGCCTGGTCTGTCTGCCCTTTGTCCTAGGGTTAAGTTTGCAGCATCAGACAGGAACTTTAATACCTGTGATCAGATCACATTACTTTTCCTGTGATGCCAGATTTCTAATTCATCATCACGACATTTGGCAAAAGACATGTAAGTATGGGCAAAACACATGTAAATATGGCTTCAACATCAGAAAAGCTGAAAGTCCATTTCTCACTGAATTTCAATTTTACTCTTGTCAGAAAGGCTAAGGCCAAATAAAAAGAAAAGTCTAGAAGGATATGCTGGGAATGTAAATAAGTGAAGCCACAATGGAAAACAGTGTGAGGAATTCTCAAAAAAATATCAAAATGAGCTGCCTGTGGGGCTAGTGTACACAATAGAGTCAGCATATCATACAGTACAGAGAGTGATGTTCACGATGAAATCCTCTCCAACAACCAAGACAAGTATCTATCCCAGGTATCCATTAGCACATGAATCTATAAATACAGTATAAGGCATACATGTGTGTGAGCATACTCATAACACAGAGAGGAGCATTATTCAGCCATAAAGCACAAAATCACATCCTTCACAGAACAAATGAATAGAACTTGACGACTTATTGTTGAGCAAAGTAAGTTTGATACAGAAAAGTAGAGATGTTTCTACTATGCAAAACCTGACAAAAACCAGACCATCTGAATGCAGCAAAGAAAGTAGCATGGCTTTTAAAGGGAGCCATAGCAGTCTCCAGAGGAGCCCTGCCAGAGCCTTACAAATTCAGAGGCAGAAACTAGCAACCAACTATTGGACTGAGTTTGGGGTTCCCAACAGAGGATCTGGAGGGTGGTCCAGAGGAGCTGAAGTGGTTTATAGCCCCATGGGAAGAACAATGACTTTGGACACCAAACACCCCAAGACTCCCAGGAACTGAATCATCAACCAAGGGGTACACATGGTTCCAGCCAAAAATATGACAGAGGAATGCCTTTTTGGGCATCAGTGCGAGGAGTGGTCTTTGGTCAGGTAAAGACTCAATAGAGGCCACAACAAAGGGAAACAGATTGGGAGGGGGAACTGGAGGGGGGGAGGTGGGACTGTGTCGGGTAGAGGGGCATATACATGGAGGCAGGGGGAAGGTGGAGGGGTAGGGAATCGTTGGGGAGGGGCTTTTTGGGAGAGGGAAATTGGGAAAGGTTTTACCATTGGCAATGTAAATGAAGAAGATACTCAATTAAAAAAAATGAAAAAAAAAAAAAATAAAGGGAGCCATTGTGAAGAGGACCAGAGAAGGGCAAAACAGAAGATGAGAATTCATACTGCGTTAAAAGTGTTCAAGTAGCACCAAAAATCCAATTAATGTATACAACATTATACATTACTAACATATTATGGTGATATTTGAAAAATAGAAGGACAGAGTGATGAAAGGAGAGGAGGAGAAAGAACGGGAGAAGGAGGAGGAAGAGGAAGAGAAGAAGGAGCAGCTACTATTATAGTCAAAATGGCAATCTTTCCTCCTGTCTTTCTGTATTCTGTGGTGTAAGGATGCAATGAGAAGTCCCTATTAAACTAGATTTTGTCATCTTCATCTTAGGTTTTTGCAGTCTCCTGAACTATAGTAAAATGAATTTTTATCCTTTATAAATTGCACACTCTTAGACATTCTGGTAGAGTTCCACATCTCATTTGGTGAATCTTAGGAATCTGACTGCTTTGAAATAAACATGGCGTCTTATTTACCTAAATAAAATGTATGTGCTATGTTTGAAACTAGCTATTGAGCTAGTGCCTTATAGTAAACAGTTTATAATAAAACACCTAATCATGAGTTATTAAGTTTATAGTTTACAGCCTCTGGGCAACAATACCCATGCCCCTTCATCTCCCATTCTGTGGGTGTACTACATTTTTGCAACTGGTGAGAGAAAATGAAATAAATTCCTTTATTGGGTCAAATGAAGCAGAAAGCACACATTTGTTCATTTATAACCTGAAGCTCATCAGATAAGACACCTGCCTCTTTCTGTATTTTCTTATTTCTAATTGCAAATCTACTTTAATGAACTTTTCTCCATATTCTCATCAAAACGTATCCTTTTTCTATCCAATATAAACAAAGCAATAAATTCAGAAATCAATATAACACGGACTGCAATCCATGCTTTGAAGGGGTTAGGTTAGACTATAAAAGCAATATTTTTAAGTCAGTTAGATTCAATATTAAAGGGGCACATACATATCATGACCATGTTTGTCTGCCAATGGATATATTTGCAGCCAATATAATTTTGTATTTTCAAGTACACAAAAGAAACCATTTCATCAATCATAACATAAATTTTTAAGTTCTCGTGGCTATATACTTCCCAATGATCACTTTATTTTCATGCTACTTTTGTTGAAAAATTCTGTCTATTGCATGGCAAATTCCACCATTTGCCTTTAGAAACTCTCCTGAATATATTTCAAAGAGTGATAAATTATTCATCTTCTGAAGTTTTATGTCTGAGCTTCACAGTGCTTAAGTATTATGTAATAAATTATGCAAGGTACTCCTTCAAGGCCTGGGTCGGCAAGAAAGCCTGTATGAGCTATATCCTCAGGAAATTTTCCTAGATATTTTAGACATCCTCCCAGATGATTATAAAATTTCATATATTGTAGCAATTTAATTAGCATACAAATCCATAAGTTTCAGGTTGAACTTCATTTTACTTTATCAAAAAATTTATCAAATATATCAAATTTAGTTTATAATAAAAATTCCTTGCACTTCATAGAATTCAAGAAGGAAACCAGTTTTCCTGTGTATTCACAACCGTTCAGCCTAACATCACTTTATGTATATCCCAGTGCTTCTAGACCAAACATGTCCTTAAAGAAGATAAATGTGTAATCACAAAATGACATGGAGAAAGATCATGCCACCACTGCTAGTGATAGTCAAACAGTAGCAATAGCACAGTGTCCATTCTGAGCACAATAAATATGCTACGGTGGATCCATGCACACTATGTTGCTCATAGAGAATTGATTAGCCAGCATTAAAGGGTTGATACCAGACAAAAACAATATTCAGCATGCATTGTGTGACACATTTATACAAAATTCAAGCATAATGCACAGTTCAACAAGCCAAATATTACTTTTGGAGGGGGATCATAAATGGGGCAGATTGGTAGAAGTCTTCTGGGATTTTAATGATATCCTATGTTCTCATTTGATGCTGGTTACATCAGCATGTTCACATGATAAAAATAATCCAGTCACTATGGAAATCAGCACTGTGGTCCTCTATAACACTACCACACCAGCCAGTTTTATCTTTCCTTGAGTACATACCTAAAAGAATCAAAATCACCATACAGTATGCATACCTACACATCCTTGTTTATTTTGATACTCCTCATAAAAGCTAACATGTACAAAAGGCTATGTACTCATTAATTTATGAATGAATAAATAAAAGGTATACCTACACAATAGATATTTATTCAGAAAAAAAAGAATGAGTCATGTTATTTTCACGAAAATAGATGGAACTGTGAGTTACCATGTATAAAAAAAGTAGCCCAGCTCACAAGACAAAACATATTAATGCTGTGTCTAATCCCCTGTTTTTTAAACAAAAGTTGAAAACATTCAGGCCCAAGCCAAGGAAAACTTACCAACTACAAGAATGAGTGTCTTCCCCTATTGTTACTTCATTTTCAGTGAATGGATAAAAATGCAATGAACTACCAGACACATGGAACACTCCCTGCCTTTTACATAACCAGTTTGACACTCCCCTAAGGTTCAAAGACTTATCCCAAACAAATTTGGATTCTGATCCAGGAACAATTTGTACAGTTTCAGAATGGGTTTTGGACACTAAATAATTATACCAATCTTAATTGACTGTACAGAGCCATACTGGGGCAGTCATGCACATGGTTTGAGTTTGACTTTGGTCAAGGACAATCCCTGGCTTCGGGCAGGAATCTGCCTTTAGGACATAATAGGGAAGTAGGCTAAAGCAGGAATTTTTATCCTTGGGTGGAGTGCTAAGAGTATACTTGACTATGGTCAAGATTAACTTCTCCCAGATATTCAGGATCCTGCTCTACCTAGGGTGGAGTGTTCAAAGTAAAGGTTAAGTTCATTGTTCCTCCAGGTCTAGGAATTCCTGAATTAAGCAGGTGACCCACCCAGCTGCCAGAGCAGTCAAGACGAGGACCTCCAAGAGAAGCTAGACAAATTCCACTGGAACTCAGCCCGGAGTCTGGGGGGGGGAGGTTTTGCCCAAACTGTTAAAAGGTCTGGCGCCATTAAAGTTTCCGGCTTTGATCAGTGAATATTGTCTTGGCCATTTTTCTTTTTGCCCCTTCCCTATTCATCTCTCAGCTTCTGTTCCAGCAACCCACTTCATAATAGCTGCAGGTAGCTATGGAATCCAACAATTGACTGAAAAGGAATCAAAACCAAAAACAGGAACTTCATTCACCCAACTTTTTGTGTGTATAGCTTCGTGGTATCAAAATATACAGTCAACAAGACAAATCAGCAACCTACAGATTGGGAAAAATTCTTCCCTAACCCTACATCCAATAAAAGGCTAATATCCAAGCCATATAAAGAACTCAAGAAGCTGACCTCCAAAAATAAACCCCACAAACAACCCAATCAAAAAAATGGGGTATAGAGCTAAATAGAGAATTCACAACAGAGAAATCTCAAATGGCAGAGAAGCAGTTAAAGAAAGCTCCCAGGGACTAAACCATCAACCAACGAGTACACAGGGGGTAACCAAGGCACCATCTGGATATATAGCAGAGGATGGCCTTATCTGGCATCACTGGGAGGAGAGCCCCTTGGTCCAGGGGAGGTTTGATGACCCAGGAAAGGGCAACACTAGGCTGCTGAGCCCAGAGTGGGTGGGCAGGTAGGGGAGCACCCTCACAGAGGCAGGAGGACGGAAGAGGGGATGAGGGCTTATAGAGGGGAAACTGGGAAGGGGGATAACATTTGAAATGTAAATAAAATGACTAATAAAAAATCTAAAAAAAATAGAAAGAATAAAGAAATGTCCAAAGTCCTTAGTCATCAGGGAAATGCAAATGAAAACGATCCTGAGATTCCACCTTATATCAATCAGAATGGCTAAGATCAAAAATTCAGGTGACATGTTGGCGAGGATATGAAAAAAAGAGGAACACTCCTCTGTTGCTGGTAGAATTGCAAACTGGTAAAACCACTCTGAAAATCAGTCTGGAGGTTCCTCAGGAAATTAGAAAAAGATATACCTGAAGACCCAGCTAAACCACTCTTGGGCATATACCCAAAAGATGCCCCACCATGCCACAGGGACATAGTCTTCACTATGTTCACAGTGGCCTTATTTGTGATAGCCAGAAGCTAGACATAACCCAGATGTTCCACAACAAAAGAATGGATACAGAAAATGTGGTTCATTTATGTAATGGAATACTACTCAGCTATTAAGAATGAGGACATCCTGAGTTTTGCTGGCAAATGGATGGAACGAGAAAATATCATCCTGAGTGAAGTAACTCAGAACCAAAAGGACATGGATGGTATGTACTTACTAATAAGTGGATAGTAGCCAAAAAATTACAGAATACCTAGAATACAATGCACAGAATTCAAGAAGGTTAACAAGTAGAAAGGCCCAAGTAAGGATGCTTCAATCCCACTTGGGAGGGAGAATAAAGTAATCACAGGAGGTATAGGGAGGAGGAACCTGAGAGGGAGTGAGAACAGGAAGGGGAAAGGGGGAACATGTTCAGGTGTTAGGGGGGAGAGATAGAAGAGAAGCTCTGAGGGCTAGCAGAATGGTGATATGCAACATTTGGGGGGTGGGAGGTAGGAGGACCCTCTAAAAAGTGCTAGAGGCCAGGGAGGTGAGAGACTTTTAGGACTTAAAGGGAGTGACATTAGATGAAATGCCCAACAGTGGGGAGAGGGAACTCATATAGTCCACCTCCAGTAAATAGACAGGGCCTCAAGAGGAAGGGTGGGGTTGCCATCCCACAGTAAAAAATTATGACCCAGTATTGTTCCTGTCTAATAGAACTGCAGGGACAAAAATGTAGAGGAGACTAAAGGAAAGGCAATCCAGTGACCAACCCAATTTAGGAAACTCTCCATCTCAAGGATGAGTTTCCAAAGTCCAACACTATTTTTGGTGCTATGGTAGGCTTACAGACAGGAGTGAGCATGACTGTTCTCTGAGAGGCCCAACAAGCAGATGACTATGACACTCAGCCTAACCAATGGACTGAAGTCAGGGACACCTATGTGATTGAATTAGGGAAAGGCTAGAAGAAGCTGAGGAGGAGGGCGACCCCATAGGAAGACTAGCAGTCTCAACTAACCCATACCCCTGAAATCTCTCAGACCCTGACCCATCAACTAGGCAGCATACAGGAACTGGTCCAAGGCTCCTGACAAATACATAGCAGAGGACTGCCTGGCCTGGCCTCAATGTGATAAGTTGGCCAAACCCTGGAGAGACTTGAGGCCCAAGGGAGTGAGGAGGCCTGGACAGTAGCAGGTCGGGGGGGGGGGGGGGGATGATTATCTTGGAGACAGAGGGAGGAGAAATGGGGTGATGAACCTTGGGAGAGGATCCTGGCAGAGGCAATGGCTGGCTTGTAAAAAATTAAAAGTAATAAAAATTCTATCAATTTTCTAAATTTAGTTGTTCATTTTTTTAACATTTAGCCTAATCTATATGTTCCTCTGTGTAAAAAAATAAAAATTAACAAAAAAATCTCAAAGAAACTAAAATTACATCCCACACACTCTTCATTAAAGGTCATCTTGCTTTGTTGATGAAATCTGCAGGGTGATGAAGCCCTAGCTTCCTGGGGGTTTCCCACTCTTGTGATCTGCAGATTTCCCTTCTAGTGATGTCTTAATTGTGATTTTTATCAGAACTATTAATACCAATCAATTGCTACAAAATTAAACAGTGTCATCCGTGTGTGACTGAAATGCAGAATCACTGTTTCAACGTCTTTGTTGGCTGGAACTTTTGATCCTAGGAATGGTTCTGAAGCACTGGATCTAGTGATGATCATACCCGTGGTTTAATAAGCACCACCCCCAAAGAATTCCCATTCTTTAATCTTCCTTCTGACATTTACGGTACATTCACATGCAGATTTCAATTTAGGGGTGATCAAGAAGTCTACATCTCCTTTCAAGTAGTAATTGTTTCTTTTGATGTGATCTGCTTCATGTAAAAAGGAAGCAAGGCACACAACTTTGGTGAAGTGTAGCCATTTGTAAAGTAATTTGCCTCCTGAGGCTGCAGATAAGAAACATTAGTCTTTCTTTACCATCCTTGATTTTTATGTTGTTTTATAAATATAAAAAATCCAGGGACTCTTAGTGGTCCAGTCAAAACGTGTGCTCTAATGTTGAATAGAGCTGGGTTAGAGGCAAAGGCTTGGAGTCCTGAGCTCATTGAGGTGAAGGCATAGATGTATTATCGCTTAAAAAGCAAATATGGCCTCAATGTGTACTGATCCACAGGACTGTGTCCTTTGTGTGTCCCTAGGTCTTCCATGATTCTTCAGTATAACAAATCCATGTAGTTACACAAATCTACAAACATTCCTCCATCATTGTTGGTAAGATATAATGTTTCACAAAATATAGTGTTCAGTGTATTCCATTCATCTTATTCATTATAAATTATAAATTCACATTATCTTCTTCTTAATGTTAGGAAAATTTGGTTTAAAAAAAAAGCCGAGTCTACCAGGCAGGGAAAATGCACTCATGCCCAACGAGCTCTATTTAAAATGGTACATCTTATCAGCAAAAATATCAATGCACTACTAACACATTAAGATTTATTTTGAAAAGTCCTATCATAGTACAGGATTAAATTTGCCACACATCCAAGATAAATTAGTTCAGCAGCTTTAAAAAGCAATTTAATATCATCTTACAATAAGAAAGTTTACTAGAGGTATGGAGTTTAATGATTTTGACACCAACATTACAAAATTCCTTCCAAGAGTAAAGACCTCGTAATAAAACTTACATATAATGTGCCATTCATTCAATTCCAAAACATCTAAATAACATACTATTTAAAATGTTAAAATAAGGAGGCCAAAGGCATACAAATTGGAAAGGAAGAAGTCAAACTATCATTATTTGCAGATGACATGATAGTCTACCTAAGTGACCCAATAAACTCCACTAGAGAACTCCTACAGCTGATAAACAACTTCAGCAAAGTGGCAGGTTATAAAATCAACTCAAGCAAATCAGTGGCCTTCCTATACTCAAAGGATAAGCAGGCTGAGGAAGAAATTAGGGAAATAACCCCCTTCACAATAGCCACAAACAGTATAAAGTATCTTGGGGTGACTCTTACCAAACATGTGAAAGATCTTTACGACAAGAACTTCAAGACTCTGAAGAAGGAAATGGAAGAAGACCTCAAAAAATGGGAAAACCTCCCATGCTCATGGATCGCCAGAATCAATATAGTTAAAATGGCCATTTTGCCAAAAGCAATATACAGATTCAATGCAATACCCATCAAAATCCCAACTCAATTCTTCACAGAGTTAGAAAAAGCAATTAACAAATTCATCTGGAATAACAAAAAACCCAGGATAGCTAAAACTATTCTCAGCAACAAAAGAAATTCTGGGGGAATCAGTATCCCTGACCTCAAGCAATACTACAGAGCAATAGTGTTAAAAACTGCATGGTATTGGTACAGTGACAGGCAGGCAGATCAATGGAACAGGTTTGAAGATCCAGAAATGAACCCACACACCTATGGCCACTTGATCCTCGACAAAGGGGCTGAAAACATCCAATGGAAAAAAGATAGCCTTTTCAACAAATGGTGCTGGTTCAACTGGAGGTCAGCATACAGAAGAATGCGAATTGATCCATCTTTATCGCCTTGTACTAAGCTCAAATCCAAATGGATCAAGGACCTCCACATAAAGCCAGACACTCTGAAGCTAATAGAAAAGAAACTGGGGAAGACCCTTGAGGACATCGGTACAGGGAAAAAATTTCTGAACAGAACACCAATAGCGTATGCTCTAAGATCAAGAATTGACAAATGGGACCTCATAAAATTACAAAGTTTCTGTACGGCAAAGGACACCATCAAAAGGACAAATCGGCAACCAACAAATTGGGAAAAGATCTTCACCAATCCTACATCAGATAGAGGGCTAATATCCAATATATATAAAGAACTTAAGAAGTTAGACTCCAGAAAACCAAACAACCCTATTAAAAAATGGGGTACAGAGTAAAACAGGGAATTCTCACCTGAAGAACTTCGGATGGCAGAGAAGCATCTTAAAAAATGCTCAACTTCATTAGTCATTAGGGAAATGCAAATCAAAACAACCCTGAGATTTCACCTTACACCAGTCAGAATGGCTAAGATTAAAAATTCAGGAGACAGCAGGTGTTGGAGAGGATGTGGAGAAAGAGGAACACTCCTCCACTGCTGGTGGGGTTGCAAATTGGTACAACCACTCTGGAAATCAGTCTGGCGGTTCCTCCGAAAACTGGGCACCTCACTTCCAGAAGATCCTGCTATACTACTCCTGGGCATATACCCAGAGGATTCCCCACCATGTAATAAGGATACATGCTCTACTATGTTCATAGCAGCCCTATTTATAATTGCCAGATGCTGGAAAGAACCCAGGTATCCCTCAACAGAAGAGTGGATGCAAAAAATGTGGTATATCTACACAATGGAGTACTATTCAGCCATTAGAAACAATGAATTCATGAAATTCTTAGGCAAATGGATGGAGCTAGAGAACATCATACTAAGTGAGGTAACCCAGACTCAAAAGGTGACTCATGGTATGCACTCACTAATAAGTGGATATTAACCTAGAAAACTGGAATACCCCAAACATAATCCATACATCAAATGAGGTACAAGAAGAAAGGAGGAGTGGCCCCTTGTTCTAGAAAGACTTAGTGAAGAAGTATAGGGCAAAACCAGAACGGGGAAGTGGGAAGGGGTGGGTGGGAGGACAGGGGGGAGAGAAGGGGGCTTATGGGATTTTCGGGGAGGGGGGGCTAGAAAAGGGGAAATCATTTGAAATGTAAATAAAAAAATATATCGAATAAAAAAAAGACAAAAAAAATGTTAAAATAATACAAAGTGACTTATAATAAAGTATGTTTCAATTGCATACTTCTGCATAGAGAAAAGTCCCTGAGCTGATGTATACAATCAAATACAAACCCAGAGCCACTGTGTTGTAATATGGGCTCCAACACATAAGAAACTCTTGGCCCTTTGAATAGATCACATTATTAAGCTCAGTTTTATTTCCTTCTTTTGTCACCTCATTAGTTTTCCCTTGTGAAATTTTCCACTGGGAACAGAACCTTAACTATTCACATGCATTTCACTAGTATGAACTAAGAACATGACATTACAGTTTTGAACACTATGAAATAAATTACTGAAACTTGCAAGTTCAATACAATGATATTCCTGGTTGAGGAATGATATTCTTGGGTAAGGTCAAGAAAATGCTGTCCAATGAAACCATTCTGCAACTGGACAAATTGTCAAAAACTACTATTCTGGTCTTGGAAAATTAATAAAAAATTATATATACACATATATGTATGTATACACAAAAATATATAAATACATATGCATATATACATAAAATTATATATGTGTGTATATACATAAATACACAAATATATGTTTATATACAAACAGAATTTTATATATACACATATATATGTGTATTGTATACTCATAAAAATATATGTGTGAGTGTATATATGTATATACATATATACACATACACACACAAAACAAGAAGAGTTTATATTGAGGTACATAGTAAAAATATGAGTGATAGTGAATTAAGCCCACAACAATATTATTCCTTTAGAATTAGAAAGTGTAAACAATTCAAAATTCTAGTTTGTTCAGTCATCTTGACTGAGCAAATACAATATGCTCATGAAATGGAATGTTATTTACTAATAAATAGGAATGGACTACTTAGTAGCAGCTCTTTTGTGTTAGTACAGATAAGTAACATTACATAGACTACGCCTCTTGTATTTATATATTCAGAAACGTATCACAACAATTAAAAGCTTATAAATTAAAAGCAAACAAAGGGTCTAAAGATATATGACAAATCCGTGCTCCGTTACATGGCAACTAAGAACTGGATGAACCATCAGTTCCAGTGATCTGCCTCATTCTTGTGGCTTCTGGGGCTCCTGCACACATGTAGCACACACAAACAAATGCAAAAGAGTAATACTCATGCAGTAAGCATAATAATCTTTAAAAAAAACATAAAGTAAAAATTTCTGGATAACAGAACAACTTACTGGAAATCCCTTCTGAATGGTTGGAGAGGATGTGCTACTGCAGTCTGCCACTCACAGAGCATAACTCCCACCTAAGCATTCATCAGACCATGCCATTACTGTGCTCGACTGATGAAGGCAGCTTATGAAACAAACAATGAGAATGCAGAGGTAGATCTTCCAGAAAGCCCCCCAAGCACACGCTGGACAACATGAAACATCTAGTTATTCTATAGCATAAGGCTGTGCCTGGGAATTGAAAAAGTAAAACTAAAACTCGATCATTTTGGAATGCAGGCGCTCCAAACCACTGCTCTCCAACTGGCTTGTACCAATGCACACTTGATCAGAAAGTGTGTCCTGAGACAGTGGTAGGAATTGAAGCGATGGATGTGGGCTTTCTAAATGTGTGAAGGTTTAGATATAAGATGTCAGCCAGCAGGCTGGAGGCTTGAGCACATGGTTACCAGGTGGTGGTTCTATCCAGGAAAACTGCAGATTCTCTTCAAGTGAGAAGTCACTTGAAGTGGGAGGTTTGATTACAGTCCCCCGCCACTGACGCCAACCCTAGCTATGTCTGCTTTTTCACTACTGTAGTGACCTCATCAAACCAGTCACCTCACATGCCCACGGCCCCAGCCATCTTCTTCCTTGTTTCCCTAGCATGATGGGGCACACCCTTTTCAAACCCTGAGCCAGAATAAATTTTTTTTCTCTGGGGATTTATTTCTTTCTCTCTACCTGGATGGAAGTTGTTTATATAAGAAGGTAATGTCTCTACAACTCAATATTGAAACGAATTCTGCCTGAGTGGACAGAGATAAATGAGACATCTTGTGAAAAATGGAGGGTGCACCCCTATAAATCAGGCACGCAACAACACAGTTTGAAAAAAATAAGGTATTAGTATGGAGTTATTTATTGCTTAGTGCTTTCTCTATACAAGATGCTTCGCTTTTCTGCCACCTGCAGCAAACAGTAGGTTAGGAAAGTAAATTCTCTCTCCCTCTCCCTCTCCCTCTTCTTCCCCCTCTCCCTCTTCTTCTCCCTCTCCCTCTCTCTCCTCTCTCTCTCCCTTCTCCTTTTCCTCTCCCTTCCCTTCCTCCTCCCTCTCCCCTCCCCTCCCCTTCCTGCTCCTCCCCCTCCCCTATCCTGCCCTCTCTCTCATCATTTTACAGATGAATTAGTGTAAGAAAATCAAGGTGGGAAATGTCACGTCACATGAATCAAGTAGCACTGCATCTTAATCATACATACTGAGACTCAGAATTCAGGTCTTCCCTGAAATGCTGTGTTCCTTACCTTAGACCAAACATCATTGAATCATTTCACTCTTCCTGCCCACTTTTTCACTCCTTCCTCATCCTTTCCTTTTTCCCTCATCTCTAAAAGACTTCTTGTCAAAAAAAAAAAAAAACCTAAAAATAAAAAAGAAAGGAAAGAAGGAAGGAAAAGAAAAGAAAAACTATGCAGCCCTAGACTATATTCCTACAATCACTGAATACAATCACTGAAATGGGGTGGATTCTCTACCTTCTCTTTTGACTACTTGGGTATTAAAACCCGTTCTGTAACTTCCTGCAAAAAACTTTTTAGCTTTCCAACTGTATTGAGTAAGGACTATATGACTGCTATAAATTACAAACCTGCAAAACCAGGTCTGGAAAGATGGCTCAGGTAAAGGGCTTTGACTACTCAAATGTGTCCCTGGAGTGCACACCTTGGGAGAGTGCTGATACCTCATGGCACAAACTTGCCCATAAACATACCCACAGGTGCAATACATACACATGAACACACAGCAATAAGTACATATATGGATGGAAAATTTTTAAACTTCTCATAACCTGACTACTTTAAATTTAACCTTAAATTCGATTTATGAAATCACCATGGATGTAATTATGATACTTAAGTTCCATGAGGCACAGCTTACTCTCTGGAGACTAAAGGGCTAAATTTCAAATAGCTGGGGTTGTTTTCTTAGATCCTCCGAGACTTCACACGAGTGTGTGCGCATATGAGCAGACGTTTCCCCTCCATAATGAAAATCAAGCCAACACTTCCTTTTCTTCTGCACTTTTAGGGTGTGTCAAAATGCTGCCCTATCACTCTGCAACATTTTTTATGTATAGCATCATCCCAGTAAAATAAGCCACAGTTTTATTCATTTCCAAATTTATATGCCATTGGTGATTTACTGCCATCGTGATTTATGAACCTGCTTTGCTAGGCTTCGATATCAACTGAGTGCATCACGCTGCCTATTTTGTCCAGACTCTTCCTGTACATAAGAACAGGCTGGCTTATTTTAAAAAAAGTGATGACATATTCTCTTTATTGGAAGGTAGGACAAACAGGGTGGAGACAACATTGTTAAATATGAAACAATTTAATTCCAAGGAAGAAATCCTTCTTGGAAGTATCTCATTAGCTGCTCGTGAATCTTGGATAGGTCCTTTAACTTCTAGAGCCCCAAGAAAATACTTTTAACTTTAACTTGACTGTGTTTGTGTGGGTTTGGGTGTGTGAGCGCACAGATGCGTGTGTTGATGTGCAACATCTCTCTCTCCCTTTCTGTCTCCCTGTGTCTTTCTATGTCTGTGTCTCTCTGTCTCACTCTGTGTGTCTCTCTGTCTCTCTCTGCCTTTGTCTGTGTGTGTGCTTATGTGCTTTCTCTCTCTGTCTCCCTGTGTCTCTGTTTCTGTGTCTGTAGCTCTCTCTTTCTCTCTGAGTGTCTGTCTGTCTCTGTCTCTGTCTCTCTGTCTGTCTCTGTCTCTCTGTTTCTCTGTCTCCATGTCTCTATGTCTCTCTGTCTCTCTGTCTCTGTCTGTGTGTGTCTCTGTGTGTCTGTGTGTGTGTGCGCGCGCGCGCACACACGCGCACATGTGTTATATAAATGAGGTGAATACATGTGCAGGAACATTCCAAAGCAGGATGCAGCTGCCATATTCTATCTCTCTCTGCCTAATAACCATGAGGCATCGTCTTTCATTAAACCTGAAGCTAGGCTGGCTGAGGCCACAAATCCAAATATTACTGGTCCCATCATTTCATATTAGAGCTTTTCTGCATGAGTTTTCCAAGCTCATGTCCTCAGGATTGTACAGTAAGTGTGCTTGCATACTAACATCAATCTCTTGACTTACCTTTTATGTATAGATAAAATAATATATGTTAAAGGATGTTGAAAGGAAAAATCATCACACACACACACAGACACAGACACACACACACACACACACACACACACACACACACCATATTTGTGGTGACCTTTGAAATGACACCACTGTGATTTCTCTCCTGGTCCTCTGACCTTCCAGAGACCATGTGGATAACTCTGGAAGGGAGATGAGTCTCCTGGTGTTCTTTACTAACCATTCCTGATCTCCACAAGCTTGTCTCAAGTTACTGAGGCACTTCTTCAGTGCCAATGTCTCAGCTAGTCTAGTTTGAAGATCAAAAATATTAGAAAATAAAAATTCAAGGAGAATTTTATGTCCCCCCAAACAGTTCTTTTACAAAGATATAGCTATTATTCTAACACTGGAGTGTATTTTTCATGTGAATATTCATCATTTAACTATAAGCAACAAGTAGAACTGTTTTGCATGCTTCAAACATTACTTAGTTTTTATTGTATACTACAGATCATCATGAAATACTTGTGTGAATTCTTCTTAAATGCATCCTTATTTACGTATGAACTCAAGTTTGATCATTCTATGATACAATTGTATAACAGTGCCATTTGTTTCCTCGTACTTGAAAGTAGGGCTTTAGAGTGGTATTGAGGTATCAGTAATCACTATAATACTTGTCTTTCTTTGAAAATGCCTGATCATTTTCCAAGTCATAGACAAATTTCCCTATTTGCTATATCTGCTTAATGTCTTCTTGTCTTACATACATTCACATTAATATTTTTGGTTTAGCTGTATTTTAGTCACTGACGCTTTTATTTCAATTACTATTTTTCCTGATATTTGGTTATTTTAAAATACATTAGGTCAACTTAAAGAATTTTTTATAGGGAGATATTTTCAGTAACATCTTAGACTGTTCTACACATGGTAAGTAAGATGATGATTGTGCACATCAACTTGGTATGGGTATTATATGTTCAGAGATGTTTGGGAAACATTACCTTTTAGTGTTTATATACCTGTATTTGTAAAGACTATCATTCGAAATGGTGAACTACATAAAGCAAATTGATCACCTCAATGTAAGTGAGTACCATCTGTCCCACCAAAAATCAAACCAAAATATGAGGATGATTGAAATCAATGTCCCTGACTGGATTTAGCATATCTGAATCTCAGACCTTTGGACCTAGATTGGAATCTACACAGGTCTTGTCTTTGGCTCTCAGTACTCCTGGGGGTAATCATAAAGATAGAAGATAATGGGCCTCCAAAATTACATGAGCTGATGATATGTTAGACTGAAATTGTTTCTCAATATGTGTCTCCACTGTTTCTCTTGAATACCTTGGGTACTACAGTAAGTGTGGTTGTTTGACTATTAATAGGATCTTTAGATCTTTCTCTTCTAACATCTGGCATCTTTGTAGATCTCTTCCCTTTGATTGGTTCTATCTTCTTCTGTCATACTCCACTACCATTGCTCCTTCTGTCTTTCTGTATCGATTACATTCACTCTGTGTTGCCATTATCTTTGGAAAGTTAAAGTATGGTTCCTATGAGAAGCAATAAAGAAAGTAGGTCCTTTGTCCCACAAACAGTGGGTACATTCTAGCATTCTTTGGTAAGTTCTCACTGATCTTTATATTCATAGAGGAGCCAAATCAGAATTGTAAATTTTTATGTCATCCAGGTTATACAAATTTGAACTGAAGGCACACTCATTGATGAACAACGGCTGGCCTTTCCTACTTGTGATTTCAGGGATCAAGTTATTGTCTTGTGAACCCATAAACTTGTGGCAGAGGAAAGAGATTTTTCTAGCATTTTCTCTGTTTGTAGCTACATATAGCCTCAATTTAATATTGAAATATTAAGCCAATAGATACAACCTTTAACTTAATCTCATCATATGTAAGTTTCTTCTGAACTAAAATCTATTTTATGAGTTTACCATATTGTGCTAACCTGAGGCTATATGAATGTCCCCTGCATCTTTTACATTTCCAAAGATAGTAATTTATTATAATTTTGATTTTATATTTAAATAGATACATATATTCATAAGTATACTAGAATATAATTGACTTTTTAATAACTTGCCCAAAATTTTAAAAAAGAAAGGGATATTGGATCATGTAAGAGGTCACTGAGAACAATATCCACATAAATTCGTGAGATTTCCATATGAGAGTACCAGGAAGTTTTGCCCTTGACAGATTTTCTAAGACAATCCTGGTTCACTACTCACAATCCTCATTAACTTTTACTTGGAAACCTTATGTAAGTAGCTATAGTTAAGACTTGGATATAGGTATAAAAAAATCAATATAAGTAACAGAATTATGATTGAAGTTTTTGAATAAAAAATTAGATAGCCCAGCATGACTTTGGCTAATTTAATTAGTAAATGTCTCACACATTTAGCTGGTATGTAGGAGAAATATTGGCATAAAATTTCTACAATTAAGGCCACATGACTTATTCCAGGGTTCAACTTTGACATAAATATCAAATCAGTACTGAGAAGAACATTTGAATTCTTACAGTTTATTAGTATGAACACTACATTGTGACAGGGGATTGAAGAACTATCTGGTTTGTTTCACTAAACCTACATCTTTCAGAGAGTTGTGTTTAACAGTCATCTAAAACAAACAAACTAAATAAATAAATAAATAAATGTTCTATGTCATCATCTCCCTTTGAGAAGAAGACATAAATACAATCAAGCACATACAAACAAGAATCTTCTAAGACAGCATGACTTCACTCTTCCTTCCCAAGTGAGGATTTCCTGTGGTGAGAATTGACAAAGTGGCTTGGAGATAGCTTTCCTGTAATTAATTTTCCTTGTGTGTGAATCTAATACTGATGCAAAGGTGTTGCTCATTTGACAACCTCAAGGTTTCATGTCTAACCATCCAACAGGAAACGAGGAACACAACAGAGCTTCCCAGAATCCCTCATTAATTAGCTCCAACCCTCTCTCTATGGTATTCATGCACTCATCTAAAACCGCTAATTGTTATCAATTGAATGATTTTCAGGATGAAATCAATACCTAGGAAGAATACAGCTCATTTACATTGCTTGTTGAACAGTGAGGTGACATGAACAGCTCATACTTATGAATCCAGGCGAGATATGAACTCCAAGTAAACAGAGACTGGGCATTGTTGACTGCAAAGAGTGTGGAACTTGAAATAACAAAGACTAGGTTCTTGCTGTACCTGATGATGGATACATTAAACAATCTGAGCTCAATGAGTTTTCCTTCCCCCCGCCATCCACAAAATTCAGAGCAGGTCAAAATCAGAGCAGGTCAAAATGTTATTTAATGCTAAAAATATATTAATTATCATTAATAATTCCAAGGCATGTATAAAACTCCATGATAAAGTGAGGCAGAAGCTACACATTTCAGAATACCATAGTTAGTATATTCAATCTCTCTCCACCTTAGTAATGAAACATCAAGGGAAATATTGAATCTTTCAAAATTTCCGCATCTATTTGATTTTCTTCCATTCAATGTGTGGCTTTTACAGTGAAACTGAGTTGAGATATTTGAGAATATAAAGGGTTTTGGATGAGTGAACACTGAGTGACTGAAGCTCTCAGGGAGGAATTTGAAAGATCTCAGAGGCACGCAGCCATGTTATATAAACATATTTTGCACAGTACCATCCCACGCATGATACTGGCGCCACAGTTGCATTAAGTGAAATTTTATCCAAAATGTGCGAAGGTGTTCTGAGTTTGTTTGTCTGCTCTCCTGCTTTCTCTCAACGTCTTTAAGTAAAAACGAAGGCAGGGCAGGACAAATGAGGCCTGTGTTGAGTAGGCCCTAAGCAGACCGAAACATTTTAATTGCAGCCGAGTTTGTCAAAACTGTCACTCTGGCCACAGAGTAATTTTTTGAGAGACTTCAGCATTATAAAAAATTTCGAGAGGCTCATCCTATTGAACTCTAGAGAAATTTATTCTCCCCCTATTATCTTTTACAGAAGAATGAGGTAAAAGGAATACAAAATAGTTGTATCTCTTCATACTTCTAAAATCCAACACTGTTTGGATGCCTGCACATGAGAGTTGTCCTAAAGCGCATTTTTTTTTATCTTTTGTGTGTGTCCCCCTTACTTCAGCGACTAAAATAAAGTATACATTTATTTTCCTGGAAATACCCAAAGTGGCCCTGGCTAAGTTTTAAATCTATTTTTCTATATGCTGTGGCTTTAAATGTTGCTGTCTGTACTTGGCAGAAGCAGATAGCTGGAGGAAACTTACAGCAATAACTGAACTTGAGGAAATCACAGGGGTAACAGATGGCCCAAAAGTCAAATTAGGATTTTTTTTTTTAACTCTATGAATTGTAAAACCCTCTGCTGGTGCTAGTGAATCTGCTCATGGCTGTAAATGCAGCTCCCATATTTTGAAATAAGTGCTATGACTTGTTTGTTTTACTCAAGTCGTAAGCAACAGCAGCAACAACAAAATTCATACCTTTTCCTTTTGTATGAAGGATACCATGTAATTTAAAAACTTCATCTCATATTTCTTTAGAAATTTTTGAATGTTTGGAATTTTATTGCCAATGCTTTCTTCAATAACACAGAGAAAACACACTATGGACTGACTTATATTTGGGTGGAAAAGTGTATCATATTCACTATAAAAAAATGATTTATCTGGAATCTGCTACAAAGTGCTGTTTTCTCCATCTTTGAGCTTTACCACACAAATATTTATACTTAAAAAAAAGAGGTTATATATTTTTTTAACAATTTGTTCTTAAATAATTCAGTTGGCAAGATGGCCTAGCTGTAAAGGGCTAAGCTCACTACAACAAATATAAGAATTCGCTTCCCTCTGCCCACAGAAATCCAGTTTCTCTAGCACAATACTAATATAAAATTATCTCTAATGTTTATATGTTTATTTTTCTGATCTAGAAGAGAAAAATTTCTTAAATTTCTTTAAAAAATTAAAATTAAATCTATTTTTAGTGTTTTTTAACTTAATATCAAAACACACACACACATATGAATCCCATGCCTTTAACGTCACCATTATAAAGAAATTTTAGGGTCATGGAAATGGTTTAAGAAGACCAAACACTTTTCTCATAAGTCTGGTGATGTAAGTTGTGTCCAAAGGACATAAATAAAGATGGAAGGAGAGACGTAACTCTACAAAAGCTGCAATCTACATGTGCACTTCGGGAACAAATATGCAAGGGGACACACATACACACTATAATAATCAATTTTAATTTAAAATGACTTTTATATAAAGAAAAATAGTGTTTAATTGTTTTTAAATAGAATTGTTTACCAAAAAAACAACAAATATTTCACTTCTTTTAATGCCTTATTTGTAGAAGGTGGCTACAAGTGAGTCGTGAAATCACCCTAGGTCCAACTGTTGGTTGGCAGAATGAGTAGTTTGTTTTTCTGCTTGCTCAATGACTGTCTTGAAGAGAGCTAGACTCTTCCGTCTACTGTGGGTGGGGTTGTCTACTGAGAACTGCGTTTAGCACATTTAGGTTTGGGGAGGTTAACAATGGCGTATTTTCCTCTGGATGCTGCAAACATGTACTGTATATTTGACAGCAACAGTTTTGCTGGGAAGGATGGCTGAGATCTTCTTACAGAAACTTAATAGAATTTACCTTGAGACAATGCTGGGTGTTTCCTTAAGGAAGTATATTCCCCAATACATTCAAGAGTAATCATTAATGTGGAAGTTTACTCTGCACACATTCCTTCTGCAGCTTGTCTTTTTAACATGAACGATACAATTGACATTGGATTTTCACTGCTCCAACTTGAATAATTAAAGATCATTGTTTATTCTCACAAACAGACTGTACACACCTACTCGCCTAGGTGCGGGGGGCTTACTTGGTACCCGACAGTGACGGAAGTTGAATAAACAAATGGGAGCCAATCAA
This sequence comes from Apodemus sylvaticus, assembly GCF_947179515.1. Lineage (NCBI taxonomy): Eukaryota > Metazoa > Chordata > Mammalia > Rodentia > Muridae > Apodemus > Apodemus sylvaticus. The sequence continues at coordinate 75,740,925 of NC_067485.1, read as the reverse complement.
GGGATTATGTGGAAGGTTCTGGAAGAAGGGAAGGGACGTTTATTGAATGCTGAGGTTACATGATCACCCTGTTGTCAGAAAGCAGACTTTTCAGATTAAGGGTTTGAAAAAGATTTGTGAGTTACCCTTGCAAAGATAAATTTCAAGGGGCTAAAAGGAGAAATGAGAACGCCTCTCATCTGGACAGTGCTCTGAGCCTCTGCCAGGACTTTTAGATATCGGCAAAAAAAAAAAAAAAAAAAGACAAAACAAAACTGGAAGAGAAGGTGAAAAATTAAATAATCCATGGGAAGGAGAAGTGTAATGATAATCTGTATTTCTTCTGTATTTATTTACTTTATTGTTATATATACATGATGGATTGATACAAAAAGAAAATGCCTGTTTTATTTGCTTTAAATTTTTCTGAATATATAATCATATAGGTAGTTCTCAATCATTATGTCTTACAAATTTAAGTAAGTCAACTATTATTAATCCTCCTTAAGAAACAAAGAAACTCTATCTGAAAAAAAATGTTCCAAGAGTTAACAAATATACAGAGCATTGACAAAACTCAGTGTAGCTGATAGTAGTCTTGAGCTGGGACTTTACATATGAAGGTTTCATTTGGTAGAATAGATCATTGCTCCTTAAAAACAGAGTATTTGTGGGTCTCTGTTTTTAACGTTTTTAATGCATGTAATGCTGTCTTGTTTGGAGACTTTTTCTCTCAATGCTCTTAAATATAAAGTGCTTGTTGCTATATAATTTATTAAAATGGTTCCATTGTTCCATAGTTCTTCTTGTTGGAGACTTGAGCAGTCTAAAACAATAATGAAACAGGTAAAATAAAAAATTCATAATCTTTTGAAAGCCTTAGTAAATGGTTTTGTCTTCAGCAGCTGAGGCTTCTAGACAGAAATCCATGTCCATGTAGAAAAGAAGGCAGTGTCCAGCTGGTTAGGGAAAGGAGATGACCTCATAGAGACCTCTGTAGACGATCATGGACCGCCTCACCCTGCTCAGCCACACTGGATGAACCACACTCAGTTTGCTGGGAACTCTTGGAATAGACACCTTCAGAGAGTCTAGATACAGGCATCTCTACATGTTTTCAAGCAGATCAGCCTTTCCCAACCTGGCTTTGCATTGAGTCCTGATAAATCTCCCATACTTAAAGTCTGCATATTGAAACTGAGAGAGCAGTCCCAACACTCAGCTCAAAATACTCTCCCACTCAGCCTGCGGTTGAGCGGCGCAAACAACCTGTCTCCAACCTCACGTGTATTCAGTCACTTGTTTATAATCTAGGACAGGGTTCTCCTTATGGGGTGTTGGATCTTTTGAAAGGCTAGGCTGTGTGTTGGAAACCTGTAAAATCCCAACACAAATTAAAGTGTACATTTTTATCACTGTGCCCCCAAATGCACATTGTTGCCACCTGTTCCCTAGATCGTAAACATATCCAAATGAGGAAAACGCGCTGTCCTCACAGTCTGTCTACACGATGTTTACTGCCTCGCTCTGCAGAACACCTAGAAGAAACAAGAAAACAGACATACACAGATCTTGTCCACCCACTCCCATAAAAAATTACAGTAGATTTCTGGTGTGTTACATACTTTTACCTATGCTGATTCAACAGGTCATTCAAACCTTCCTTTTAGCCAAGTGTGGTGGTTCATAACTCTAATGCTGGTACTTGGAAGGATAAAGAAGGCGAATCACTGTGAGTTCAAGACCACAGGGAAATCCAGGCCAGTTTAGACTATAGAGCAAAGTATGTCTCAAATAAAAGAAAATAAAGAGAGTCAGGCCTTTCTCTGTACACAGTTAAAACCTCAGTTGATGCTGGTACCTTGATATTTGATCCCTTGCAGCAAACCATGCCCACTAATGAGTAATTTTCACTGGCTGTGGGTTGCCATGTTTTTTAGAAAAAGACACATTTCAGAAATCCATTTGAAACCATCTATTGACTTTGGAAAGAGGAAGAACAGCTGGACAGAAGTTCTCAGGGTTGTTTCTCAAATATTTGTCCTCAGAATCCTGGGAGGAGAGTATAGAGTCGCTCTAAATGAAAAGACAGAGCAGAGAGAAAGTCTAACCTTAAACCTTAAACCGGCATCCGCGTGGGCTCTGTGCTAACGCCTTTTCATTATAAGTTTGGGGAAAGTAGAGTTTCACTCTGGCCAATGCGAAGCAGCTAGCGTTCTGGAAAATGAACGTAGCAAACTTTTCTCACCATCGTGTGCTGAGTGAACCCGATACGCCTTGGGGAAGGACAGCATATTACTCTGGGTAAATGAGAAACACACAGAAAATAAAATTGTTAGGTTTGGCTTGGAATTGAAAATTGTCGAAGGTTGAAAGGCTTTAATGTAGGGGGGTTATCAACAGCAACAGCATCAGCCGCTTTATCGGGCCCACACCGAGGGCTGCAAGCGGCACTTCCTGCCGATGAAATTTCAGAGCTAGAGATTGGGCTCCAGATTTTATACTCAGGAAGCCCTTGAAAACGTGTTCGCCACTATCATGCTGGGGGAATTAATAGAGTTGACATTAACCCCTAAAACCTTTTGAGGTGGCACCCCAAATGTGGCCTCTACACACAGAGCATTCTTCAAAAATTTCATAATAAAATAGCAGATACTCATTCTCTAGAAGAGACATTGGCAGGAAGATCTGAACCAATATTTTACATAGAACAGACAAGAAAGGAATGATTTGCTATTAGAACTAAAATATTCCAGTGAGCATAAAATAGAATTAATAATTCTAGACAGAACCAAAATTGATTAAAATTATTTTTTGCATGTTTGCTAGTTATTTTTAAATAAATGGGCCCTTGTACATTTCCACATATATATGGTTCTTAAATTATCTTATAAATTAAAACAATGACTTAAGAAAAACAGATAATAAACATGTTAGGGTAAAATTCTGGAAAAGACTTCATTTGATCTTTACATTTTGGTAAAAGTATTTTATACCTGTAAAAATACGTATAGCCTGCTCATCAGCTATTTCTTGAGCATCTGCTATAAATAAAATCATAAAAAGGAAGCATAAAAATTAGAGTTGCCTTAATGCATTAAATTCAATAGACTTCTATGGGGCAGGACATTTATGATATGCTCAGGTATTTGACAAATGAGATTGGTCAAATAGCAGAACAGAGCCACTGCCTGTAAGAATACCTGTAAAGTGGTCTAGGGATATATTCTAGTTGGTAGGGCAACTGTCTGGTGGATTCAAGGTATTGGTTTTAATTCTCATTGTTAATAATAATAATAATAATAATAATAACCTAAAACAAAGCTACAAATGGAAAACTGTTAAAGAAGTAGAAAAGTAAATGGAGGACCCTGCTATACCACTCCTGGGCATATATCCCGAGGATTCTCCAGCATGTAATAAGGACACATGCTCCACTATGTTCATAGCAGCCTTATTTATAATAGTCAGAAGCTGGAAAGAACCCAGATGTCTCTCAAAGGAGGAATGGATACAGAAAGTGTGGTATATTCACACAGTGGAATATTACTCAGCTATTAAAAACAATGAATTCATGAACTTCTTAGGCAAATGGTTGGAACTGGAAAATATCATCCTGAGTGAAGTAACTCAGTCTCAAAAGAACACACATGGTATGCACTCACTGATAAGTGAATATTAGCCCAGAAGCTTGGAATACCCAAGACACAATGCACATATCAAATGATGCCCAAGAAGAAGGAATGAAAGGCCCCTGGTCCTGGAAGGGCTCAGTGCAGCATTGTGGGGGAATACCAGGACAGGGGAGTGGAAAGGGGTGGATTGGGGAACAGGGGGAGGGAAGACTTTAGGGAAGTGGGGAACCAGGAAAGGGGAAATTATTTGAAATGTAAATAAAGAATATATTAATAAAAAAAGGGAAAAAGTAAAAGAGCAATCACCATATTGCCTGATATTTTTTTTAAATGCCCAAGGTGATCAGGAAGTTTGAGGAACTGCTATGAAAAGGATACTTAACTCGCTTCAGTTCCCAAGGGAGTTGATGCTTGAAATAGAAGCACAAAAAATCCCAGTGGGGAAGTTTATTAATCTCCGGCGAGGGGAGGGGAGTGAAAGGGAACTTTCAAAGCCTAATGAGGTCAGAAGGGCTGAACTAGATTGGGGACAAAGATAGGATGGGAGAAGCTGCTAGAAAGAAAGGCTAAAGCTGGAGATTATCAAAGGCTCCGTAAAGTCTAAACTTAACTCTGAAAACCAGCTATGAACAGTGATCTGCAAACAAGGGTGACTGAAAACAGCGGTGCACAACCTGATGACAGTTGACCTGGGTAAGGAGACCCAGGAAAAAGAGCCCATTCATCACCAAAGGGACCCTGAGAAGACTCTTGTAATGTCTCACCCTTCAGGTGGTTTTGTGAACAAGAGCTGAACCAGTCACCGATTTGCTTGAGCATATTGACTAAGCCAGCAACTAGACCAAAGATTTGATGGCCCTCTCATCTCTGGTGGGAGGCATGCAGATACCTGCTTCCGCTTCCTTGTTGAAAGTTTCAATTAGCACCACTTAACTATCAGAGCTACTAATTGGGAGTAAAGACTTTCACTTTCATGAAAAGCATTCGATCTAGCCAAATTAATTTACAATTTTTTCTCCCTTGCCAAGGAAAATCTATTTTGCTAGCACTCATGTTCTTCAGTCATCAAATTATTTGTTTAAAAAATGTTTCTATTACCATTTAGTGCGGAGGTTAATTCCTTGCAAAACCACAACTGGGGACACAGTCAACATCATTCTGTGCGGAGATTTTAAACATGGCACCAAACAATAGACAAACAACTAGAGTTGGATTCTAAGTGTATCTGTAACTCTAGGTAAGATATTTAAATTTCCAAAGGTTTAATCTCCTCCTCACTAAAACAAGCATAACAATGACTGTTTGTGTTAAGTTTTGACTATCATCCTATGTAAGATATTTGGTGTCTAGGACCAAGGAAACACTCAGTAGATGAATCTTAGGTTCTAGAACCTAAGCAGAACTTTACTGCTAATTTTTTCATTGGAAAACCAAAAGGTCTGTGAACTTATATATCATGGAACAGATTGCTAGTTAGCTCTTACTGAGAAAAACTGTGTTAATATTTTGTCCACAAATAGAGTCATACATATTTTTCCTTTAAAAGTTTGGTTTCATTGTACAACAACAGAAATTATATGCTAAAAGAAAAAATACCTGAATTAATGTTATTTATAAGATCTAAGAGACAAACTTTTCATCAAGGAATAACATGCCTGCTTCAATTAAATCTAAGGAGAGCAGAGGGAGAAGAATAAGCAGAATTATTCTACTTAAGGTCAAGGTCCAGCACATGTTATTAAACAATTAAAACCTACTCTCTATTGCCTCCAGAATATAGAAGCTTATATAAATATATATTGTGTGAAATTTTGTTTGTTATTTAATTACAAATTCATATACAATTGATACAAAAAAGTTGCTCTTTGTATTTTTTAACTTTTAAATCAGAAGAATTACTTTAAACACAAACTTTTTATTGTTTAATCCTATAAATTCTCAGAGCTTTGGAATACATCTAAAAAGCATGGATAACTTCCTTTCCCAAACAATCTTAAAAGATGAACATCTAAAATACTGTTCGCTTTGTTTTGAATTATATATCTTGCATGATCTAATCTGTGGGACTAGATTTTACTTCTTTGGTGTGTCTGTAGTCAAAGCTTACAAAGAAATGAGAACTAAAGAAATGTTAATTCAAAAGCAAAGGTTAGTAGACATAAAAGGGCTCTAGAGTTACTAGAGAGACCTTTCGATGTGAAATCTCTTGGGTTACAGGATTGCATGAACAGTGTAGTTCTCTATGAAGCATGTTGACATGCTCACCTCCATAGGATCACGTGTGTAAAATACAACACCTTGGCCAACACGCCCGCCAACACTAATGCAGTCCACCGCACTTACATAGATGTTTCAAAATGACTGAACAGTCTATTAGCCAAGTTTCCTGTGCCCACTAAATGATGTCTAGACACAGAAATAAACAAGTCACATCTCCAAGTTGCTCACTTTAACAGTCTGTCCAAGGACCCAGACATTTGACTTCTTTGCCCAGTAGCATCACACAGATGTTTTGGAGCAATCTAAGAATTCAATTAATATGACTTTTAAAAAAAACAAAAAAAAACAAAAACAGGCAGACAACAGGAAACAGTCAGAAGTCACCACTCCACACTTCTGCATCCTTAACTTCAGTTTTAGGTACTTTGACATGGCTCCCATCAGACTCTGCTAAATCCTGAAGGTGCCCTGTTTTTTGTTATTCTGGTCCATAGCTCCAAGCACATGGTCTTGAAAATAAAAATTCACACCAGGAGGAGGAGCTTTTCAGAATTTCTTTTCTGTGGATCTAGGTGGAAAGCTGGAACCAATCTACCCCAGGGACTGCAGAAGTATAAATGGGTGGTGGGGTGTGGTTTTTTTTTCAAACCCATATATATGGGGGTGGGGAATGGCTAACTATAGTTAGGCAGAATGATTGATGTGTTGAGGATCCTGAGAGGTATAGAACCTTGTTTGCATTATCAACTTGCAGGAACTGAGTCTGTTTACTTACTGTTTGTAAAGAAGGGAAAGAATCTAGCATTAGCATTTGATTTAGCAAGGTCTCCCTCAGAGTTGAATGAAGATATCCAGCTAAGCAAAACATTAGCTTTATTCCTAAAAGCTTCAAATGCAGAGAACTGAACTGATCAGACTTGGAAGCACTAAAACTCCATTATCTTGCTTCCTTAGTGAATTCAAGGGATCAGCTCTCTGTCTCTGTCTCTGTCTCTCTGTCTCTCTCTCTCTTTGTGTATGTGTGTTTGTGTGTGTGTGTTTACTTTATCATTTAAAACTGAAGCAGAATCTATGATCAAATACATCATTCTCTCTGGTAGTATCAAATATGAAGCTAATATTCTGAAGGAATGCCTATGACAAAGGTTATTGTGGGTGGTGGGTGGGAAATTTTTACACAGCCTGTGGGGGGCAATTCTTGCTGTCATCCCTGCCTCTTCTTTTCTCTTCTGAGCTTCTGAGTTTCTCTCTGTTCCTTTCCCATTCATACGCTATAATACTGCTATGTCATGTAGAGTGGATAGTGCAGAATTCACAAACTCTCTTCCATTGAACAAATGCAGCCTATTTTAGTTATCAATGGGAGGCTGACATAAAGATTCCCACAGGTCAAAGAAAAACGTCCTTTCCTTCTGAGGTGCTTTCTCTTTGCATCATAAAAACTGAAAAAGTACCGGCCATTCCCATCCACGCTATCACCAGGCATGTTTTGCTGTGACTGATGTTTTCTTGTGAGACAGGCATGCCACTGAGAAATCTCCGAGCCCTTTTACAGGTCCACTTTCATTTCCAAGAAGTATAAATGTGAAATGAATGCAATGGAAATTTCTACAGTGACAAAAAAAAATTCTGTCTTTTTCCCCCCTTCTGGACGCAGCTGGGACTAGAGCTATCCAGTTTTGCCTGCTAGAGTTGATGAGGTCACTATCACCTCATGCAGCAAAGGAAGTGGAATTCTCTCTGGTGTCCTTGCTGCTTTGGATCTTGTCCAGCAGAGCGGGAAGAACATAAGATTGAATTCCTGACAGTTAAGCAAAGAAAGACAACATTGTCAACACCCTCACTCAAAGCCATGTTTATTTACAGTCACACAGAGGAATCTAGGGATAAACATGTGCTTATTTATTTAACACATTTAGTACAAGAAGGGTAAGTGCCACATAAACTTTGCGGCTTCTAAAGTTAAATCAAGTCTTACTTTTATGAGATATATTTGATATTTTGCAAGATCCCATATTCTATTTCTCATAAATTTATTTTCCCAATCGCAGATTTGGCTTTAATTATGTTCTTAAATTTGGGCAAAATAGAACAATGGCAAAAAAAATATCCTAACCCTGCCCAACATACATACACACAAGTTTTAAAAAATATACAGAAGACATTCTTGGAGTATTCTGTTTATTCTAAACAACATGAAGGGTGAGAATTCCTCTTAGTTGAAAAGCATTTGCCTAGAAAGTACAGGACCTTGGCTTTGGTTCTCAGCACACACAAAACTAACAACATGTGTGTTGTGCATATGGGAGGTGTTGATGGTATTATTGAATATATGCATTAACTTAGTCAATAATACAAGACCAAAACAGCCAAGTACAAAAACATTTATAATTACCTACATTCTTTTCCTAAACTATATCGACACTATGCTTGAATAGTATACTTCTCTATTTTCTTTATATTTTGGGCATACTGACAAGCACATATGCATATGTAAAATAAAAGTAAAAATGCTATAAAAAGTGTTCTTAGACCTCACATTCCTCAGCCCCACTCAATGTGCCCTGTGAGACTGAGGAACAGAACACAGGCAGACTAGAATCCTGAATATCACATGGCCTTCATGTTTAATGTAATTGCAGTGATATTTATTAAAAACTTACTTCAGCCCAGAAATCATGAGACTAAACTAATTTGTCAAATTGATGTATAAAATTTCACAGTTATAATCATGAGTTATCATACTATATATGGAAGATGCTTTGACAAAACAGGACAGAATGGTCCTCTCAAAATTTCTAACATTGTGAATCTACTTGACTGTACACGCTCAGGGCTGGCCAAGAAGTTTAGTCATACAACATTTGGGTGACATGCATAAAGCCCAGGGTTTGGTTCCAAACAATCAAGGGAGCAGGTGGAGGAGAGGAGGCATGGAGAGCAGAGGGCTTCCAGAAATGTGACCTTACCTTGACTGTGACTCTTGCCATATCATTATTCTGATAAAAGTAAGCTAATGATGAAAACTAGCCAGGCTGTCATCACCTGTTAGATACAAGCTTGCTATGAGTTAGGAAGGCGTGAAGTGACACAAACGGATGCATGATGCTTTATTTCTCCAGAGAGAGCATGATCTCCCACATATGTAATTTGGTTCAAAGGCTTTAGTAGGGATGTGAACCATAGACAAACAGCTTGTCGGCATTTACTCACAGCATTGAGAAACCCCCACTGGTGAATGATTCTAGAGAGGTAGCCTTCATCAGCAGCGACAGCCGGCTTCTTCAGCCTACGTGTATGGACATGGTGCTTCTGCACCAAACCTGGCAACTTCGCCATGCTGTGTAGACACGGTGCATTGAAGTAGCCCTCTCCTACTTACCTCTACTTACCTAGGGATTCCTGTTCTCATCACATGCTCTAAGAAAACGATCACGTTGAGGGAAAGAACCCAGGTATCCCTCAACAGAAGAGTGGATGCAAAAAAGGTGGTATATATACACAATAGAGTACTAATCAGTCATTAGAAACAATGAATTCATGAAATTCTTAGGCAAATGGATGGAGCTGGAGAACATCATACTAAGTGAGGTAACCCAGTCTCAAAAGATCAATCATGGTATGCACTCACTAATAAGTGGATATTAATCTAGAAAACTGGAATACCCAAAACATAATCCACACATCAAATGAGGTACAAGAAGAACAGAGGAGTGGCCCCTTGTTCTGGAAAGACTCAGTGTAGCAGTATAGGGCAAAACCAGAACAGGGAAGTGAGAAGGAGTGGGTGGGAGAACAGGGGGAGGGAAGGGGGCTTATGTGACTTTTGGGGAGTGGGGGGCCAGAAAAGGGGATATCATTTGAAATGTAAATAAAAAATATATAGAATAAAAAAAGAAAAAAATAAATAAATTAACCTTTTAAAAAAAAAAAAGAAAGAAAGAAAAAAGAAAATAATCGTGTATTACAAGGCCTCCTGGAGGAAATGGGTTGTTTGCATCATTGTCCTTTATTTTCTTGTTTTTGTCTTTATTTCATTGTTGTTCTTGCTTTGGTGGGTGGCACTAAACATAAAGCCTCACACATTATAGGCAAGTGTCCTTTATGGAGTTACATTCCTCCATCCTTCTTCTGATCCTAAGCTGATCTCACTTAGTTACCAGGCTAGCCTTGAACTCACAAGGAAGCTGTGAACTTGCAGTGCCCCTGCTCCAACTCCACGTAGTAGCATCACCGTCCCTCACTAACAGGCCTACTTGTCCTCTTGACTTTGAACCAACAGGATATATGTGCTGGCTTCTCTCTGTCAACACTGGGAGCTAAGAGTCTGACAGCGGGTTGGGTTGTGCAAATGTGCGACAAACGCACAAACCAGTGTGCTATCTCTGTAACATTGCACAACCAAGTTCCAATGCGTGCCAGTGAAGAACCACGGTTCGGGGGGTTCTTGACATATCAGAACACTGGATCAATTTCGACTAAGTGTCATTTCTCCTTTTATCCCCAGAGATTCGCTGGAAGTCCACTGAGGAAGGAAGCAAGTGTTTAGGTCCATAAACTCACCTCAGAATCAGGCTTGCCACAGGATCTTGCCACGTGATCATAGCTTCCCTCACCATACGCTTTGTAGACATTTAACAGTTGAGATATTTCTCCTATTTTATTTTCTTGAAACTGGAAATGTGCAGTTATTTTTTTTTTTAAGCAAAGCCAATCTGCTATAAATGACTTATGCAAAATCTCAAGGGTGAACCTTACTCTGCGATTGAGTGTACAGTGTGATTCTGTAATTCCTGCAAACAGTGACTCGTGTAAAGGGTGCCTAGCATCTGCAAATCTAACATATACATCTTATTGCTAACTTAGAGGACAAATTTCACCTCCTGGTTATTATGAGATCGTAAGCTTGCTCTCTCTCCCTCTCCCTCTCCCTCCCCCTCTCCCTCTCCCCTCTCCCTCTCCCTGTCTCTCTCCCTCTCCCTCTCCCTCTCCCTGTCTCTCTCCCTCTTCTTTTCCCTCTCCCTATCCCTCTCCTTCTCTCTCTCTCTCTCTCTCTCTCTCTCTCTCTCTCTCTCTCTCTCTCTCTCTCCCCTCTCTCTCTCACACACACACATACTCAGAGAGAGAAGGTGTAGGGAGGGAGGGTGGAAGGGTGGGGGGTGAGCAGGCAGACAAAGGGAGCTGTCAGGTGTCTTTCTGAGTTTCCTGCCTTATTTTGTTAGACAGTAATTCTTGGTGAACATGAAGCTGGCTGTGTCAGACATGCTGGCTAGCCTACAAATCTCTGGAACCCACCCATCCACACTCTTACCCCATCTCTGGAGTTTCAGGTCCAGCCTGCCACACCCAAATTTTAATGTGCATATTTGCTAGGGATCTAAACTCAAGCGCTTCTTTTGACCCACTGGGCCAACTCCCTAACACCAGTACATTTATTTCCTTAAAAATCATTTAATATCTGTCTTTCTGTAGTGATGGTTTATGCTCTCATCAGACGGACGTACATCACTGGATGACTTCTCACATGACGAAAGCAGAGGAAAATGCTCCACAGCCTAAGCTCTTCTAAACCTTACGAAATCCACCCAGGCCTCATGATCGCTTCCCTCTTCATATGGAAAGATTTAGTATGTCTTCTATGTTCATACACTGCCACCAAATTTCAAGCAGAATCTTCCTGTGCCTTGCAAGATCTAATTTTAGGCACAAATATATGTGTGTGTTTGTGTGTGTGTGTGTGTACATGTGTGTAATAGCCTAGAACTTGCTATAAAAACAACATGTAATATTCTATACGTGTTTGTTTATACATATATGTGTATGTGTGTATGATATGTATGGACTATATATGTGTAATACATGAATATGAAACATATTTATATACACACACTTATATAAAGTCTCAAACTTTTTATATAAACAAAGGTGATATTGAACTTCTGCTCCACTTGCTCAACCTCCCAAACACTGGGCTCACAGATGCCACTCCAACTCCCAAGACAGCTTTTTTCAGTTCTGGAGATCAAACCCATAATAGACTCATTTGCAAACTAGACTCCTGTCTCCTATGACTAAACCAACAAAGGCTTCTATAAATAAAGGATCTCTGACACTTTAATATTTGTTTCTGATATTAGGAATGCAACTAGCTCTTTCTACTTTGAATAAAGAACCTGGGAGTGAAAGCAACTGTTGCCAGAAACTCATTCTGAGACCGCTTAATTAATTTAAGGCACAGAAAGCATTCACCAATTTTCATGTAAAGAGAAAACAAACCCATACCCTGAACTTAGCCAAGAAAGAATGTTGTCAATGACAGAAGAAATTATACTGATGACTTGTAGGGACTTTTAGGAAGAGAGCCAAGTTTAATCTCAAATTACATTGAATCTCAACACATACACATGCACACTCAAATGAATGTGTACATGTGCTCATGAGTGCACACACACATTCTCTTTCAGAGGAGTAACTTATTTGGGATCAAAAACTATAGAAACAGAGACTTGACTGTGAGTCAAAATATAATGGAAAAATCAAAATAAATTATTCTCAGTAATATCCTAAGAAGGTGAGGCTGAGGATGGACTTCTTTTAAAAGCAGTATAATTCATCTCCATTGAATGTTGCCAAAATACCCTCAGATCTACATCAAATGAAGGCAGGCGTGGTGAACAGGCATTTAGCTAGGAATTTCCTGACGTTACCCCCTAGCTGACCTCATAGTTAAATGGTGAAAGCAAACTAAAAGGAACTTCAGTCTTAACATGTTTATGAGCTAGCGCCACTTCACTTATTTATTCTTTGTTAGCTTGGATTAATATAATAAAAACCAGGTATCATACTAAGAACCATTCCAATGCTTTGAAATGCTCCATTGCGAGAAGTGGGATGCTTGCTTCACTAACCGTTCACATGCATTAAAGCATGTTTAATGGAACTGACTTGCAAAGTAGAAGCATTCCTTTAAATAAATATCATAAATTGGCTTTTTTCTTATTCCAAGTATAAATTGACAGTAGTGCATCAATCACAAAATACTTCTCTAGTAAATGCTCACATAATGGTGAACTAATTAAAATTGGGATGAATCAAGTGTGAATCAAAAGCATATGCTCTCACACAAAAACAACTGTTACTAGATACAGAAATGAGAAATGAGGAAGTGTTTTATGTATAATGAAATCTTTTGCATCTGAGCCTTGAGTAACTCAGCAATATTTTTTGCATAGGCTAAAACTGAAACAATATTATATTAAATAATAAAATTCAGCGTTCCACTTAAATCTTACACTTTAAAGAAAACAAGATTGCTTTTGAATATCTTCCCCCTGGAGCAATATGAAAATTTAAATTTCTACCTGAGAAAGTTTTATTTCTAACACATTTGTATAATTCTAAATTCTTTTGCATCTTATTTTTTAAAGATCAGTCATATCTTTACCAAGACAGAAATGATTATTCACAAGACTCAGGAAAAAAATTTTTTCCCAGCTAGTTCAACCTGTAAATATTTCCTTAATCTTCCTCATTTGCATTTCAAAACTTCCAATATCAAAGGGGAAAATAAGTAAACATATCTTGTTTATTACTTCCTGCTGTTTTCAATTTCTCTGGATCTAGGCTCTCTCTCTCTCTCTCTCTCTCTCACACACACACACACACACACTCTCTCTCTCTCTCTCTCTCTCTCTCTCTCACACACACACACACACACCACACACACACACTCAATTTAGAATTTATTTTTGAAGTTGAGATTCTGAGGGCATCCCTCTATGTGTACTCTCATTCATTGGAAAGCCCAAAGCAAATCTTTGATGCAAGAACACTAACATCAGGACCATGTTTAAAGTACAAAGTAGATGAAGCCTGTGATAGGAGCTGCCCTACTTTCAGAATAGCCAGTTTGTATATAAATCATGTTCAGGGAACCCTGCCGGCTTCACCAGCCGTAGAGGAAACCCAGGTCTTTCACACGGTCTCTGTCTCAAAACTGCACCACAGTGAAAAGAACAGAAGAACGGTTCTCAGACCTGACATCTTGTCCTAGCAAATTACACTTGCTGCTCTTTTATACTTAGCATTAATGAAGGAATCACAGCTTTTGAAATACAACACAACTTTTTAATCATAATATTTTAATTTAATATTTAGTAAAGGACAGAGTTGACTACTATTTCTCTAGGAGCTTGTAAAATAGATAAAACAAATATTAGATTAAAAGATAATCTATTTCACAAACTCCAGCAAAAAGACTTACAGGGTGCTTACTTGGAATCATGCAATGGGATGTAGTTTTTCATACTAATTTTTTATGCTGTTTTCTAAGGTATTTATGACACTTGTCTCTATCTAGAGACAAGAAAAGTGAGACAGATCATCAATTATCCTAGAAATCTAGAAACGGAGCTAGCTAAAACCAAGACAGAAGTGAAGGATCAAGTTATCCCCACAAAACAACATAGCACTCTGTGCTCCACTATAATTAATTCCAACAATAAAGGGTCATGTTTATCAAATACTATGATGTGCAAAGCTGGATTTCCCTCTATATATTATACATGTGAATACATTTAAATTTATTTTCATCTTTCGTTTTCTGAACTGAACAAACCTCAACCTGTCACTCACTTTTTAAACATTCTTGGGAACTCTCAATAAAGAAGAGTATGCACACAGGTAGATGGTTCTCAGGGGGCTGACCTACAAGGTTTGCTTGTTATATGGTAACAATGTAAGGTTGTCCAGAGGAGTGTGGGTGACCCAAAAGCAACCTCACTGGAAAATCTCAGCCTAGCATGATTGACAGATACCCCATGGTTACCCGAGTGAAGCCTGTTTCCTTGCCTTTCTCAGCTTTATATTATATAGCAGCTTCTGAGAGCCTAGAGGCACCTGTAATTAGCGCAGAATTGAATGCAAATGACTCGGAGGGGCAGCCGGAACCTAGTATGAGGGTTCAGTGACTCTGCCCAGCCTTTCTTCTGTGAAGGAATGTCAACAGGCAACAAACCCAGCTGTGCTGACCCCAGCCGATCCCAGGAAGACACTTGCTGTCAAATGCCTAGGAAAGGACCATATGAACACACTTTGAATGGATTTTGTGTTATTCAGGAGTCAAGATTTGTCTGAAAGCATAGGGGTAGAGATGAGGTGTGGTGCTTGAAGAGATACCAGGTTAGTTTCTGTTTGGCAAGTTACTGGCATTAACCACAGCTATGCTTAACCAACAAAGTCTGTGAAGGACAAGTTTCTTTGCAAACCTCCAAATCTATGCATAACATACAACTTATAGCTTTGTTAAAGCAGCAGTCACCTACACCTACCTGTTTGGATCATAGAAGGACTTGTTCACAATTCAAAGAATAATCCTGCTTTCTAAATGATTGCAGAAGAAATGGCAGTCAGAGTGATCTAAGTTAAGGATTCTCAGCCATGAGACAATTTGCCAACCTCTGCCTGTTTTCTGAGATATTTGAAACTATGCACAGTCTGCTGTGCCATGCGTACTGATCAGGAACTAACTCTCTTACAGATGCTTCATTGTAAAGAACAGACTCAGAACAAAGAGTTAATCTAGAATGAATGTGCCAAGGTTGAGATCCCTTGACTGGAGTTACATACGACTTTGAGCCACAATGTAGGTGCGGGAATAAGTGTCCTTTATCACTGAGCTATCTATCCCCAGGAATTATTCATTTTCAATTGATTTTAATTTTTACAATTTAAATTGCATATATGTTGAAGGGTGAGTATGTGCATATAGGCTCTGTTGTTCAGAGTCAAGGAGAGGGTGTTGGCTTCCCTGGGTCTGGAGTTTCTACCAGTGATCTGCCTGTGGGTGCTGGGAATGGAACTTGAGTTTTTTGGAAGAGCAGCCAATATTCTTTTTTTTTTTAATTCTTATCCTCTGAAACATCTCTCCCTGTAAGGAATTCTTAGGAAATATCCTGTGAGGTTTCTTTTCTAATTGTTTTTTAAAATTTGTTGCGAGTCCTCATCTGTCTGTTCATTATCATTTTGTTTCCTTTAGTTCTTTAAAAGTCATATCCTCCCATTCTATCATCCTCATCTCCATAGAGTCTACTTATAGCAATGTGTTTTTCCATTCAATATAGAGAACAATTTCCATATACATGACAAATGACGAGTGACTTTTAGTTTCTAGTTTTACTGTAGGTAAATCCTCCAGGAATTTCTAATCATAGAGACTGTAGAATCCTCACTCAGTGGAAGATTTTGTTCTATTTATCTGAATATACTGCAGCTGTCTTCACATACACATTGGAAGAGTGCATTGGATCCCATTACAGATGATTGTGAGCCACCATGTGGTTGCTGGGATTTGAACTCAGGACCTCTGGCAGAGCAGTCAGTGCTCTTAACCACTGAGCCATCTGTCCAGCCTGTGGATTTTGTTCTAGAAGGAATTTAATTTCTGAGTATACCCCCATGTACTTGAAGATGGCCTTAGCTTTGCTTGTGTAAGTTTGTGTTGACTTTACTTTCATTCCAAAATAAATTCCTTAAGCCCTAGACAAAGACCTTATTTCTGAGGAAAAATACTTCTGGGTTTTCAGTGAGTTCCTAAAGTGTTTACGAAGCCATTCTAACTTGACAGGATATAGGCTCACAACTTGACCTCCTCTTTCAGGAATAATTCTTGACACTTCTGCTGTGGGGCTGAAGTTAAAAAACATGAGATTCATCTTAACATTTGAACTAGAAATGAAGCAGCTGTTGTATCCCTCTCCTCTCTTTTGTTTTTCCATGGATGTACAGCACTTGCTAAACATCTCTAGGCAAAGGTTCAAGTGAATCTACTATTTTCTGCATTCTGTTTAAAATTTCTCCCTTTCATTTCCAAATCTCATGGGTATCCTGAATTCTACATTTTGGACACCTTGAATCCAAATTAAGTTCAAGATTAAACTCTCTCAGTGAGTTCAAAATGATCAATGTGAAGACTGGAGACTAGTCTTAGAGCTATAGATGTTATATTCCACTGTGAATCCAGTTATTAATGACTCTGTACCCCCTCATTTTGCCTGCCATTGATTACTTTTCAAAATTTTGAAGATGGTTGTTTTACATTTTTTTATAATTTTCAGTTATCATATATTGTCAGAGTAAAGTCATATCATTATCCTTTCTCTACTTATATTGTGTGGAAAATAATAAATCTGGATGTTCTTCAATCTGCTGCACTTGAGTCTTTCTAACTATGATGTCAGGTCCTAACAGACATAAATAAAGCCACATATTCTCTCTAGACAATAAACATTAATCTTATGATGAACCTGCCCGAGAAGGCAGAGTGGGTTCTATAAAGACACATGTGTTTCAGACACACACTTAAGAACTCCAAAATGCAATCAATTGAGAAAGACATGTAGGCCAAGTAAGGCAATCCGGCAGCTCCATCATGGGGCTGGAGAGATGGCTCCAAAGCTAAGTGCACACACTGCCCTTGCAGAGGACCTGGCCTGCTTTCATCTTCAGCACCCACATCAAAGGTCACACATCCACCTGTAAGTTCTGCTCCAGGGTTCCAGTGCTGTCTTCCAGCTTCTACAGGGACTATACTATAATGTACTCATACCACACCCATACCGGCAAAGAGAGAAACACGTAATTTAAAAGCATTAACTATAAATCTTTAAAAAAACACTGTTATTAAATTGCTATGTTAACTTGAAACAAAACACTGAATGGAGTGTTAGAATATTCCTCTGTATTTACATATTAAAGGAATATGAATCCCAAATTGGCAATATTTACACAATAAAAAATATACTATCACAAAGTAGTATTGTATGTCTTGGATAACTATTTAATCCAATATTGTTTTCAAAACTGTATGTTCTATCTCTAGACCCCATTCAGAATACAATATGACTTAAAAAAAAAAACATTTCTTAAGGGAAGTTTATGTTTGTTTACATGTAGCTGTACCTGACAGTGAAATGACTACAGAGTGAACGATTCTTAAATATACATACGCTTATGGATAGATATTCACTAATAAGAGAACAAAATAAAGCTATTATGCCTTAGTTAATGACTATGTCTAATAAAACACCAGAAAACAAAGTGACTCAAGGGAACAGGGGGACTTAGATGATATTTTCATGCTTGAGAACAGCAAATGTTAAATACCAAGAGACATACAAAGTTTTTGCCATCTACTGAGTGACTTTTCTAATCAGTTAATAAGTTAGAAAGTCATTTGTGTTGATTATATCCTTTGAAGTTTGCTTTCTGAAGACATTTAACTCCTGTCAAGGGTTTAGGAAAGCTTTTTATCAAATTGGAATCACTTCATGGAAGAATAACACTATATTTTTTGTGCCTTGTTATCATAGGTCCCCAAGAAGCTGAGATGATAGAATGCATTTTCTATGAGAATATGTTTGCCTTTGCCTGATTTCTTTTGTATGATTCCACTTTGCTGTATTCCCACTTTGTACTGGAGAAATTTGCTAAGTTCTGTATGTATCATGTTTATTGATATCTTGCTATCCATCCATAACAAATCCTGCCACCTCAAGACAAAACATTCTTCCTCTACCTTCCTCCTTACACAAATATTCTTTATGCACACATCATACATGCACATATATTCATAAAGGAAAATAGGAGGTGTTTTTCTAACCTTATGAACTTGGTCTATCGTGATAAGTAAGATGTTTTGCAGAATACATTTCAAACTCTATTAGAAATGCATACACACTCCCATCAACCCCCTGGCCTTCTCCCTATACTTTATTCAACCTGGCAGACTCACTAATCCGAGCTCTGTGTTTTCCATGTGTTCACCTCAGAAGCTCAGGTAAAGGCTGTAGCCACCAAGCAGGGCTTTCCAGCGGTCTGTTTCTAAGAGCTAATTGCTGTCTCTGTTCCTTGCAAAGCTACCACAATTGCCTGTTTTTCTGAACCATCTTTGATACCAAGCTCCCCTTGCTCTTGGAAAGATGACAGCTTACATTCTCAGATTCCTCCAGGCACCACAAAAGCCAACTCTGAAAGCAAAACTCTTCTCTCTGCGGCCTCTGAACCCCTCATCTCTCCTTTCCTATGTCAGGTGTCCTGTCAATCAAGGCGCATGTGTATGAAGTGAAGATCTTTGCTTGCAGTTTCAAAGTGAGTTTTCAAGTCATGAAGATAAATGCTTGGCACACCTCTTGCGATTTGCTGGTGAGTTATGATCCCCATAGGTGGATGCTGCTGGCCTACCAATAGCAGGCTGTGTAAGATCTTTGAAATGGTTATTTCCACAAGAAAGCATCTTCCACATTACCTTCTGGATTGCTGCTTTGAAAAACTCGAAGCCATTTTTGAGAGAGTTGACTAGAATTTGAAGGTGAGTTTTCTCAGGTACACGAGGGCATCCGACCTACTAATTCAGCACATTTAGAAATATGACAACAGTGAGAAATAGAAGAAAACACCACAATGCTTTTATATGTTTGAAATGTCTATAGGTTTAATCTTTTATTTCATTGCTTTGCTTTTAGCCAGTGTAAGAGCATCCAAGAAAATCACATGGTTCTGAAACCTGGACAAATGAAGTGGAATTTGATTATAATCAATTAACTAATTGTGTGTGTTAGGCACTGTGTGTATGAAGAAATGAGAAGACAGTTTGCAGGAGTTGGTTTCCCTTTCCTCTGTATGAGTCCCAGGGATCGAACTGAAGTTATAAAACATGACGTCAAATGCCTTTACTTGCTGAGTCATCTCCTTAGCCTAACATTTTCTTAATTGCTTGGGAAATCGTAGGGGTAAAGCCTTTCTTTAAAGCAATGCCCATTTTTAAATCTTCTCATTTCATGGTTTGAGTAGAATCAGTAGCTGGTCTGCACAATGCCTGTGCTCCAATGCCAAAACCTCAATGGCCCTTTAAGCCTATCAAGATAAGTTCATATCCTCAGAGAGCAGGCAGGACCAATGGTTACATTTCACACCTGATGATAGAGCATTTCTACAGTCTTATTCATTCTAATAGATTATTTGGCATATTTGTGTTGCAACAAGTCACCAGTTTATACTTTTAAAGTATATAGTTTATACTTTTATTCAGAGTGTGTATGTGTGTGTGTGTATGTGTGTGTGTGTGTGTGTGTGTGTGTGTATGTCTGTATGTGTGTGTGTGTGTTTGTGTGTGTGTGTGTGTGTTTCTCCATGTACATATAGCACATTAATGATGGTCAGAAGATAAGTTTTAGGAGTCAGTTTTCTTCTCCTTCCAGGTCTTGGGCACACATCTCAGGTACCAATCTTATGGATAAATGCCTTTATCTGCTGAGCTATCCAACCCACTGCAGTCCATACTTTTAATAAATGGTCGGCTATGTTCATATAGACAACTAAATATTGGAGTTTAGACCAAGATACATCTTTTACAAAAGTTGAGGACCCAGCTAAGAATAGCAAAGTGGAAGATTAGCCCTGGTATCTATACCCAGCTCTGAAAAAAAGAATGAAGAACAAATGTAGAATAGGAAGGAACTGTAGTTGGAGTTTCCCACATAAATGCTCTGTCTAGAAATCTACTACCATGCATTTTTGTAAGGCACAAGAGTTTCCCTGTGTTTCTTTTATCTTACTTGTCATATTTAGATTTAAAATAAAAAGTAAACTTAATAATAAAGCAAAATGCTCTTTCATTTTTAGGTTCAAACTTAGCAATCTCTCTCCCTCTCATTCACAAAAGAACTAAGAAAAAATCTGGAAATTTTACAATTCTTTAGAATTACCGAGTTCTTTTCATCTTCAAAGTGCTTTATAAAGATTTCTAATTAGGCTCCTACATGCAGGTTCCTATTCTTACTCGCTAATCGTAAGACAACATACCTGCTCTTCTTACTAGAGTGAACCAGACATCATCCTTAATCATCACCAAAGACAGAGGGAAAGTGTCTGTCATAATTTCTACTTAATGAATGACAAATCTGCATACTTCTTCAAATATGAATCCAGTTCTCAGGACCCTAATCCTCATTAGCTACATTTGGTCATTATTTATTCAGAGCAGAGACATGTTTCAATGGTAGACTTATCTCCAGTTACATGCACTGGTTTAAAAAGTTGCATTTATTTTCAACCTATAATATTATTTTAATGGATTAAATTTATTTCCTTAGGAAAAAAAAATTTTATTCTCTTTCTATACTGGCTTAAAAATTACTTTCCTCTAGCTGCATTTTTCCGTGTGTATGTGTGTGTGTGTGTGTATGTGTGTGTGTGTGTATGTTTGCATGTGAGCACAGGTACAAATGTACACATGTACAAATGTACACATGTATGTGTTCATGTGCACATGAGTACACATACTCAGATGTGCATATGTCTGGGTAGGCGAAAGCCAAAGGCCAACCCAGGTGCTATTTCTGTTTGTTTAGTCAGAACCTCTCACTGGCCTAGAACTCACCAAGTAGCCTATGGTAGCTGGCTAGGAGACAAAGGATGCATCTGTCCCTGACTTCCACATGCTGGAATTCCCATGTGAAATTCCACATGATAACAACAAGCTTTTTTATGAGGGTTCTGAAGATACCATTACCAGGATAAATCTTGCAGTTAAGCAAGCTAGGATTGTTATTCATTGCACTGAGAGAAAACACTGCTTAACAGGAACAATGGGGTGTTTTGAGAACAGTGATGTCAGAATAAATTTAAATGAAGTAATCCTTCACTTAGAAAGTATCAAGGATTCAAAGTACCAAGGATTCAAACCCATTATATTAAAAGCAGATGCCCTACCATGCTCACTTCTGTATCATTCACTGTAGCCAAGGCTGTCTATCAGAGGATGTGTGGGCACAGATAATATGGCATCTTTACACGAAGAGCTATTATGTAGCCTTTCAAAAGAAGACAATCAGGGATAGGGAGATAAAGTTGCTGGATAAAGCGCTTGCTAGTGTGTGAGTACTTGAGTTAGCATTCCCATGGCCCCTGTTATCTGAACTTAGTAGTGCACATCTATAATCCCAATGTTGATACTCAAGTGGCTGAGAAGGGAGAATTCCTTAGAAGCTCAAGGGCAAGCTTCTCAGCTATATTCAGAAAGAAAGAAAGAAAGAAAGAAAGAAAGAAAGAAAGAAAGAAAGAAAGAAAGAAAGAAAGAAAGAAAGAAAGGAAGGAAGGAAGGAAGGAAGGAAGGAAGGAAGGAAGGAAGGAAGGAAGGAAGGAAGGGAGGGAGGGAGGAAGGGAGGAAGGGAGGAAGAAAGAAAGAAAGAAAGAAAGAAAGAAAGAAAGAAAGAAAGAAAGAAAGAAAGAAAGAAAGAAAGAAAGAAAGAAAGAAAAAAGAAAGAAAGAACCAAAAAAATAACATCAGAACTCATCCTCTGACCTCCACACAACAAGGAGGAAATTCCATCAGTCATGAATGGAACTGGAAGACACTGTGGAATGAGCCAGACACTGAAAGATAAATGCATATCCTTGTCTATGCATGGAAAACAAAGCAAACTTATAGAAACAGAAAGTACAGGCATGTTTGCAAGAACCTGGGGGTGGGGCAGAATGAAGAAATGAGGATCAAAAGTCACAGATATCAACTAAGATGAGAAGAATAAATAATATGTTCTCATGAAGAAATAAAGAAACATGTCACATGCTTTGATTTGATTCAATCACCCGTACCATATAGCTATTGCATAAAATTATTTTGTACACATCATTAGATATAACTGCAATTTGTTACAACTTTTTAATAACTACTACTTAATACTTATTTGGTGTAGAATTTGGGCATCCACTGGGTGACTGGAGGTAGGATCTGAGGAAGGACAGACAGACATGCTCAAGCAAACAAATCATTTGTCTTTTACTTTTAACAGGCACAGAACGATGCAGTGTGTGCTTTCTATAAAAATTGCATAACTGAGCAGCAGAAGTTTCCAGTAGTGATGAAGAGCATGAGTCTAATAGTCTCTCATTAGGAAAAACTAGAGAGCTGAATGGGAGAAATGCCAATGTTTGGGGTGTTTCAGATAAAGCTGTAAAGTGCAGACGTTTCTCTGAAGTTTATCTCAGTTCATCTGAACAACCCAAGTCTAGAGATCAGCTTGCAGATCTACCACAGTAATTTCTCTGGCAAGACTTCCAGTGTCTCCCTGTTCCCGACTCTTTCTTTGGATCTTACAACCTTGGCTTTGTCTTCTCCCTGTAATAAAAGAAGCATGATGGCACAGTTAAAAGACATATTCAGTGGAAACAAATATCAAGACTGTTTTCCTGCAAGAATAAATGAAAATATATTTAAATATTTTTGAGCAAATATTTAAAAGTCCTGCCAGATAAATTGTTTGTTTGTTTGAAATCAATAAATTACTGCCTTGAATATTTGGATTAATTTAAGTAATGAATTAGAAAAATAAATCAGATACATAAGAGGAATGTGACTATAAAATAAGTTTATTAAGAATGTTTTAATGAAAAATGTTAATGAAAATTTTTAATGAAAATATCAGGATTGTATTGAGACACAACATTGGGTTTCTGATGATTATTCAATCCAAACCCTCTTTTCACAACTGAGGGTAATAAAATCTAATAAAATTCAGTTATGCATTAAAAGTCAAGATCTTAAGAAATAACTCTAAATTCTAATTTGGGGATTGCTTCTATAATCCCAGAACTCATTCAAAACTACAAATGACCTTGGCCTAGTATCATTTCTGTGATTGGGATAAAATACCTGAACAATCACAAACTTAGGGAGAAGGAGCAAATTCTATTGGCTTATGATTCCAGGCTATAGGCTACTATTTCCGGGAAATCAAGGCAGGAACATAAACAGTCCCACGCCATTTCTACGGTGAGGAGTAGAGAGGAAATGAACATGTTACTAGACTTTTTCACTCTCCACAGTTCTGGTAGCCTAGGGAGTGATAGCACCCAACATGGATTCTAGGAATTGCTACATCAATAAATGATCAAGAAAATTCTCTAAATACATACCCACAAGCCAACCTGACCTACAAATGTCCTTATTAAGACATTTGTCCTAGCCGGGCAGTAGTGCTACATGCCTTTAATCTGCACTTGGGAGGCAGAGGCAGGCAGATTTCTGAGTTTGAGGCCAGCCTGGTCTACAGAGTGAGTTCCAGGACAGCCAGGGCTATACAGAGAAACCCTGTTTCAAAAACAAAACAAAACAAAGAAACAAGCGAAAGACATTTGTCCTTCATGGAAGCTGGAGTGGGTGGGTTGGTGAGCAGGGGGAGGGAGATGGGATAGGGGGGTTTCAGAGGGCAAACAAGGAAAGGGGACAACATTTGAAATATAAATAAAGAAAATATCTAATAAAGAATATCAAGTGTCAAAAAAAGACATTTGTCCTCTCTTCCAGATGTTCCTGTGTAGTGTGTCAACTTTACAGTTAAAACTAAGCAACAGAGACACCAATCCTTATCTCAAAAACAAATTTAAAAATTGCTACATTAATTCAAATAACTTATAAAGTAATATTTTTATCATTAATTATTTGCATTCTATGTATTTTAATACTAATTTAGTTTAAATATTAATCAGTCCAATCCTGTAAAGATTTTTTCAATAATAGATGTTAAAAATTACTCACAATAAAAATAAGGCCTGGTACTATTTAGGCACTCTATCTATAGGTAAATTATCACAGTTAATCTAAGAACTAACGCCATAAGGTCATTATAATATTTTTAAGTTTTTATGGATGGGCACAAAGGATTTAAAAAATTAAGGAATTTACATAAGTGCTAATAGTAACTAGTGGTCACAAGGAAACTCAATTTGTGTTTCAAAGTAATTACATTACCAAAGTTTATTTGAGTTTTAAACCCAAGATATCTCCATTCATTTTCTAAAAATCCAATAAGCAAACAAGTACCACAATATTGGAACACAGAAACAGTAGCCATGGAATAGAAATTAAAGCATTAATTTTCCAGAAAAACCTGCTGTGACTTGAGTGGGAATGTCCCACATAGATTCCTGTGAGTGAACACTTGGTCCGCGACTGGTTCTACTCCTGTAGAAGGTTGTAGATCTTTTAGAAGGTAGAGCCGCACTGGAAGGAGTATGTCTGGAGGCAGAGCTTAATGTTTTATAGCCTAGCTTTACTTCCTGTTGACTATATGCTTCTCGTGGCCTCAACAGGATCAGCCACCTACCATTGCTGCCACTTCACATTTACTATAAATAGTGGATCCTCAAATGGTGATCCAAAAATACTCTTTTAGATTTTTCTTATTAGGAATTTGGTCACAGCAACAAATAATAGCCTATGGACTCAACAGGTTATATTTAGAAATATGTGTTCATACAAGTATGTGTGCAATAACAAGGAATGTGAAAAATAAGAGACCGTGAATGTGAAGGAGAGTAGAAAGGCATGTGTATGGAAGGCTTAGGGGATGGAAGGGATGGAAGAGATATTGTAATTAAATTACAATATTAAAGAGAGAGGAAAAGAAAGACTCATAGTAGGACTCTTTGGTCTAGCTAAGAATTTAAAGCATTAGAAGAAATAGGGCATCCCAGGGAAAAAGGTTCTAACCACTAATGGCTTCTGCTGGTGCCAGGCTGCAAGGCACTCCTTAAGACACTGGATCCCCATACATCACACGGAAATATAAATTTCAGAGCAAAAAGCAACATGAAAGCTATATTCAGGGTGATTCATTTGGAGCTACAAACAAGGCAATCAGGATGCTTAAGGAGACACAGCTAACACACAGAATCTGTCTCTACCATTTACAAAATAAAATTTGATGTGCTCCGAGGCTGTATAAGTCTCATGTCTTTTCTTCCACACAGAGCTGACTTTTCAGTATTTTTCTCTTTTCTCATACATACAACTGATCTCACACATTCTGTTTATGGCTGGATACTTAAACACCTGTCTCCAGTGAATCTAAAGTTCATCCTCAGTGGAGTTCTAGCCTATGAGGAAATAATCCACCAAGCTATCTCCTTCCAAAACGTTCTAGGTTCCATTCTTTTATTAGTTGGCAGTTTCTAGTAATCCCTTCCATCTCCTGGGCTTCATTTATTATTACTTTAGTTTATGTCTTTTCTTTTCTTTTGGACAATTTACATCTCTTCTCACAGGTACTAAGTTAAGTCAGTGTTTAATGTAGGCCCTAATTTTTTGCAACCTACTTTTAATAAAGGTTTAACTCCTCCTCTAGCAAAATAACAGGAGAGGTAGTGGAAGAGAAGAGTTATTGGGATATGCAGGATGTGGACCTGTTCAGAAATAGTTCTTTGAGAGTGAGCTCCATCTTCTTGGGTAGTAGTTCAATCCCATAGCAAACACCAAACACATCTTAGCAGCTGCAGACCAGTCCTCTAGGAAGGCAGAAAATGCACACGAAACAGAAGCTACACTCCAATCCTTTCAGCAAGCAGATATGAGGGAGCTGTAGTTCAATCCTGAAAAAACTGCCAGGGTTGCCAACCAGACTGACGTGAGGCCACAGAAGTGGCAAGCTGCCACAGAAACTCATGAGCAGTTTTTAGGTGTGCTTCTCTCAATGGCAGCATTATCACAAGTTGAGCTCAACAACAACTATGTAAGGCATATGTGGTTCTTCTACTGTCTGCAGGTTCATACTTATACTCCTTCATCAAGAGTCCTTCCACATAAAGCAAGAAAATAATTTTCTTTTAACAAACCAAAAAGAAGAGAGCCACATAAAAATAACTCCACCTCTAATAACGAAAATAGCAACAACCAACAATTACTTTTCCTTAATATCTCTTAATATCAATGGAATAAATTCCCCAATAAAAAGACGTAGACTAACAGACTGGATACATAAACAGGACCCAACAGTTTACTGCATACAGAAAACTCACCTCAGGCACAAAGACAGCCTGGGCCAAGGCACACTAGGGCTGCAAGGACACCCAAGAGGAGGGCAGCGCATTAGCAATCTGTAACAGGAAAAACCCAGTCATCCAATGTTGCAGAAAGAGCCATATAGCCTCACAGGGGGCACAAATACCAGCCAGAGACAAGTCCAACTAACGCCAGAAATAACAAGGAGAAATGCAGGAACACTACTAACAAAAACCTAGGCAATATGGCAGTGTCTGAACCAAACTCTCCAACATCAGCAAGTCCTGATCACACAAACACACCAGAAAAACAAGATTTGGATTTAAAATCAGTGGTCATGATGCTGCTAGAAGAACACAAAAAGGACATAAATAAATCTCCTAAAGAAATACAGGGGAACATGAATAAACTAGAAACCCGTATAATGGAAACACAAAAAACACTTAAAGAAATTCAGGAGAATAAGGCTCAAGAGATAGAAGCCAATAAAGAAGAAACACAAAAAAAAAACTTAAAGAAATGCACGAGAAAGTGAGTCAAACAGCAGAAATCATGAAAGAGGAAATACAAAAATCTCTTAAAGAATTACAGGAAAACACAAACAAGCAAGTGAAGGAGCTAAGCAAAACCATCCAGGATCTAAAATCAGAAGTAGAAAAAAGCTAAGAAATCACAAAGGGAGACAACTTTGGAGATAGAAAACCTTAAGAAGAAATCAGGGGCCATAGATGCAAATATCAACAACAGAATACAAGAGATGGAAGAAAGAATCTCAGATGCTGAAGATACCATAGAAACCATTGACTCAACAGTCAAAGAAAATGCAAAATGCAAAAAGCTTGTATCCCAGAACATCCAGGAAATCCAGGACACAATGAGAAGACCAAACCTAAGGATTATAGGTATAGATGAGAGTGAAGATTTGCAGCTGAAAGGGCCAGCAAATATCTTCAACAAAATTATGGAAGAAAACTTTCCCAACTTAAAGAGAGAGATGCCCATGAATATACAAGAAGCCTACAGAACTCCAAACAGATTGGACCTGTGCAGAAATACCTCTTGTCACATAATAATCAAAACCCCAAATGTACTAAACAAAGAAAGAATATTAAAGGCAGCAAGAGAAAAAGGCCAAGTAGCATATAAAGGAAGACCTATCAGAATCACACCAGACTTTTCACCAGAGACAATGAAAGCTAGAAGATCCTGGGCAGATCTCATGCAGACTCTAAGAGAACACAAATGTCAGGCAAGACTACTAGACCCAGCAAAACTCTCAATCACAATAGATGGAGAAACCAAGATATTCCATGACAAAACAAAATTTACATAATATCTTTCCACAAACCCAGCTCTACAAAGAATAATAGGAGGAAAATCCAATACAAGGAGGGAAACGACACCCTGGAAAAAGGAATATAGTCACCTTCTTTCATCAAACCCAAAAGAAGATAACCACTCAAATATAAAAATAACATTGAAAATGACTGGAAGTAATAATCACTATTCCTTAATATCTCTTAACATCAATGGACTCAACTAACTCCCCAATAAAAAGACATAGACTAACAGACTGGATAAGGAAATAGGACCCTACATTTTGCTGCATACAGGAAACACACCTCAACATCAAAGACAAAAACTACCTTAGAGTAAAAGGCTGAAAGACAATTTTACAAGCCAATGGTCTCAGGAAACGAGCCAGTGTAGCCATTCTAATATCAGATAAAATTGACTTTCAACCTAAAGACATCAAAAGAGATACAGAAGGACACTTCTTGCTGGTCAAAGGAAAAATCCACCAAGAAGAACTTTCAATTCTGAACATCTATGCGCCAAATGCAAGGACACCCTCATTCATAAAAGAAACTTTACTAAAGCTCAAAGCACACATTGTACCTAACACAATAATTGTGGGTGACTTCAACACTCCACTCTCCTCAATGGACCGATCAGGAAAACAGAAACTAAACAGGGACACAATAAAACTAATTGAAGCTTTGGACCAATTGGACTTAACTGATACTTATAGAACATTTCATCCTAAAACAAAAGAATATACCTTTTTCTCAGCACCTCATGATACCTTCTCCAAAATTGACCATATAATTGGTCACAAGACAGACCTCAACAAATATAAGAAGATCAAAATAATCCCATGCCTCCTATCGGATCACTATGGAGTAAGAGTGGTCTTCAATGGCAACAAAAACAATAGAAATCCCACATACACATGGAGGCTGAACAATACACTACCCAGTGATACCTTGGCCAAAGAAGAAATAAAGAAAGAAATCAGAGACTTTTCAGAATTTAATGAAAATGAAGGCACAACATACCCAAATCTTTGGGACACAATGAAAGCAGTGCTAAGAGGAAAACTCATAGCCCTGAGTGCCTCCATAAAGAAAATGGAGAGTGTATACACTAGCAGCTTAACAACACACCTGAAAGCCCTGGAACAAAAAGAAGCCAATTCACCCAGGAGGAGTAGAGGACAGGAAATCAAACTCAGGGCTGAAATCAGTCAAGTGGAAACAAAGAGAACTATACAAAGAATCAATGAATCCAGGAGCTGTTTTTTTGAGAAAATCAACAAGATAGATAGATCCTTAGCCAGACTGACCAAAGGGCAGAGAGAAAATATCCAAATTAAAAAAATTAGAAATGAAAAGGGAGATATAACAACAGAAAGAGAATGTCAGGCCAATTTACCTTATGAATATCGATGCAAAAATACTCAATAAAATTTTTGCCAACCGAATTCAAGAACACATAAAAATGATCATCCACCATAATCAAGTAGGCTTTATTCCAGGGATGCAGGGTTGGTTCAATATATGGAAATCCATCAATGCAATCTGCTACATAAACAAACTCAAAGAAAAAAACCACATGGTCATTTCATTGGATGCTGAAAAAGCATTTGACAAAATTCAGCATCCTTTCATCCTTAAAGTCTTGGAAAGAATAGGAATTCAAGGCCCATACCTAAACATAGTAAAAGCAATATACAGCAAACCGGTAGCCAGCATTAAACTAAATGGAGAGAAACTTGAGGCAATCCCACTAAAATCAGGGACTATATAGGGCTACCCCCTTTCTCCTTATCTTTTCAATATTGTACTTGAGGTACTAGCTCAGGCAATTAGACAACATAAGGAGGTCAAAGGGATACAAATTGGAAAGGAAGAAGTCAAACTATCATTATTTGCAGATGATATGATAGTCTACTTAAGTGACCCAAAATACTCCAATAGAGAACTCCTGCAGCTGATAAAAAAAAAAACTTCAGCAAAGTGGCTGGTTATAAAATCAACTCAAGCAAATCAGTAGCCTTTCTATACTCAAAGGATAAGCAGGCTGAGAAAGAAATTAGGGAACTGACACCTTTCACAATAGCCACAAACAGTATAAAGTACCTTGGGGTGACTCTTACCAAACATGTGAAAGATCTGTATGACAAGAACTTCAAGACTCTGAAGAAGGAAATGGAAGAAGACCTCAAAAAATGGGAAAACCTCCCATGGTCATGGATCGGCAGAATTAAAATGGCCATATAGTTAAAATGGCCATTTTGCCAAAAGCAATATACAGATTAAACACAATACCCATCAAAATCCCAACTCAATTCTTCATAGAGTTAGAAAGAGCAATTCTCAAATTCATCTGGAATAACAAAAAACCCAGGATAGCTAAAACTATTCTCAACAACAAAAGAAATTCTGGGGGAATCAGTATCCCTGACCTCAAGCAATACTACGGAGCAATAGTGTTAAAAACTGCATGGTATTGGTACAGTGACAGGCAGGCAGATCAATGGAACAGGATTGAAGATCCAGAAATGAACCCATACACCTATGGCCACTTGATCCTCGACAAAGGGACTGAAAACATCCAATGGAAAAAAGATAGCCTTTTCAACAAATAGTGCTGGTTCAACTGGAGGTCAGCATGCAGAAGAATGCGAACTGATCCATCCTTATCTTCTTGTACTAAGCTCAACTCCAAATGGATCAAGGACCTCCACATAAAGCCAGACACTCTGAAGCTAATAGAAAAGAAAGTGGGGAAGACCCTTGAGGATATCGGTACAGGGGGAAAGTTCCTGAACAGAACACCAATAGCTTATGCTCTAAGATCAAGAATTGACAAATGGGACCTCATAAAGTTACAAAGCTTCTGTAAAGCAAAGGACACCATCAAAAGGATAAATCAGCAACCAAAAAATTGGAAAAAGATCTTCACCAACCCTACATCAGATAGAGAGCTAATATCCACTATATACAAAGAACTTAAGAAGTTAGACCCCAGAAAACCAAATAACCCTATTAAAAAATGGTGTACAGAGTTAAACAAAGAGTTCTCACCTGAAGAACTTCTGATGGTGGAGAAACATCTTAAAAAATGCTCAACTTCATTAGTCATCAAGGAAATGCAAATCAAAACAACCCTGAGATTTCACCTTACACCAGTCAGAATGGCTAAGATTAAAAACTCAGGAGACAGCAGGTGTTGGCGAGGGTGTGGAGAAAGAGGAACACTCCTCCACTGCTGGTGGGGTTGAAAATTGGTACAACCACTCTGGAAATCAGTCTGGCGGTTCCTCAAAAAACTGGGCAAGTCACTTCCGAAAGATCCTGCTATACCACTCCTGGGCATATACCCAGAGGATTCCCCAGCATGTAATAAGGATTTATGCTCCACTATGTTCATAGCAGCCATATTTATAATAGCCAGAAGCTGGAAAGAACCCAGGTATCCCTCAACAGAAGAATGGATGCAAAAAATGTGGTATATATACACAATGGAGTACTATTTAGCCATTAGAAACAATGAATTCATGAAATTCTTAGGCAAATGAATGGATCTGGAGAACATCATACTAAGTGAGGTAACCCAGTCTCAAAAGATCAATCATGGTATGTACTCACTAATAAGTGGATATTAGTCTGGAAAACTGGAATACCCAAAACATAATCCACACATCAAATGAGGTACAAGAAGAACGGAGGAGTGGCCCCTGGTTCTCGAAAGACTCATTGTAGCAGTATAAGGCAAAACCAGAACAGGGAAGTGGGAAGGGATGGGTGGGAGAATAGGGGGAGGGAAGGGAGCTAATGTGACTTTCGGGGAGTGGGAGACCAGAAAAGGGGAAATCATTTGAAATGTAAATAAAAAATACATGGAATGAAATAAAAAAAAAGAAAAAATACAAAAAAAATGAAACTGAAGGTACAACATACTCAAACTTGGGACACAATGAAAGCAGTGTTAAGAGGAAACCTCATAGATCTGGGTGCCTCCAAAAAGAAACTGAAAAGAGCATACACTTGCATCTTGACAGCATGACTGAAGGCTCTAGAACAAAAAGAAGCAAATAGACAAAAGAGGAGTAGGTGGCAGGAAATAATCAAACTCAGGGCTGCAATCAACCAAGTAGAAACAAAAAGAACTATATAAAGAATCAACCAAACCAGGAGTTGGATTTTTGAAAAAACCAACAAGATGAGTAAACCCTTAGCAAAACTCTTGAGAGGATACAGAGAGAGTATGTAAATCAACAAAATCAGAAATAAAAAGGAAGACATAACAACAGAAACTGAGGAAATCCAAAAAGTCATCAGATCCTACTACAAAAGCCTATACTCAACAAAATTGGAAAATCTGGATGAAATGGAAAATTTTCTAGACAGATACCAGGTAACAAAGTTAAATCAGGATCAGATAAAGATCTAAACAGTACTATAACCCCTGAAGAAATAGAAGCCATCATTAATAGTCTCCCAACCAAAAAAAAGTCCAGGACCAGATGGGTTTAATGCAGAGTTCTATCAAACCTTCATAATATTCCACAAAATAGAAACAGAAGGAACACTACCAAATTAGTTTTATGAAGCCACAATTACTGTGGTACCTAAACCATATAAAGACCCAACAAAGATATAGAACTTTAGACAAATTTCCCTTATGAATTTTGATGCAAAAATATTCAATAAAATTCTTGCCAACCAAATCCAAGAACACAAGAAGAGAATCATCCACCATGATCAAGTAGGCTTCATTCCAAGGATGCAGGGATGGTTCAATATAAGGTAATTCATCAATGTAATTGACTACATAAACAAAATCCAACACATCTTCATGATAAAAGTCTTAGAAAGATCAGAAATTCAAGGCCCATACCCAAACATAGTAAAAGCAATATAAAACAAACCAGTGGCTATCATCAAACTAAATGGAGATAAGCATGAAGCAGTCCCACTAAAATCAGGGACTAGACAAGGCTGTCCACTCTCTCCCTACCTGTTCAATATAGAACTTGAAGTCATAGCCAGAGCAATTATAAAACAAAAGAAGCTCAAAGGGATACAAATTGGAAAGGACAAATTCAAAGTATCACTATGTGAAGATAATATGATAGTATACTTAAGTGACCCCCAAAATTCCACCAGAGAACTCCTAAAACTGATAAACAACTTCAGCAAAATGTCTGGATAAAAAATTAACTCAAACAAATTAGTAGCCTTCTTATACTCAAAGGACAAAAAGGCTGAGAAAGAAATTAGGAAAATGACACCTTTCACAATAGCCACAAATAATATAAAATACCTTGGTGGGACTCCAACCAAGCAAATGAAACATCTGTATGACAAGAACATCAAGTCTCTGAAGAAAGAAATTGAAGAAGATTTCAAAAGATAAAAGAGCACCCATTCTCATGGATTGGTAGGTTTAATATAGTAAAAATGGCCATCTTGCCTAAAGCAATCTACAGAATCAATGCAATCCCCATCAAAATTCCAATTCAATTCTTCATAGAGTTAAAAAGAGCAATTTCCAAATTTATCTGGGATAATAAAAAACCCATGATATCGAAAACTATTTTCAACAATAAAAGAACCTCTGCCAGAATCACAATCCCTGAGCTCAAGCTGTACTACAGAGCAATCATAATAACTTCATGGTATTGGTACATGACATTGATGCAGGTACATCAATGGAATAGAATTGAAGACCCAGAAATGAACCCACACACTATGGTCACGTGATCTTTGACAAAAAAGCTAAAACCATACATTTTGAAATGTTAAAACTGCATTTTCAACTAATTGTGCTGTTCAACTGGCAGCCAATATGTAGAAGGATGCAAATTGATCCATTCTTATCTCCCTGTACAAAGCTCAAGTCCAAGAGGATCAAGGGCCTTCACATAAAACCAGAAACACTGAATATTATAGAAGAGAAAATCAGGAAGAGCCTGGAGCATATGGGCACAGGGGAAAGTTTACTGAACAGAACACCAATAGTTTATGCTCTAAGATAGGCTCAACATGTTCATAAAAGCCTATTTATAATAGCCAGAAGTTGGAAAGAACCCAGATGTCCCTCAATGGAGAAATGGATACAGAAATGTGGAATATTTACACAATGGAATACTACTCAGCTATTAAAAACAATGAATTCATAAAATTATTAGGCAAATGAATGGAACTAGAAAATACCATCCTGAGTGAGGTAACCCAATCACAAAAGAACACACATGGTATGCACTCACTATGAGTGGATATTAGCTCAGAAGCTTGGAATACCCAAGACAGAATTCACAGATCAAATGAAGCTCGAGAAGGAAGAACGAAGTATGAATACTCTGGTCCTTCTTATAAGGGGTAAGAAAATACCCACAGAAGGAGATAGAGAGACAAAGTGGGGGTCAGGGTCTGTGGGAAAGATTACCCAGAGACTACCCCACCTAGGTATCCATCCAAATAGTTACAAAACCCAGACACTATTGTGGATGCCCACAAGTGCTTGCTGACTGGAGCTGGATATAGCTGTCACCCACGAGGCTCTGCTAATGCATGACAAAAACAGAGTGGGACACTCTCAGCCAGCCATTGAACTGAGCACAGGATTCCCAATGGGGGAGCTAGAGAAAGGACCCAAGGAGCTGAAGGGGTTTGCAGTGCCATGGGAGAAGCAACAATATGAGCTACCAAGTATTCCCAGAGCTCCCAGGGACAAAACCATTAACCAGGGAGTACACATGGAAGCACCCATGGCTCCAGATGCATAGGCAGCAGAGGATGGCCTTGTTGGACATCAAAGGGAGGAGAGGCCCTTGGTCCTGGGAAGGCTCGATGCTGCAGTGTAGGAGGACAGATAAGTAGGAGAAGGTTGATTGGGGAACAGGGGGAGGGGACATGAGTTATGGGACTGGGGGGAAACCAGGAAATGGGACAATATTTGAAATGTAATAAAGAATATATCTAATAATAAAAAGAATTGACAAATGGGACCTCATAAAATTGCAAAGCTTCTGTAAGGCAAAGGACATTATCACTAGGAAAAAACAGCAACCAACAAATTGGGAAAAGATCTTTGCCAACCTTGCATCCAATAAAAGGCTAATATCCAATATATACAAAGAATTCAAGAAGTTAAACTCCAGAGAAACAAATAACCTTAATAAAAAATGCGATACAGAACTAAACAAAGAATTCTCAACTGAGGAATACCAGATGGCTGAGAAAGACCTAAAGAAATAATTGTTCAACATCCTTTATCATCAGGGAAATGGAACTCAAAACAGCTCTGAGATTCCACATCATACAATGCAGAATGGCTAATCAAAAACTCAGGGTACAGCAGATGCTGGAGAGGATATGGAGAAATAGGGACACTCCTCCATTGCTGGTGGGATTGCAAGCAAGTAAAAAACACTCTGGAAATCAGTTTGGTGCTTCCTCAGAAAATTGGACACAGTGCTACCTGAGGACCCAGCTATTCCACTCCTGGGCATATACTCAGAAGATGCTCTAACATGTAATAAGGACACATGCTCCTCTATGTTCATAGCAGCCTTATTTATAATAGCCAGAAGCTGGAAAGAACCCAGATATCCCTCAACAGAGTAATGGATACAGAAAATGTGCTACATTTATATAATGGAGCACTACTCAGCTATTAAAAACAATGAATTTATGAAATTCCTAGGCAAATGGATGGAATTAGAAAATATAATACTGAGTGAGGTAAACCAATCACAAAAAAAGCACATGTGGTATGTACTTGCTGATAAGTGGATATTAGCCCGAAAGCTCAGAATAACCAAGATACAATTCACAGACCACATGAAATTCAAGAAGAAGGAATTCCAAAGTGTGGATTCTTTGGTCCTTCTTAGAAGAGGAGTCAAAATACCCATGGCTTACAGCCAACCAATGGACTGTGCTTAGGGTCCCCAATGGAGCAACTAGAGAAAGGACCCAAAGAGATGAAGAGGTTTGCAGCTCCATAGGAGGAACATTAATGTGTACCAACGAGTACTCCCAGAGCTCCCAGGAACTAAACCATGAACCAAAGAGTCCACATGGAGGGACCCATGGCTCCAGTATCAGAGGATGGCTTTTTCAGACATCAAGGAGAGGAGAGGCCATTGGTCCTGTGAAGGCTTGATGCCCCGGTGTAGGGGAATGCCAGGTCAGGAAACTGGGAGGGTGGTTGATGAGCAGGGAGGGGGGTAGGATAAGGGATTTAGGGAGGGGAAAATTAGGTAAAGGAATAACATTTAAAACGTAAATAAAGCAAATGTCTAATAATTGTTTTAAAAAAATTCCTTCCACGTGTTTCCTTTAGCAAGACATCCTTTCACCTGTGTCTACTTCAGGAAAAGTATTTTGCAGGACATCCTTTCAGCTGTGTAACCCAGCAAAACATTATTGACATAACTAACTTTCCAAAAGAACTATAGGTATACAGTTCACCTTTACCTGAATTAAATATTGTCTTGTCATGTTCTGTGTGTTCACTTTCATATAAGCAGTACCATAAAAAACCTAATACTATCATCAAAATGTACACCATACACTGACAAAATCTTTATATCAAATATCCAAAAGATACTAGCTATAGATATTAATTGTAAATGCAATGATACACAACACACTTATCTGTGTTATGTTATGTTACTTCTGACATAAAATATAGGAACTATTTAATATCATCCTCCAACACTGAAATTTTGTTTCTAATACAGTGGATCTACTATGTTATTTATTTGAGAACAAGAACTTATTTGCAAATTATAAAGGCTAACATGGATTGCAATAAGATGAACTCTCATTAATTGTTATTTCTTTATAATGTTTTATTATGCTCTAGTTATTTACTATGGACTGTCTTTCAATTAATGGCTGACCAAATTTAGACTAGTCTTCATTATTTTCTTCATGCTTCCTATTTTTCAGTTTTCCACTGTTACTGAAGAATCACTGTAGAAAGATATGTTGTCATTCACCATTAGAATTAAATTGCTTAGTCTATCTATGGTGAGTTCATAGTAATTTGGTCATGTAATACACATTAGCTGTTCTCATTTGTGGATCCATAAAGCAAAATAACCTGGCCTGTGTCAAAGCTGAGTCTATAAATTAAATTTAAAAATAAATAATTTTCCCTTTTCATGTTACATTCTCTGTAAATCGAGACAGCCTACATGCCACATACCCAACTGTTATGATCATGGCACAAATTAAGACATTTGCCCCCACTCATTGTAGCTTTTCTGAAATGTTTCGGGAACTACAAAAGACTAGAGATTCAGAATAATTTGTCTTTATCACTGACATTTTCAAAGAACCAAGATATGTTGCCATAAAACGTATTTTCACATTGCTTCAGGGCCACATGGGTATTTTCTTCTAGCTGAAATTCTATGGCAATTTACTTATGGACCACTAGGTCAAATCTATCCCTGGGTACTTAAAGATACAGCAAAGAAAACTTTACTCAGTATTGTTTAAAAGTAGAAATAAGAGCTCTCTAACATATATCTAGAAATGTCAAGGAGACATGTAAAAGAATCAACTACATCAATACTGATTTGGACAAATGGAGAAGTATCTCTATAATTACCTTTTATTTTAAACAAATTGTTCTGACATCATAATTGACTTTTCAGTTTAGCACAGAACTTTATGGCTCCACTTACCATTATGTCAAAGAAATGCATGTCCCTTTAAACTAGCAATTAGCTCTTTAGGATGTGGGCGCAAATCTCTGTTTTAACAATACTAAATATAAACGAGACTCGATGTCAACGACTCATATTACACATGAAGTTAGTGAAGCATAAATATGAGATGTGGAAAAGCATATATTTTTGGTGGACACAATTTAAATATTTCCCAGGTCTTCTCGTCAGTACTAAGACCAGAAAGTAATTTTACTTCCTTTTGGTTTTGTCAATAATATAACCTTGGAAGTTACTTATGAGTTAATAACATGGAGATTTTCATTTCTATTCCTTGACTTGTCCAAAAGAAGACTGGGTCCACAAAATAGGGAAAGGGAGTTCGGGTCTCACATTCTATCCAGTTCAATTTCAAAAAGTTAAAATGTTTAATAAATAAAAGGAAACCAACAAAATAGAAAAATAAATGAGAAACTCTATTTCTAGTATTTAAGTATTTTTGGATAATGAAGCCATTCATAAGACCACAAATCAGGTACCATACATGCAAAGTTTCAGTGAGCGTGTCGCCTGGGCTTGTCAGGGGATACTATCTAAATCCCAGAAACATAGATAACAGAAATGATTATTATGATTTGATCCAGTGCAATGTTTTATACCTCACACCCATTATAACTTGTGAGGAAATGGGACTGCTCTCCTCTCAAATTGAAGGCAGATCTACCAAGCAAGATAAAATGTCTTGCTCAAGATCATGTGGCTAGCAATAGGCTGACCACTAACCTTGAAGACAACTGCATGACTCTTTCCATATTACACATTCTTCTGAGTTCCTGATAGTCACCAACTAATGATGGAAATTATGCTTTACAATGTAAGAATTATGTTCTTCAAGACATGGATAGTTGCCCCTTGACATCAGTGGGGAAATGATTCCAAGATCCCAAGCATACTGAAATTCACAGTGGATGCTCATGTGTGCAAGGTTTGCGTGTGAAGTCTGTACAGCTTCCTGTAAGTTTTATATCACTTCTAAACTACTTATAAATTGTATTGCATACAGATATATAGATAATTATACTGAGTCACTTAGGGAATAAATATACAAGCCTATGTGTTCAACATGTACATACTATTTTTCTTTTTTACTATTTGGGGCTGGAGAGATGACTCAGCAGTTAAGAGCACTGACTGATCTACCGGAGGCCCTGAGTTCAAATCCCAACCACCACATGGTGGATCATAACTACCCATGATGAAATCTGGTGCCCTCTTTTGGTGTGTCTGAAGACAGCTACAGTGTACGTACATGTAACAAATAAATAAATATTTCTTTTAAAAAAAGATTTATTTACTTAAATTGTGTGTGTTTTGCCTGAATGTGCACATTTGCATGATGTTCCAGTAAAATTGAAAAGGGAGTATTAGATCCCTTAGAGCCAATCAGCCCTATTAACCACTAAAAACATCTTTTGAGCTCCGGTTATTGTGTTTCCTTTTCCTAAATGTGTTCTACTTCCAGGGTTAAACCTATAGACGTAAACCACAAACATGAAGATCTGAGACAAAGTACTTTACTGTCCACAACCACCAATGATGCTGTGTACATCTAAGTGATAAATGAGACATCTTATTAAGACCATTTTCTTACATTTATTTTCTTCCTTTTCTTATTTTGCATTCAGTATCATGCATGGTGGAAGTATGTGCCACAGAGCACAGATCAGAGAACTTCTTCACAGTGTTGATTCTCTACTTTCCCCTTTCCAGGGTTCAGAGGATAGAGTCAAATCTCTAGACTTGAATGAGCAGCATGCCCTTTACCCTCTGAGTCATCACGGTAGGCTTCTTATTTCTCTTTAAATCAGGCCTGTCAAATAGAGCAGGGAAACTGGAAAGCAAGGCAAGTGATGTGAGAACTGTGGTACTCAATGGATGGATTCAAATGAGAGAATATTCTGAAGTAACTACAAACATCAAATTTTTTATGTATGATTAATAAGATCCTTCTGTGGTAGTTACTGTGTAATAAACTTTGTACCTCCATGTGGTCCCCTAAGGTGGGTGGTGGTAGAAGCCAGTTTCCAAGTTTGAAAAGAACTTTCCAGGGAATCCAACAGCATGCACTGCCATTAGATGCTCAAAACAAATGAAAGTTAAAAATAATGCAAGGAAAATTAAGAATTGCAGTTATCAGATGTTGTAGCTACCTGTGTCAAATTGCAGATTCCACCTCCAGAAAACCGATGTCATCATTTAACTGCCATGCTATAAATCAATTTTGTGAAATCAAAGAGAGATCTCATCATGCACAATGTGTCTACTTCAGTTGATGGCAATTGCAATCATATCAAACTCCAAACTTGTGCTGAAGCAGACCAAATGTTAAGCCAGATATAGCTCAGTATTATTTAGTTATCTACTTAGGGGATTTTTTTAACCAAGCATTTTACAATAGATCTACATGAACTACACATCTGTGAATGGTTGCTTGAGGTGCTTCCTTCTAGTTCATTGTTTATTCATTATTCAGAGCTCCCTAGAAGTTTGCATAACTGTTTTAGGTCAGAGCATAAAAACATCGTAAAATTAGCTATGCATATGCCTTTGATTTTTTGTCTTAATAAAAGGATCAGATCATTCTAAGCTATACAAATCACCATAACTCATATGTAATCCTTAAATGGAAAAGATCAGTTATAATTTATTTAATTTCCTTCATAAGGTTAATCAAAGAGACAGTCGTAGCTGGGACCACTATTGCTTATATTGAGGTGCAAAACATCAACATCCATTGCATTCTAAGGGTGCTATACAAGCCAGAATTGTCCACAGTTTAATATGTGAAGGCTGCTTCTACATATGCTTCTGAGTTAGTAGCTAGGATATAAAGTGGCCTTCAATCATGACCTGAGACAGTAAACACAGGGCAGTATAAAGCTAACACTGCATCTGTTTTTCAAATGTAATTTTGGAGGTGTGGAGATGCATCCAAGCCAAAATGTTCTCAGTAAAAGGAAGATCTCTGGTGAGCAGGCAAGAGAAGCATTTCTCAAGTCACATGACAGTTTGTGATAGTTGACTCCCAAGATTAAGTTTGTCGATAATGAGCAAATTTTAAAATGAATACACTTAACATTTAGTTTCTTCACAAGTTCATATTTTTAAAAAATCTTGGGAGGTTATACAAAACCTTTTAGGAGAGCATGTTTAAATGTTTTCAAAAGATATATTTTGATCATGTTTGGTGGCAAGCATATTCAATCCCAGTACTCAGGAGATAGCAGGGAGAACTGCCTCAAATTTGAGATCAATTAAGCTACATAGAGAAACCTTGTCTCAGAAAAGGCCAAAAGTAAGTAAATCAGTAAACAAATAACTAAAGTTTATTAGCCCTGTGCTAACAAAATTAGATTAGCTTCCCATCTCATGGTTGTTTATGGGGTTTTTTGGTTTTTGGTTTTTGGGGGTTTTTTTTGGCTGTTGTTGCTGCTGCTGCTGTTATTGGTGTTGTTTTATTGTTTGAGTGTTTTTCCATGCATACAATGTGTTTTGATCAAGGGTGGAAAAGAGGAATAAATGGTTAGCATTGAGGATTTTCCTTCAAATTGCCACTTGATAAACACAATCTTTCCATACTCTTGCTTCACTGATCGTAAAGGCTGGTAGTTAATGGCCCTTTATTACAAACTTCCTTTAGTACTCAGCACAGTAATTAGACAAGAGCACGTTCCATGTCCCCTCAGTCTCCTCCAGTGGCTTTGATCAGAACTTTGCTCAGTGACACACATCTAATAACCAGAGCAGCACGAAGTGAACCCTCAAGGGCCTGATTTACTCCTTAACTCACATCCTTGACCAAATAGGAGTGTAATTACCCGTTACACCAGTTGCCAATAGACTCTGACCTTGCATACAGGTTGGGAAGAAGTCAAGGGAAAATACAATAAAGCAGAAAGATACCACCCTGAAATAAGAAAAAAATTCAAATAGAAACTCAGGGCTATGGACCTAAGAGATTAAGCAGCATGACAGCTTAGAGGCAGCTACATTTATAGTTATGTGCCTTTGTTTTACATGGCCTTTAGGTCTCCATTGAATGGGAGAACTAAAGAGCAAAAAGATGGGGTTGGAATGATAACAAGTGAGATTGTATTGAGCAACCTACCAAGATGTATAATCTGAAATTATGAACATTCAATTATAGTTCTTGGCACAGAGATACAGTTGAGACATGATCACCCGCCCTTATAAATCTAAAGGATAAATGATTAAATAAACAAAAAATGGAAAAGAAATCTAAAGGATAAAGAAAGAAAAGAAGAGAATAGGAGAGGAGAGGAGAGGAGAGGAGAGGAGAGGAGAGGAGAGGAGAGGAGAGGAGAGGAGAGGAGAGGAGAGAAGAGAAGAAAAAAAGGAAAAGAAAAGAAGAAACAGCTCTGGCTTAATTTACTTCTCCAGGGTTCTGGAAACCCTGGGGGAGCAGAACAAGACAAGCTCCCAAAGCCCAGAGTTCTACCTCCATGCTCTCCTGGTCCATGGTTTACCAGTTCCTTGGGAGATCTTACTTAATCACTGAGTCTAATTCCACAGGGATAAGATGGGATTAGAGTTTGAGCAGTTCCACAAGTCATCCAGGTGAGTCTACTGCTGGTTTTTCAGCAACAGTAAGAACCAAGGGGCTAGGCAACTGCACAGCCAATTTGGGTTCATTGATTTTCATCTTCATTGATAACTTTAATCTATAAATTCATTCTTCTTGCATCACTAACAGATCTGAAGTATCAGAATGTGTTTAATGTACACTGTAAAGAAGATAACAATGTTTTTACAGAGACTATTGAAAGTGGAACTTCCTAAACATGAACTTAGTAAAGATGACGCATGCTAGACAGAAGAGGGAACTGCATGAGGGCACAACCCTACACAACAAGCTACAGGCAACTAAGGACTGCTGGGAGTGGAAGAAATAGTCTTCCCCAGACAAGAGCACACCAACTGGTTATCCAATGCCAAATGGTCATCCCTGAAAATAGCATACGAAGAACATTATACAACAAAGCTGATTTCATTTATTTAATTAGGAATGTGTGTGTGTATGTGTGTGTGTGTGTGTGTGTGTGTGTGTGTGTATTATAACAATAAGAAATTAAAAAGAGGTTGTGAATTTGCAAAAAGCAAAATGGAGTATATGGGGGAGTTTGAAGGAAGGAAATGGAAGGAGAAAACTAAGTAATTATGTTATAATCTCAAAAAAACAAAAATAATTTCAAAAATAAGACTTGATGGATATATTTTAAACATTAATTCATATTACTATGAAAGATATAAAACATTATAAGTGTAAAAACTAAACTCCTCCACCATT
Organism: Apodemus sylvaticus; assembly: GCF_947179515.1. Taxonomy (NCBI): domain Eukaryota; kingdom Metazoa; phylum Chordata; class Mammalia; order Rodentia; family Muridae; genus Apodemus; species Apodemus sylvaticus. Next base: position 75,697,912 of record NC_067485.1, on the reverse strand, counting down.
TTGCCTTCCAGTGGCAATGTCAAGATATTCATGTTTATTTCTCATGAAAATCAAGAGTGTTTACATATTTCAGACCCAGTTATTTTCCTTCTAAAAAATAACCTTTATCATTCTCATCTAGGTTTCAATGTTCATGTTGCTTTATGTATTTTCTCATTTTAAGTATCACAGGAGCAAAAAAAGGCCTTTGTTTTAATCTTTCTTTTGTACAACTTTCTATGAGTTTTCATTTTTGTTTGTTCTAGGTTTTGAAGAGAGAGGCTGCTACAGAGAAGGGAGTTTTCTCCAGAATTCTAAATTTTTCTAAACCTATAACATTTTCCAGGAACAAAGTCACTTTGTGATTGTCCCTGTGGTGCAAGTAGAGGAGAATCTAAAAAGATTTACCGCCTGTATTGGCCTCAGCACAACTTCATTGAAAATAGGTATTGTGTGTAAGTTTGTGGTTCTCCTTTTAGTGACGGCTTTTTAGTCCCTGAGTTATCTTTATGCGTCAAAAATAACCTGGTTTTGGTTTTAGCTAATGGTGCTGTGATACTACACTGTTCTTTCAAGGTAAAAGTTCTCATATAAAAAGAACAAAGTTAATAACTTACTTGTGCTGTGACTCAGAGTTTGTTTGCATAATTGAATTTACTGACTCTCATTCTTTCCTCCCCAAGTACACATCGTATTTCCCCCCCATCTCCTCTGCCCTGGGACAGTTAGGGGGTAATTATTCCATCATAAATGCAAAGTCTATGACCTGATCACTTTTTGTAGGACCCGAATGGGTTTTCTGATAGTTTGATTTGAAGTAATAAAAAAAATTCAATTAGAATTATCTTTAAAGGGAAAAGAAGTAGAGTATACTGACAATGTAACTGGAATAATTCAAAAGAAAAGTTTTCAGTAGTTATAAGGATACAGAATGCAATGAATGCCATCTTTGTTTTCCATTTCTCCATCTCTCACGCAGTCCTTTGTCTGTGCTGATTCTCTTGAGCAGATGTTTACCATCTAGAAGACTGACACGGCCTGTAAATGATCTAGGTTTCCATGTCTCTTGGAATCTGACAAAGAGCATTACAACAGCCAACCTCCAATCACCCTCATTGATAGACATGGCCAAACTCACACTGTTTCCTTCAAGACTGTTGTTATTGAGGGATTCCCTGGGTTAGCCAGGCAGCAGCTGGATCATGTGTCTGTCATTAAAGTCAGGCAATGGTGTTGTTAACCAACTAAAGCAAATGCAATTGGAGTATAAATGTATGGTTCATGAAGGAAAAAGTTAGGAACTTTAATGAAAAGCAGACAAAATCCGTGTACTAGAAAGGTAAAGTCAGGGACATCTGGCATAAGAAGAATGACCACCTATTTCAGTTATTGTCCTAACAGCTCCAGCATTTGACTCTGATGTGCTTCATGTTGTGCGTCTACATATTAATATCTGAAGCAAAAGGTTATCTCTTCTCTGCTCTTCCAAGTGTCACCATAATCTTAGGTACTTGTGACCATAAAGCTTGTCTTTTAGGGACTGTGGATTTGCCATAGCTTATGGGGATGAAAACAGTGGCTCAGAAGTTAGCAGTGTCTTCTGTACCTTCCAAGACCAAGTTTCTTTCTCAGTACTTACAGGAGGGGATTTACAATCACCCACTGTACAGATATGACTGTTGGCATCCAAAAACACATAAAGATGCATTCCCACAGCATGTATATACACATAAAAATAAATATATTTTAAGTTTATAATAAATTATTTGGGAATAATTGACTAAAATTAAGTTTCACAAAACAATGATTAATTTTTAAAGCTTGATGTTAGCATAAATGATGTCACACATTTTTGAGCTTATCTCTCATATTTATCAGAATGTCACCCTGAAATGGCAAGAAAAAAATTAGAAAACTCACCAAACAGACCACCATATGAAGAAGCATTTCAAACATTGGTAGAAACAAGAAAAGACTGTAAGACAAAGCTGTAAAAAGCTCTGCAAGAATATGTAACTGCATTCCTTTGATCATGTTTTTTCATTTGAAGCAAATAACCACTATTATAAACTCATTTTCCAGACTAGTTGGGTTTGAATTATAGATATTCTTGGACATGAGCAAATGTAGCCATTATTCCTCTTTTACTCTGTGCTTTATATTGTACCATTGAATGTTCAAACACAAATCATATGTATCACACAAGTATAAGGATTGGCATTCCGATCCCCAGAACACATCAAAAAGCCAGGCCTGGGTGGCCTACTTGTAATCCTTATGGGGCAGAGGTGAAAGAAATTCTGCAATGTAAACTGGTTACCTGAATAGATAAACTCCAAGTTCTATGAGATCCTGCTTTAGTATGCAAGCTAAAGAATGATCATGGAAGACATAAAAGAGAAAGCATCTGTTTCCACTTGCACATCCATGTATCACACAAATACACATAAGAGAAAATACTGAATTACTTTCAAAATGAGCTGAATTTTCCATCCTAAGTATGCATGTAAATTTGTTTTGCTTTGGGAGAATAAAGCATGAGGTGTCAGTATAAATGTTATCATGAATCCAGTTTAAAATGACAAACCTAAAACCCTATTTGTTTTTAAGGTGATATTATAATTACAGACATTGGTGAAGATGTCATTGATACATAGTATCACAGCAAAAGTAGTGGCCTTATGACAATAAATCGGCAACTTAAAAATTGTACACTTCTAAATGAAAAATAGATAACCTTTTACTAATAAAATATAACCCACATTTCTTAAATTTTACCATGGCTGGCTTCATATGATCTGTGCTTCCCCCTTCTTCAACTGATATAAACTCTCTTTCTCTTTCTCTCTCTCTCTCTCTCTCTCTCTCTCTCTCTCTCACACACACACACACACACACACACACACACACACACACACACGCACGCACATGCACACACACACACAAATTTTTATGCCAGTAAATTCATGATTTTTATTGCTATTGCCACCATCGAATTATCAAAATATTTGATTATTCAAAAAAACTATTTGTGAATCAACTCAAGAGTTGATCTCTTGTAAATAATTCATGAAATATTTGGCTACATTTTATTCAAAATAAGTTAGAAATGTTTAAGCACGTCAAAAATATTTCACCCTTTGGAAATTTTAACAAACTGAAATTATTAATGAAAATATTATATAAACAATAAAGCATGATTAAGTGCTGAGAGATAAACTACATACATGATGTGCTTTGCAGGGTGGTGTTATAACTGTTGCTTTAGAACATTGCGTCCTGAAGGATATGTTTTCAATCAAGGATATGCTTTCAGTACCTCCGTGTACTAAGTATTCTATTTTATGTGAAAAACAGATTTGACGAATCCTGTGATGATTTTATAGTATCTAATCTTTGGAAGAACTGTAAATCAAGACTACTTATCGGATGGCTTTTGACTTATAAGCATATAAGCATGTGTGTGTCTCCTCTGTATATGAGAGAGCAGAAAAGAAGGAGGAGAAAGAGACAGTAGCCATTACTTATTAAAAGAAGTACAGGATAGATTAACAGTTGCCAGGGTTGTGTCCCGAGTTACAGGAGTCCTAGAGGCATATGCCATCATGGTCCCTTGGCATCTCACTGTTGGAAAATGTTATCTTCAGTATATATAGCCTTTGTAATGAAAAAATATTAATTAAGAGCCATAAACATAGGGTGATAGTTTGAAAAATTTTGTATCACTATTCTTCTTCACAGATGGTATACAGGACTTTAGCTATTTTAAAAATCAAATTATACAACTCTACTGGTAAAGGTTTACAATTATGTATATAACCCAAAGGGAAAAAGTGTCTAGAGAAAGAAGTGGTGCAGGTCTCAAGGACTGTCAAGGCTAAATTTTCATTGATAATTTATTTTGTGACTATATCAGCCATACACGGGAAGCCATGTTTTATGCATTGAAAAAAGGAGACATATTCATTTTGGAAATGAATAATGAGTTATTTTAAGATTGGGGAATAAATGGTACCATCATACTTTTCAACACAATGTAATCCTAAAGAGACAAATGAGCCAGCTAGACATATTAGTTGAACTTACCTTGGCAGCACAAAACCCTTCTGCTTGCGGTGAATTAGCTGATAAAGAAAAAAAAATATGTTCAGGAGACCACATGAGTGTGATGCTTTATTTCACCTGAAATCTCCCTGGCTCCAAAGAATCTGCTAGTTGCTATCTCAGCTTCAACCTCAGCAACATGAGTGATGCTGTGTCTATAGGCAGTTTAGGCTGATTAAAGGTACAGATATTGATGTCTATACAGAAAAAGATATCTTCCTAGATTTCAGCATTTGATGTTAAATAAACTGAATATGTATGAAACAATTAGAAAATATGTTTCCTAGCTGATACGTCAGCATCAGAACATAACCATCATTTTTTTTTTTTTTTTAGTACATGAACAGTTTTATATCCACAAAGACATAACTACAGATAAAGTGTTCAGTCTCAGGAGGAATTTAAAGTTCAGCTCATCTATTCACACACTCAGGCCTAAGAGAAGGTATTGTTTTCCCAGCCTTAAGAGGTATCAGGTCTCTCTGTGACTGTATTACAAAGCATTTTAGTCAGAAACAGGTGGAGCTGAGAATGTTATAAAAGACCCATATTGGATGAATTTTGTGAACCATTGACAACCATGACCCAATCTCAGTGTACTTCACAAAACATTTACATTTCTCAAGAGTGAGCTTCATGAGTTCAAAAGGTTTTGAAGGGAGAAATTTGTTAAGGATCGGTCATGAACTTGACACAATGTGAGGATCTTGACCCCCAAAAATGGGCCTGGGCTGTCGTTCTCGGAGTGAACTCATTGGCTTAGTCACTATGCAACTGAAAAGGGAACAGACAAATGTACAATTTAATGACAGCTTAGCCCACTGCAATCACCCACATGAAATGAGACGTGATCATATGCAAAATGGCTTTAGGCTTTGACATGTCTAGACTCAAGGAACGTATGATACCCTTTTCCGGTTTGAAATCGTTCAGGCATTTAGCTAACTATGAGCCCTTCTCTATTTACACAGTCAAGTGTCCCCGCGAGCTACAAAATGCTGTTTGTCCATCTTTCTATCTGTCCTTTTATCATAATTGTCCTCTAAAATAGGGGAAATGCATGACTAAGAAAAGAAATCACTTGCAACACATGAGATGTCGTTCGAGGAAGGGCTTTGTCCCGCATCTGCTTCTACTGAGCCATGGGTGTGGCAGCTGATGAAAAGAAAATAAAGACATACCATTCTCGGGGGATACGTCTAAGGAAAGGGGAGCAGGCATCTTGATTCTCCGTCCCAGCACTACTACAGAAGCAGAAGCAGAATGAAGTCAAAGCCGGAGAATGTTACAAAATGAATCTGACAGCAGGCTAAGCTATATAGTCTGCCTCAAACAAAGACAAACAAAACCTATCTGTTAACTTAGAGCCTGCATCTTCCTATTCTGAGCCCCTTTTCCTATGTGGCCCATATAAGACTGCTGTGTTCTGCTTTATGGAGAAGTAAGTTCATAATTTTAAACATTTGCGTGTAGCAATATAGTACACGAGTCTCAAAAATGTGAGCCAGTGTATTTATGGATTGAGTACATTAGAGTTAAACCTTTGATTTTCTTCTGCAGAGAAGGTGTCAAGATGAAGTGATATACAACTCTAAGTTACTCCATGCTGTATAAAACAGTTGTATAAGTCAATGATTTCTCAGGCTGTGTCTTGCCCTAGGAGACTCAATTTTATAAGCAGCTTTTGACTCCTTTTCAAGGAAGAAGGATGGCTAAAGCCCCTTACTGAACCCAAACTGTACACTGTCAGGTACCACCCATATACCTTAGGGTGGTAAATGACTTTCCTAGAAAATGGAAAATGAGTCACACTGAAAAGTTCTTGGGGAGACGAAAACCATGTGGCACATGGGCATACTAAAAATGTCTCAGGGAAATCAGGCAAAGAACCTTCCAGACACACCAGATTTAGGGAAAGGTATAACTCCTGAGCCCTAACATGATGGCATGTCCCCACGGGAACCATCTGCTACCTGATGTGTGTATCAGAGAGCAAAGACTCTTCAGCTCGGCTCAACCTAGACTATTCATGCAACCTTCTCAGTCTGTGGCTTTCCCACCCACCCACCCACTCACGTGTCTGGACCTAGACCTGACCCACTATCTTCTGACCCACCTCCTGCTCTGACCCTGGTTCAGCCTTTCACAGTAAAGCTGAACGTTCTATAGCTTTGCTTTCAGATCAGACTCTAAGAACTCTACTTGTATTTCCTCCCCAGCTCTGGATTGCGTTATCATCTTAGCTGCACAGACTCTTTACAGCTCAGTTCTGAAGCCTTTCAATCTCTGCTGCAGCTGCCTTAACTTATATTCTTGTCTGTAATCCATGTACATATACAGGGAAGTAGAGATACATTTACTCTCTGCTGCCGTATAATGCGTGATCTGAGAGTTAATATTAGTGACTAAGATTACAATAAACATCGTGTGTCTCCCTAGGCTAGCCTACCAAGGTAGAAGGATTTTTATGACAATATGTTATCACTGAAACCACTAAACCTATGTACAATATTATGTACATAATAACCTTACAGTTATTATGCAGTTAACTCCAACATTGTGAAAAGACACAAGTGTGTGTATCTGTTTCTGGCATAGAATCAGCTTTCAACTTTCATACGGGGTTTTCAAAATCTTATGGTGTGTTTATAGAATGGCTTATCTTGCAAGCAGAACAACCTGGATTCAATCTCAAAGTTCATGTAAAAATGTTGGGCAAAGCAGTGTACACTTGTAATCCCATATCTAGGTAGATAATGACAGGAAATCCCTTGGCCACACTGGCCAGCCAATATAGCCTAATTGATGAGCTATTGTCCAATAATACATTCATTTTTAAAAGAAGTAGGGGTTATTCTTGAGGATAACACCAGAAGTTGTTCTCCAGCCTACACACACACACACACACACACACACACACACACATGTGTTGATGTGTGTTTATACACATCAACATATGACAATAGTAACAATTTGAAAATAAATATTTTAAACTACAAACTTATGATTTCTACCATGAATTATAGATAGGGGAAATATAGCTGATATAAGAGCCAGTTTGCCACCCTTACAGAGAATAACTGCTCAATAATCCAAGGAGGTAACAGCCACCTCAAAAGACTGAGTTCATTGTCTGGGAAAGCTCTCTCTTCTGCCCTTCTCTCCTACCCCTCAGAAATCCAGGTGAAACAGACATTAGCTTTTCTAAAGACATGAGAAAATTAGGACACTGTAGTGTCTACCTGCCCAAAAGAAAATATAGAAAAGGAAGTAGAAGAGGAGAAAAATATATGAAAGAGACTCTCCCATGTTTTCTATGCTGTGATTCCTATAGACAGTTGGCATTATATAAAAACATGGAAGGTAATGCACATCTGAACCCAGCAGAAAATGGGACTCAAGGTTAAAATAACAAGACTAATGCAAACAGTAGTTGATCCTCTTAAGTTATGAGGTAGGCATCAACTTTTGTGGTTCTTAGCTGTTCATTCTCTGCCTGAAACACTCAGTAGAACCTGTAGATGGTTTAAGTTTCTTTCTCTACCCTGTGGTCATGTGTATTGCAACACAGGTTGGCAGTGAGTGGCTCTCTCCCTTTTGTTTTTCACACGCCTAGCTTCTAGGAAATCCACAAATTCACCCATCCATTTGGCAGAGCAGTGAACTCGGGTGAAGCAGACCCACAGGCACATGCTGCCTTCTTATTTTGATACAAATTACTAAAGTGAATCTCAGTGATGTGGTGGGATTAGCACTGTGTGGCAGGGCGCTAGGAATGCTGATCAACTTCAACTTGTTAGAACAGTGTCCCAAATCCAAAGGAGACAATTGGCCTTTTGTGAAGTAATTTGCAAGTATCCTGTTCCACCCTTAAAACTTATGATGCCCTGTTATTATGTGATTAGTAAAGTCAAAGGCAGCTGTTTTGTTTTTTTTTTATCTACTTCACATTTTTCTGAGGACCTTACAAAGCAGGCTGTGTATGTGGTTCTGTCAGTAATATTTCCTCAAGATGTCCTTTGTTGTGAACCCAGTGTTTTAGTGCCATAAAGAAGCTCAGGTAGCACTTACAGAATAAACAAGTATCCAGAATAAGGATACTTGTGTAACACCTGTTAACATCATCAATGAAAAGTATTAACAGGAACAGAACTGGAAAGATGACCCGTACTAGGAAAGGGCTTGAGTTAGAACTGATAGCAGCCGTGTAAAAGACTGTACTGGCACACATCTCTAATCCCTGTGCTGGGAGGCAGACACAAGTCCATACTCTGAGATCACTGGCCAGTCACTATAGCCAAGTGGCTAAGCTTTAGGTTCAGTGAAAGATTAAATCCCTCCATGCTCCCCCACAAAGGTAGAAAGAGATTGAGAAAAACATCTGATGTTGATATAAATCTCCAAGTGCGTTCACAGATAGTGCATGCCTGTTCACAGGCACACACATGGACATGTACACATACTACATGTGCAGGTGCACTCAAAAATTGTGCAAATGGCACATTTCCTTCTGTGCCCCTCACACTTTTAAGTGTGACAACAGGAGGCTAATGGTGAACAAGCTAGGCAGAAGCACTAAGGAAATGTTTTCCAGACTTCTGTAGTCCAGGCAGACAAGTGCTTAGTAATTTATGATCTCTTTACCCTGTGTACCTTTCTGCCAGCACCTTCAGACTGTGCCTTCTCAACAGTATATTTCTATGTATTTCAATCATCTCTGTCAACTGGGTGTGATCTCTTTTTCCCCAAATATTTTAGTTCTCTTATATATGGCTCTAAAGACTCATGGGTTAGAAATATCAGTATTATTTAAAGGCCCAAAATAATCAAAGCATTGAATATAGTATCCACCAAATTCTATTGGCAGTTTTTCATGGAATTGGGAAACACAATGCTAAATGTTCTATAAAACCAAAAATAGATCTAAGTAATGAAAAGCAAGAACAAAGATAGAGACATCACATTTCCTAATTTTGAACTATTTTATAAAGCTATGACACCCAATACAGTATGGCAGTTTCATAAAAGACACAAATAGAATAGAAGAGACACCAAAGTAAACCTACATTGGACAATGGTTCCAAGAAAAATCAAATATTTTTGTGCTAATATGTTAAAGATTAATCCGGAACATGAGTGTTCATTGTTTGATAGGTGTTTATATTAGTTGTTTGTTTATCTCTGATACTTATCAAAAACTCAAGAAATGAATAAAAAGAAAGATTAAATACCAGATCTTTATCAAACTCAGTTTTTTTCCTGCATATACAATTTCCAGTTTACCGTGTTTATGTGTCTGCATATTCATGGCTGAGTGTAGGCTTATACTATGAAACTAGAAAGGATACCACAAATGGGGGAAAGCAGAGTTGAGGGATGGAGAAGGCCAATAGGATGCAAGAGATATGGTAGGAGAAAGGAGGCTTCGGTGGGAGGGGGGGTTTGAATGATAGCGGGGGCCAGGGAGTAGTACAGAATGGAAAGTGAGGGGAGTTAAAAAAATTGTTTGAAAATGCTGTAATGAAACCCAACAGTATATGCTATCTCAGAGGGGGAGGAGGGAGAGAGAAGAGAGGGGAAGAGGAGTGGAGAGGAAGGGGGAGAAGAGGGGAAGCGAGAGGTGAGAGAGAATGAGATTGGGTCAGATTTTGGATTTTCTGGGCTTATATGGCATAGCTCTCCCTATCAGTTCCAAAAAAGAAGGCAAAATCATGCAAAGCAAATATGGCTGCTAGGCACACAGCAGCCCATGTCTGCAGATGAAGGAAGGTGGGACAGTCACCAGAGACTGGAAATGGGAGGTCAGTACTGATCATCTTTGAGGGGAGTTGTCATCACATGGGCAATGGGTTGAGTATTTGTACTGCCTCCAAACCTAATGTTGAAACTTAAACTCTGAGGCAATATTCAAAGGGGAAGTCTTTGAAAGATGGTTAAGCCCTGAAGACTCCTGCGGCTTGAATTACTTCAAGGCCCTTCTAGAAAAAGTGTCACCAGGGATTTCCTGCACTCAGGCCTGTGCAGGTTGCAGTGTCTGTCTCTAAAGAATGGACAGCGACAAGGCACCATCTTGAAGCAGATGTGGAACCTGCCAAGACCTTGCGCTTGACCTTCCCAGGTTCAGCAATTGTAAGAAACAAATGCATAATATCTGTAAGTTTCCACAAAACTGGTCGAAGGACCTGAATTATTCAGCTAGACCAACAGGTACACTAAATGTGGTACAAGATCAATAATCAAAAATGGAAATGCAAATTGAAACTATAATATGACATCACCTCACACCTGCTAGGATCAAAGGTGAGAGATAAGAAGCCCTGGCAAGATTATAGAGAAAAAGGAGCTCTTGCACACTGTTGGTGGGAATGTAAATCACTACAGCCATTTTGTAAAAGTGACACGAGGGTCCCTCGAAATGTATGGAAACTGCTATCTTATCCAACTGCGCCACTTCTGGATATATACCCAAAATAAATAAAGTCAGTTGCTCAGAGAGAAGTGTGCATGTCTCCATCTGTGGAGTTCCACAGACAGGTATGTACGTGCCCATGTGCATGGGGCATTGTGCTTCTTTTTTGTTGCTGCTTGTTTTTTGTCTGTTTCTGAGGTGGGGTTACATGAAGCCAAGCCTTATCTTAAACTCCTGATCCCCCTGCCTCCTGCTCTCACGTTCTGGGATGCTGACACGGTTCTAACTGCTAAGATTCACCCACAGTTGGCTACTCAAACCTCAGAGTAAATAACACACAATAGCTATTGTATTATTTCAACATAATAGCCTTTCTTGTTTGTGTTTGCACTCTGCACCATCATACCAAAGTACTTTTGTGAATTAAAAGTCTATATTTATAACTGAACATTTAATATTGCTTCTTCCTTATCTTATCACTATTCCCGTGGTCTACTAACCCTTGTTTTGTCTGTTGTACCTGTAATTGTAATCAGTATTTTGGAATATTTGTTCTTTGCTTTTCTTTGAAAAAGTTATACACAAAATTGCTAATTCATTTTTACTTTTTTTGCCTCAGAAATTGCTGTTTTCTGTTCCTTAGATGATAAGAGTCAGACGTTGACCCATGAATCAACCCAACTTTGATAGAATCCAATGACTTCTGTCTGCAGCACTCTCTATATCTCCTTGTCTCATAAACATTGTCCTCAATCTGACCTTATTGGTCTGCTGACATGAAACTTTTACTCTTCACAATGAACTTAAACTTTTCGCCATAGATCATCATGGATTGACCCACGAATGACATACTCTGATGGCTTGAAGATGTCTTCCACCCAAATCAGGTGCTAGCTTAGCATTAGCTAACAAACAGCTCCAGGCTATAATTCCCCCTCTCCTTCTCCTTCTCCCTCCCCCTTCCCCTCTCCCTCCCCCTTCCCCTCTCCCCCTTCCCCTGTCCCTCCCCCTTCCCCTCTCCCTCTCCCTTCCCCTTCCCCTCTCCCTTCCCCTCCCCCTCTCCTTCTCCCTCCCCCTCCCTCTCCCCCTTCCCCTCTCCTCTCCCTCTCCCTCTCTCCATCCTTCCCTCCTTCTCTCCCCCCCTGCCACCCCCCCATGAGGCCTTTATACATGCTCTGATGCAGCAAGAAAGCCCTCACCAGGTACAAGAAATGAACAGTAGACTTCCCAGCCTCTATAATCACGAACCCAGGTACACAAGAAACTTATTATTTTAAAGGAGATCCTGTCTATGGTATTCTGGTTTAGGAATGGGGGGGGGGCAGAGACAGAGAGACAGAGGGAGACTAAAACACTCCTCTGACCCTATTCTTTTACTATTTTTCCATCCCTTGAAATTTCCTGACTTTATATTGAGTAAGCAAGCCTATATTCAACTTCACGTGACCATGCAAACTTGTGAGCTTCCTGGAAGAATCAACCAACACATCTGTACCAGAGTGTCTACCGTCACTTGGGTTCAAAGTTATATATGAACATCTCAGAGAGTGCTTCGGTGGCTTCCTAATCTAAAACAGTCAGTCAATCCTCAAAGCATCAACTTGCTAGATTTATTGTACTTCTTACAAACATAAACCTTATTACATCATTTTTCCAAAATGGCTGTAGTGATTTACATTCCCACCTACAGTGCACGGGGTCTCTTCTCCGATTTCTCTATAATCTTGCCAATGCTTATCTCTCTCACCTCTGATCCTAGCAGGTGTGAGGTGATGTCATGCTGTGGTTTCAATTTGCATTTTCCTTATGATTATTGCTCTTGTACCACATTTAATGTATCTGTAGGTGATTTGTATGTCTTCTAGATGAAAAATTTCTATGCAGGCCCTTTGCACAGTTTTGTGTAAACTTGCTGCTGATGGATAATATGGTTGCACCACTAATAGGAAGATATAATTCAAATGTATGGATTCTTGGATTTCTTTTTCTTTCTTCTTCTTTTTTTTAAATCAGCATAACGCTTCATTATGGCATCTTTAAATAAAATTTGTTGATGATGCTCTTCTCCACTCCTTCTCTTCCATGTTCTGCCTTAATGCTGATTAAAATGCTATTGAGTGAAATTAATCGTTGAGTTTAATGCTTCTGAGGAAGGAATGTGCTTGTATTTGTATGTGGGCTCAGGTGTGCATGCATATGTGTGCACACTCAATCGAGGCCACGTTTAGACATTGCCTGCCTTTCATAACTGATCTCTACCTTATTTTTTAAGGTGAAGTCTCTCACCAACCCTGGAAGCTGCTGATTCAGGTAGACTGGTGCCCAGCAAGCCCCAGGGTGCCTCGTGTTGTCTTCTCTACACAGTGGCTCATGTTGCCACCATCTGACCTTTTGAGATCCTCTGATCCTTTTGTTTGCCCAGCAAGAGCTTTATCAACTCCCCATGCCCAGAATCAACATTTTTGGTTGTTCTGACTTCCTCTGTAGGCTGTGTTAATTAAATATACAAACTCTCCTGGGCAAAGGGAAATGACAATGCCATTTTCTGGATACAGTGAGGCAGTTTTGTTTTCCAGATAAACACTGTTAGAACTTTATGGAAAAGGAGTCTTTGTGCCAATGCATGACAGAAGCCAAAAGGTTTAAAAGAAAATATACAACGGTATCAGTTGACATTCCATCCAGTAGCCCTTTTATACTGATAAACTTCTCTCTCTCTCTCTCTCTCTCTCTCTCTCTCTCTCTCTCTCTCTCTCTCTCCCCCCCCCCCCAGATTTTAATCAGTACCTTGGTTTGCTTGTGCCTTGTGTCACTTCAGCCATCTACCTACTGAGTCTTCTTACTGCCCCATGAAATCAACTGTTTTGGGCCCCAAGGAAACATTTCACTGTCTTGTTTCATCTCCTTCTCTATTCACATTAGCATAATGGCTTTTAATTGGATTGCACTTGTGATTAAAGTCAGCACAGTGGTGGCCTTGTCTGTGTAAGGAAATTGCCTACAAGGCAAGAGGCAGAGGTTCCAGTGGGGCAGGATCTGAAGGCAAAGGTGGCCAAGGAAATTCAGAATTCCAGTCCCCTCTTCCATAGGTAGTGGAATTCCATTGAACTATCCATAAAGGCTTACAGATTTGAATATCTAGAATGTTTTTGTTTGGATTTCTTTTTTTTTCTTTTTTAAGCAACATAAAAATAATGGGTTTTACTGTGTCATCTTCAAACGAAATTTACACAGATTTTGATTGCCCATCACCGTGCCTTCCATCCTGTGCTGCTGCTTTACTGTGGCTCTTCTTTCTCCATGTGCCACCTTTCTGCTCCCATGTCACATGTATCCTACTGTATCCCAGGACCTTTTCCCCTACTCTTGTGGGTTTTGTAGTTTCACAGCCCACTCCCACTCTAATGCCTACTCTTGTGTACACATACTGGCAAAGTGAGCTAGAATGCACATTTGTGATCAATATATGACTGTTTCTGAGCCCAAGATACTTTGCTTAATATTCTATCCATTCCCCTTCAGTTTTTATGATTTTACTTTTTCACAGTTAAGTAAAATAAAAAAATTATTTTTGGATGTACACAACATCTATTCATCCACTGACTGTCCTTGCTTCCTCATTATTGTGAATAATGCAATGGAAAAAGACATAAGACAAAACTACCATATGACCCAGCTGTGCCACTCTTGGGCACTTACCCAAAGGAGCTGATATAGGAATACACAGATTCTTACATAATATACTTTTATCTCAAGTTTTATTGGTAGTCAAATGCATGCTTTCTTGAACATTTAGTAAAGGATGTAAAAGAGAAAGGTCAATAGGTGCATATAATTTTAGGGGTGGAAAAAAGTCATGCCCACTTTTAATGCAATGGTAGCACCATAAATAAAATGACAACTATTGAGCAGAGGGTGTGGGTGTGTGATAGAAGGCTTACCTAGCAATGGGTAGCCCAGAGTTCGACCCTAACAAAGAAACATGATTTAAAAGTAAGTAAAGTCAAATGACTTCCACGTATGATTATGTGTAAATATAACAGCATGATTGTGTATAACAAATGGCAAAAACTGACATTAGTGAATTACATTTAAATTCATTTATAATGTATTCCATAGCCAAATAGTCATATTTGAAGGGTAGGCAACAATAAAGCATGAACAGCAGATTCAGATAACTGGTGTAAAAAGACATTCATTCTATGAATGTTGAATGAAGACATGAGAAAACACATTGTCCTTGTTACCAGAAAATGTATGGACTAAGATAACATTCTTACATTTCAAAACTACGAAACCAAGTTGCTTAATCTTTCCAGAGAACAAAGTATACAGACCTCCATTTCAAAATTATCACCAGCAATTAGACAGGGAAAAGAAATGAAACACAAGTAAATGGGGAAGGAAGAAAGATAGCTTTATTAAAAAAAAATGGCATCTTTTCACATGGAGAAAATGCTGAAGAATCTATCACTAAAAGCTGTTAAATATAATAAAGTAGATTCAGCAAGGTTACAGAATGGAAACATAAATATTCAGTCTCAAATATTGAACAATGAGCCATCTGAAAAGAGTTTAAGAATAAAATTTGATTCAAGATAATATCAAAATCCATATAAAAGAAATATATGTGAATACATTCAGCAACAGAAGTCCATGATTTTTTCAGCAAAATATTTCAGAAAATTTAAATAATACCTACTTAAATGGAAAGAGAACCCCTGTGCATACACTTAAGATGTAATATTGATAAGACAGTTTTATCCCCAAGTTGATTTATAGATTCAATAAAAATCCTTGTCAAAATTTGACGTTATTCAGAAATTGATGCAATTATTCAAAAGTTCATGGGGAAATGTATGCAACCCAAGATAGCAAAATTAGTAACAATAATCATTTTAACAGAGGAAAAAAATTAAAGGATTCAATGTTCTAACACTACAAAATTTCAGCAACTAAGACCATGTAATTGGAGCTAACCTAAGTAAAGTCATAAAATTACATCCAATTGTATTCTTTCTTTTAAAAAATAATTTATTTTTGTGAATACAGTGTCTTCAGACACACCAGAAAGAAGGCATTGAACCCCAATTCAGATGGTTGTGAATCAGCATGTGTTTGCTGGGAATTGAACTCAGCACCTCTGGAAGAGCAGTCAGTGTTCTTAACCACTGAGCCACCCTTCCTGCCCCTCCAAGTTTATTCTTTATGTCACTGGGCAATCAATTTTTACCAAGAGCATGCACCAAGACCAGTACTGCCTCTATACCATTTCCAAATCATCCCCATATTCACTCCAGATGCTATTTCAGGACAACAACAAACATATCCCTTTATACAAATACCAAAAGGGGGGAAAGTATCAGAGAAATTACCTCATATATGTAGGTTGCTACTGGTCCACAAGTTTAACCACTGTACCAAACACTCAGAATATTCTACACATACATCAAGGCAAAGAAAAAAATAGCATTTAAGCAACCAGTATTCTGTAGAAGATAAGGAGTCAACAACATGGCAATATTTAAAAACTGAGCTAAGGATATAGCCCAATAGGTAAAATAGCACTTGCTGCAAACTTGTTTGATCTTCAGAACCCATGTGGTAGATAGAAAAAATAAATGACTCTGGCTCTCCTGTTCTTGTATGACTCCAAACAATGGGAGTGGGGTGAGGGTGTCTCTGACTCCTTTGCCTGAGCTTGGGACCTTTTTCTCCTGCAGCCTTGTTATAAAGGTGGCTGCCCAGTCTTATGGTATCTTGTTAGGCAGTGTTCAGTGGATATTCCTGGGATACCTTCCTCCTCCTCCTCCTCCTCCTCCTCCTCCTCCTCCTCCTCCTCCTCCTCCTCCTCCTCCTCCTCCTTCTCCTCCTCCTCCTCCTCCTTTTTTTGGACAAGAAATGGAAGAGGGGTAGATCTAGTGGGGAGTGGAGGTGGAGGAGGGGGCTGGAAGGAATGAAGAGAGGGAAAATTACTGTCAGAATGTAATGTATGATAGAAGAATAAAAAATTAAAACTGAAACTGCCCACTATCTCTGTGCCATAGCTCATGCTGCCTGCACATGCACAGTCTCCCTCTCAAGCACACACACACACACACACACACACACACACACACACGGACACGGACACGGACACATGTAAATTTAAAATTTAATGTTCAAACAATTCCAGCAGTAATTATGATAAATTGGTTCAATGTTTCCTTTTTACATGTGGTGAATATTTTGCTTATTTATCTAATAAAATGTGCTTTTTATTCTATATGTTTCAGATATAGCATATATACTAGGGACATATGGTGGAATATTAGTCAGTATCTGTCCATCATAGTCTCCCAATTTACTCAGCACTTTAGAATTCACTAACTAAGCAGATATTATTTTCTACCTGTATTTTCTACTTGTATTAATTACATTGTAATTGCTCCTAAGACTATGGTAATATTTAGGGCATAGTTCCTAATTTACAAAAATATAGCACCTTTCTGGGTGTGGTGGCAGAAGACTTTAATTCAAACACTAAGGAGGTAGAAACAGGCAGATCTCTCTGAGTTCATGGCCAGCCTGGTCTACAAAGTGAGTCCGACACAGCAAGGGCTATACATAGAAACCTTATCTGGGGGGAAAAGAAGAAGAAATATACCACCTTATATGAGAATGGAGAGGAAGGAAAGGAGAAAGGAAGAGATAAGGAAGGGAAATGGATGAAAGGAGGAAGGAGGAAGAAAGGAAGAATAGATAAAATGTGTGCAAAAAAAAAACCAGAACAAATTGTGTGAATGCACTGTAACATCTGCAAGGGATCGCATGGGGTTACAAAGGATGGCATGGTCAACTCATTGAACAAAGAGCATTCAAGGAATTTGAATTCAGTCTCATAAGTAATTGCAAGTCTGTGATCTAGAGGGCATGATCTGCCTTTGCCTGTGTTCCAGAGAAAATAAATTCCATGGACTTGATGTCACAATGAGTTCAAGTGACATTATTCTACCCTGTAAAAAAATTATAGCAGCTATTAGAAAGATTTTCCCTAAGCTTTATTTGTGGTTGTAAACTAAACAGATGCTTATAAAGAATGGCCACTTAAAATGTGAATTTTATGAATGTTTACAGTGACTAAAGCCAAAGGCTTAACAAGCCAAAGACGAAGGTGCTATAGACAGAATGGGAAATCATTCAGTGTTTTAAATGTATGGAAAAAACCTCTCTATTTACAAAATACAAGGAACTAATAAGAGACTGCTTTTTATTATGTTTTACAATGGAAATAAAATATTATGAAGTGTATTACAAAGCATGAGAGCCAAGATATTACTTAGTAATTTTTATTGATCCAAAGTAGAGCAGAGCAGGAGAGCAGTTGCCCCCCGTCTTGTGTACTGCATTCTTCCTTCCTTTCTAGCCCTCACACCTTGGTCAGCACTTGAGTGAGAAAATACCCTTCCTATTTAAAACTGATATAATTTTACATTTATTTTATCATAGAGAAACATTGTGTCTACTAGTAACTAAAGGACATACTCCACAATGAATATGAAGTGTGATTCTCAGGTTCTCTGATCATGACCAGTGACTATACAGAGTTCTTTTTCATAGATATCTACTTAAAAAGCAGGTTTTGGGACAAGCAGGTAAATTCTGCCTCACTAAATAGTGTTGAGCTTTAGTGTCAATATTTAGCCTCTTGTGGAGTAAATAATATCATTGAAGAAAGCCATCCTAGTAGACTTCAAATCACCATATAGTAGCTTAGTGGTAGAAAACTCTAAACTTTCCATAAGCTCATATTCTCTATATAAGTGACCCCAGTAACACTATAGCAAACTCTATGTAATTTTATATGAAATGATACCATAAGTGAATAGTGACCATGTCTAGAGCCACTGCTGTTTGAAGAAAGTCCTTAAAAGAGGGTTCACAAATGTAAAAATCCATCTAAAAAATGTAGTAAATTTGCCTGCCCCAGTTATCTCCCTCTTGGTCTGAGTCCCACCTCTTCAAGACATTCTTGTTATCATAAAACTCTCAGTATTTGTTTGCCCAGGATGGTTCATTTCAATATTTATCCATCAGTGGGCAAGCTTTTCATCAATAAAACTATCCTTATATTGAAGAGAAATGGGAGCAAATAAAAAAGAGAGGGAAAGAGAGACAGAGAGAGAAAGAGACGGAGTGAGAGAGAAACAGAAAGAGTGAAAAAGTTCACCGTTTCCCCTATGATGTTACACTCTACACCCTCAGGCAAAATTTGTTGCCAACTTACTGTCTTTATTTCCAATAAATTGTGATGGCTTTTTAGCTTTTGTGAGGCAAGTTTTTTTTTAAAAAAAAGACACCAAAACCAGAAGAGAAATGGGAGTGCAAAGGTACAGCTAAGCACTGGAATCACCCTCCTGCTTAGAGGTATGACAGCATGTTTGATTCTCTTGAAGATGCCTGTCTAGCTCCGACACTTCTCTCACTGATATCTCCTTGTGACTTTTGAACAGATTTTGTCCTATGAAACGTAGATACAAGTATCACAAATTTTGACACAAAATTTCTTGCTCTAAAGTCAAATGTAAAAACAACGGAATTCTTCTGTCTTTACTCTCACACGAATCTTTATTCAAATTTATATTTAGGTGCAATGTAAGATTTTTTTGGTCATGAGAATTCTATTTTCCTTTTGCTGTTTACCCAAAATTTCTCACCCAGAAAAAATTTTTGCATGTATTGCAAAAGTCTCCTAACTATTAAAAAATCACTAAAGACACTTACAAGGTTGGTGAGAGTGGAGAGTCATGCCACCCTTCCACCAGTATTCAACAGAGGCTGCAAGAATGTTAGAAAGTTCAGGAAACTGCAAGACACGTAATAAAAAGAGCTGAAAATATGGTGCCCTGATCTCTATGTTCTAAAAAACAGTAAACCTATCAGCTGGGGCTAACTCCAGTGTTACTGAGATAATGGTGCTGGACAGCTTCTAGGTCAAAAAAGGCTATTGGTGTTTTTCTCTTTTTTCTTTTCTTTTCTTTTCTTTTCTTTTCTTTTCTTTTTTTTCTTCTCTTTTCCTTTTTCCTTTTCTTTTCTTTTCTTTCTTTTCCCTTTACTAACGTAATCATAAGTAAAAATACTTAGATGAAACTGTATGAGATAAAAAGTCAGAAGAGACAGCACTTATCTTTGGCCGATTGACACAGTTTTTCTCAGTAGGAAAAGAGATTCTCAGCTAAGAATGTGTGTCCTGGTGGGGGGGGAGGGGCAGAAGAAATGATCCAGCTTCTTTTCTAAAATGAGAAGCCTTTTTTCAAAGGAATTTCATTTTCTTTTGTTCTCTTTTTCATATTCAAATGCTGGAGCCAGGATTGAAACCTTGGATTTTTTTTTCAAGGGTCTGCATTTTAAAAGATTTTGTTTGCGTTAAGGCTTAGGTCAGTGTAATTGGTATGTTTTAAGAAAAACATTACCTTTGAATGACCTTTGGGGATTTGAAGGTGAAACTTCAGTCAGAGGGGAGAAAAAAGCATCTCCCAGGTTGTCATGTGCCAAACCTCCAACCTTAAAGACAATGGCATCTCACTCTTTGAATGTCATCCTACAGCAATAAAGTGAACCAGAGCTGGGACACACTCCATTCGGGAGGATAGAAAAATACATCTTGGCCAAAGATAAACACAATGGGGCAAAATAAACACACTTAGGGCATTTTATAGAAGTGGCAGAACTTTGGGGACCTGACAGGAAGCAGGCTCCCACCTTCTACTCCTCCAGATTCTTAAATTGTTATTGTAAGCTAAGCACCTTACCTCCAAGAGGCATGAATAAAATCTTCCTGGTTATCATATATTAGACCCACAAAGGACATCATCTGTTAATGATCATTTATTCCCAGCTACTTGAAGAATAATACCCAGTAATTATAACAAATGTAAGTCAAATAGTAATAGCATACTTTACATAGTACAGTAATTATAAGTTATACCCATGAATTCAGGACAAGGGTCTTTTATGCTTGGTATTAAATCTGTTCTGCAATTTATTTGCAATGTCATCACTGGGGCTAAAGAAAGAAAGCTTGCCTCGAAAAGAAACGAACCCTGCTTTCACATTTCCAATAAGTCATTTGAAGAAAACTGCTCTTTGCATGCTTTGGGAAACACAATTACTACCAGAGACATCGTAAACAAACATCCATTGCACTTACAGCTGCTTCTTTATAGCACAATGCAAATCGTATTGTTAAATTTAGACCATTTAAAAGGAATAAGTGCTCAGATTCCTGCATTCATTTGAAGTTTAATTGAAAAAAAAATCAAGCCCAAGCCATAATATTCTCTTATATAGAGCTTGCTGCCAGGAGGAGACTTATGTAGGACTCCACAGTCTAGCAAAAGCTAGACCAACATTTCTCTATCTCTGGTTCTGATATTTGGTGGGTGCTAGAATCTAACTGCCTAAACAAACATATATTAATAAAAGTTTCGAAGTAGCGTAGTATAAAATAAAACCATTATCAAATAAGCAAGTAATAAATGATCTAAAGGAACCTCACAGGATAATCAATATATATGAATCCTCTGAGAGACATCTGGTCTATCCTGAGAACTTCTGACATTGCAGGAAGCTATATTAACTTTGACACTAATAAGTTCATTAATGACATTGGCAGGTAGTAGTGATACACACTTTTAATCCCAGCACTCAGGAGGCAGAGTCATGAGTATCTCTATGAATTTGAGACTAGCCACAACTACAAAGCGAGTTCCGAGACAGTCAGGTCTACCCTGTGTCAAAAAACAAAAACATACAAAACCCAAACAAACATACACATACAAAAACAAACAAAAAATAAATCACAGCAAAAACCCCACAAAAACATGGGCATACTTCTAGTAAAGAAGGAAAATACCTATATTCAATTTCTAAAGAACCAAAGTTATAAAATTGCCTTTCAAAGAAAGGATTCCTCGTGGACTCTCAATCTCTATAGACATTTATCCAGACCTCTACCTCCAGTAGTGTAACTTTTAAGGATCACTTGATTCTGATTTTCCCATGTGCTAAATAGCAAATGATCCCTCTGGTTTGGTGCAAATACCACCTCCTTCAGAAAGCATCCCTGTGACCTCTACTCTTCCTCTTCTGCCAAACTCATCTCTGACCTACTTTATTAAAACCTTTTATTTTCTTTGAGCCTTAGATTTGAGAGTGTTTTGTAGATACATCCACTGGTTCTGAGCTACACACCTCTGTATTTTTATTAATTGTAGTTTTCTAGTGGTCTCCTTCTGTCTCAAAGAGATATGATATTTCCTTGATAAAGAATGAAGACTATACTTGCCTATTTGCATAAGGTCTAATGTTTATAAATTGGTGTTTAGGATTATGCTGGTTTAATAAATTAATACTCAAAAATAGATTTTCTTTCAATAGCTATATTGGCACTAACATTGAGTGGTGTTTAGCTAGGTCTCCAGGACCAAGTATGGTTTCCTTCTGTTGATCGCATCTCATTTATTTATTTATTTATTTACTTACTTACTTACTTACTTATTTGTTCTCTTTATAGTTTGGTCCCTGCCTCCCTCTTGCCCCCATTAGGTTCATCCTCATTGTCTCCTCCCCTTCTCTGAAAGGGTGGAGGCCCTCTCTGTGGCTTATCAAGTCTCTGTAGGACTAGGCCTATCATCTCCCACTGAGACCAGACAAAGAAGCCCAGTTAGGAAAATGGATTCCACAGACAGACAAAGGCTTTAGAGATGCCCCCCTCTCCGCTCAGGTTGCTGGGGGGCCCACATGAAGATGGAGTTGCATATCTGCTACATATATTGCATATCTGCTATATATGGGGCAAGGGGTGAGGGAGGACTAGGTCTAGCCCATTTATGCTCTTTCATTGGTATCTCAATTTCTGAGAGCCCCCAAGGGTCCAGGTTAGTTGATCCTGTTAGTCTTTCTTTGGGGTTCCTATCCCCTTCAGAGCCCTCAGTCATTCCCTCAACTGCTCTATAAAATTTCCAAGTTCTGCCCAGTGTTTGCCTGTGGGTCTCTGTATCTGTTTCAGTCAGCTGCTGGGTAGAGCCTCTCAGAGGGACAATCATGCTAGGCTCCTGTCTACAAGCATAACAGGATGTCATTAATAGTGTCAGGGTTTATAGCTTGCCATAGGATGGGTTTCAATGTATCAGTTATTAGTTGGCCATTCCCTCAGTCTCTGTTCAATCTTTGCACCTGCATTTCATGTAGACAGAACAAATTTTGGGTCAAAAGTTTTATGGATGGGCTGATGTTCTCTCCACTAGGGGCCCTACCAGGCTATAGGAGATGGCCTCTTCAGGTTCCATATCTCCATTTCTGTGAGTCTTAGCTAACATCATCCTCATAGACTCCTGGAAGCTTCCTGTCCCCAGGTCTTTGGCATATTCTAAAAATGCACCCCATTCACCCCCATTCCCAACAGCTGCAGATCTTCATTTACCCTCCTGGCCCTCTAGCTCTCTCTCCTGTCTCTCCCCCTACCCAATTCCCATCCCCCCATATCCCTCCATACACTTCCTCCCATCGAGTTTCCTCCCTCAATCTGCCTCAGATGATTATTTCCACTTCTGAGTGAGACTCAAGCATTGTTCCTCGGGCCCTTCTTGTTATTTAGTTTTTGGAGGTCTGTGAATTATAGCATGGGAATCCTATATTTCATGTCTAATATCCACATATAAGTAAGTACATACCATGCATTTCCTTTTGGGACTGGGTTACCTCACTCTGGATGATATTTTCTAGTTCCATCCATTTGCTGCAAAATTCATGATATCCTTGTTTTTAATAGCTGAATGGCATTCCATTGTGTAAATGACCTGCATTTTGCTGAGCAGGTCTTAGGTTCAATTAGAGAGTTAATAGGGTCAAGGTATGTGTTCGACTACCCTAAGCAAAGAACTCCAGGCACCTGAGGAAAGCTGGGAATGGCAGAGGTGCTCCTCCCCAGGGACGAACACAAGTTGGTTGTCTAGTTCCTAGCAGTCATCCCTGAAAACACATACAGGTAGCAATGTATGTACTGAATAGGTTATATTTAGAAATGTGTGTGTGTGTGTGTGTGTGTGTGTGTGTGTGTGTGTGTGAGATATGCATAAACAAACAATTAGGAAAAGAGATAGAGACCATAAATCTGAAGTACCGACATATAAGGTATATGGGAGGGTTCCGGGGGGAACATTAAGGGAGAAATATTGCAATAAAATTATAATCTCAAGGAAAATCCCCTTAACTTTTCCTGATTGGAATACAGATAATATTTTGCTGTATCTCTCTTTTATTTGCACAGATACCTTCTCAGAGCACCAAGTCAAGTGTCAATGCCTAACCTAAGATTCTGAGTGCTCACCACAGTGACTGACAGGCACAAGAACCTACATACGTGTTTGCTTAATGAGTGACCCTAGCTCTGGCTCTTTGTTCTCCTTTTCATAGACCAGCATTGGGAAAAGAGCTGAGGAGATGAGCTTACTGGCATGGGCCAAGGACACAGCCACCCTAAGCTTATTTTTTCCTTTGACAAGACCATCTCATCTTTTCTGCTTTCTGTTTCTTATCTAACAAATTTAATCTACAAAAAAAAAAAAAACTTGCCAGATATATCACTATGTGTTGGTGATTATTACTAAATTCTATAAAGTCCACTTCTCCTTTTATTTTTATTTTATATTTATTTTTCAGACAGAATTTTAGTATGTGGAACTTGCTATGTAGATCAGAGAGGCCTTGCACCACCATGTCCAGTTTACTCATTTTATTTCTAATTGTCAAGCGATAGTTGTAAATATTCATGGGGGTCAGTGTCATATTTTGCTAAATGTCTATAATGCAAAATGATTAAACCAAGGAAAGTAACAAATCAATTCCTTCATTCTGACCTTGTATGTAGAAAACAATGGTTGAAGTCTATTTTCAATAATTCTGCAACACAAAGTTTTATTATAATCATCATTGTTGTCAACAAAACACAATGGGCTCAAAAGGGCCCATTTCTCCATTGTAACTAAATAAAAATGTTTAAAACTTGTGTAGTTTTAAAAACACACTACAGCCTTTGGCCTGGAGCTGCAACCAAGCACGCTACCTGCCCCTCCTAGACCCCTTTTGTTTCTTCTGGCTCAACTCTGGGATTCCTAGCCACCACTGCTCCTGGAGAGGTTGAATTAGCAGCTCACTCTAGAGACCCTAGAATCCACAGATAAAGAAGACACAGACACCTTTATTACTTTAGAACTTGCCGGCTAGGCACAATTGTTGGCACAGATACCTCCTGCCTGGAAAGGCACGCACATCCTCAGCAACTACCATCTCCATTTCTCCTTCTGCCCTGAACTTAGTGGCTCGTATCAACTGGCATCTGTCAACCTCCTTAGCCATCTGACCATGGACAAGGCCAGAGACCACAGGGCCTAGCTGCCTGAGGCCTTACAAGATTGCAGTGTCCTCTTTCCTCCAAAGCATGGCAAAAAAGGACTTCTCTCTTTCCCGGTGGCTCCTTTTCCTCTTAGGAGCCGAAAGTCCCATCTGTACCTTCCCTCCAGCAATTGGCCCCCCAGCCTTCTTTATTGACAAGTCAAGAACCAATTGGGAAAAAAGACTTTAGTGACAGAACCTCCCCTTACAAAAACTACTTTATTTAATAATACTCAAGGTAAAATATATATTTCAAGATTACTTGTTCATGGAACATTTTCTTAAGAGAGCAACCACTGTGATCCTAGAACAATGGTTATCAGGGGAAGTTTGAGATCTGTCCTGGGCACACCTCTTCATGACACAATAAGTTGAATCTAAGCATCAGTAAGACATCAATTACAAATGGCTGTAATAACCTCTTAAGAGCAAGGAATTGATCATTATGAATTATCATACCTTTGATGTCATTGATTGACCGTGTGGTAAGGAATGGCCTGACACTATATAGCTGAGACACATTCCTTGAGTGGAGCATAGAAAGTAAAGACGCCTCGCTGGAAGGTCTGCATAGATTCAAAGATGTTCATTCTCCTGGGCACTCCACGTTTACATGTGTGTATCATCAATTAATGTTTATTAAACATGCCGCTGATAAATCTGTTTAACATTAAGTAAACAGTCTCTGAATGAGTACACAGATGGCGGCTTCCCAATGGCTTGCATCTTTCTCGTTTGCCTACAAGAACAGACTTCGCAAAAGAAAGTAAAAAGAGGAGAAAATTGCTTCTGAGAAAACTCCAGGGTCTCCTCTCCATAGTCTCCCCTCTGTGGTCCTGGGTCTCCCTTCAGTGGCTCTGTGATCGCCCTGCAATCAAGGAGAAAATTTTGTTGTCTTGATTTCAACCTGGATATGTCTTTATACAATTAGAATATTTACATAACTAGATTCATGCTTTTGTAACAAAACTTTTCTAGCATTTGTGTCATTAGAAGCAAGCAAGGGAGAGCAGAAAATGTCAGACTGCCTGATGTTATGTACATGAATTAAAGGAATAAGAAACATAAAATTAAGTACAAACTGATAATGTGACCAATTCATTTTAGGGATCCGGCTGAATTCATCTGGTTTATACTGACATTTTAATTTTCTGTTTTACATTTTCCATGTCATCTTCTGTGTGGGGGTAAACATTTTAGAATTTTTGAATCAAATGATTTTCATTATTTACACAATTAGGAGGATGTGGTGATTATGACAATTGTGTCCAAATAAAAATTTGAGAAAGAGATCTGAGAAAAATCAAACAAAAGAGACACAGGGATCTCTATGAGTCTATGTTAGGAAAATTTCAAAATTAATAAACAACTAAAGGACATTATGAAAAAAGGAAGGTATAGCCAAAATGTTCAACATTGTTACTTTCAAATAAAAAACATGAGGGTAAATACCATAAACCCAGCTTGAGTTCTGAGCACTATGACTGAGTGGCCACATTCCAGCATTCAGAACCAGCTAGCACATTCTTTCCTATATAACTACATATTTAGGTTTCTAATAAACACAAAGGGGGTATCAAGATTCAAACCTCAAGCTGTGCATAGGGTCACATGTGCTGGGATTATAAGCATGTGTCCTGTACCCAGATTGGGGTCTGAGATGCCAAAATACTTCCAACTTGACAACTAGTGGAAAAGATGATACATTATCGAATCATCCCAAGACCAAAGAGCATAAAACAGCTTTGAATAATCATTAGCAGTCCCTTTGAGTGAGCTAAGTATAGCTTCTCTGGGTTCTCTGCTTAGGACTTCATAAAATTATGATAGAGGTATCAATCATTTTTTGGTGATCAACAGACACAACTAGAATAGGATCTGCTTTTGGCTTCTCTAGGTTGTTGGTAGAATTCATTCAACTATAATTATGGGATATATTGAAGCTTACATTTCAATGTCAGCCTAAAATAGGGTCTCATATGATTAATGCAAGTGTAAGTGATAACTGTTTCCTTTGCCTTACTGTATAGATTTTCAGAAAGTTAGGTTTGCCCAAAATGATGATGGAGTGAGAGAGATGAGACAGAGACACAGAGACAGAAAGAATCACATAAATTCAAAACCACTAGAAACAGGACTCTGGAGATCATCATAGATTCTGTTCAGCATGACCAAGTCACCCTGCATACTTTAAGCATTTTTGCTTTGATTACTGAAAGAGAACAGATTTTGTCTCGTGTCCTTGCTTGCTCCTGCTTCCCACTTCTGTTCTTTCTCTCCCATCTCTCCCTCCTAGTTCTGGTTAGAGATTCCTAGGAAAATATTACAACTGGCCTAACTAAAGTTACAGATTAATTGGTGGATCTTCTGACACCAACTACCCCAAGGTCTCAAATCAAGTAGAAATCAAGGAGGGGCCAAGAGTACCTCCAAGGAAGTACAAATTTTAATGTCCTTAGTCATTGGTCTCCATAATCAACTTTCTGCTGTCTTAGAAAATAGGACTCATTAGGTGGTTGTGGCTGTTCTCCTAGCCTTTAAGGTCTGGTTTCCTTTATTACCCAGTCAACCAAGGGAAGAATTGAAGACACCTCCTTCTACACACACAGACCGACTAATCCATCAGTTTTTACTCTCAGGCTATGGAGATGAAATCGTGAGATCTAGTGACTGGAATGCAATCCAGTTTGTAGAGGACCTGTTTTATATGTGTGCCCAGATAAACAAATAGAACTCGTATAATGTCATAATTATTCTGTAGCAAACTACACTACATCTCAAGTGAGCCTTTTGAGATCTCTTCACATGTTTGAAATAGTTAATAATAGAAATTTTAACTGTTAATTTTCTTCTTAACAAACTGTAAATGTTTATCTGTGCCACTGAAAATCAGGGTTTACAAATACTATTCTGTTTCTCAGGTCTTTCCACTGTGTCCAATTCAAGGGAAATATTAATGTTTGACAAATGATAATGCTAGTTTTTACTTCCATGGTTTACTTTGTCTTATATATACTAAGACAAAAAAACCACAATACTATTACCTCAATGCATAGAAACAGAGATAAGATGAATAAATGAAGTAAAAATTGAATACCATTCCTTAGAAATAATGCCTTTATGTATTTCAAAATAATTCTATGATAAACAGTATCATACTATTGACCTTTACATGATATATAGACACTAGTACTTATTTTTAGAAATCTAAATATAAAAAAAAAACTCTTTTAACTGTAAAATATTCAGCTTTTATATATAATACTTGAAAAACACTGAACATCACAATGCACGAGTTGTTGATGATGGCCAGATGATGCCCATGGAAGCACCCTACAAATGAAAGCAGACAGTTAGATAAGAGAGCTCCAAACTTGTCAGTTCTGTGATGTAAACTTTAAGAATTGCTATAAACTAAGCCTTGTGGAGGACTCTCAGAGTAGCTGTTTTTTGTTTGTTCACTATTTAAATCAGAAAAGTAAGTTGCCAAATAAAGAGAGAATCATGAATTAAACAAAGAGACAGCTAAGACATCTTTATAGAACATGAAAATTGATGTACAGCCTCTAAGTATGAAGGTGGGGTTAAAGGACACAAGCTTGACTCCTATCAACTAATCATGAAAGACAAAAATGGTGATGTTTCTATAAAAAATGTCACTTTTCAGAAGATTTCTTTTTATATGCATTTTCAGAGCAAGGGTGAAGAGTGAGGCTAAATCTTTATTGGAGTAGCTAATCTGTCAGACGAAAGCTAGACTTCCTGGAACCAGAATCCCAAATATTAGCAGGAATGACCCAACCTTTCAAGTTTCCAAGTTGACACTGCCCAATAGTTGACAGGGTGTTCTAGATGAAATCTGAAAAATCAAAAGATGGTGAAATGTGCTAAGCCTGGGGGATGTATCCTTTCTGCTTTAGGCAGAGTTTTAAGATCTTTATAATGAATAGAGATGTTTTTTTGTAGTGCTAGAAGGTATTTTAAAACAATGGTTATGGGGAACTAAACAATGTTTTTGGTTGTATGAATTGAAAAACAAGGTTTTGTAAGCGTTCTTTAAGGCAGCAGTTGTCAACCTGCCTTGGACTCTTTTGTAAGTTGAATGATCCTTGCACAGAAAGCACAGATACTTACATTATGATTCAGAACAGTTGCAAAATTGCAATTATTAAGTAGCAAGGAAAATAATTTTATGGCTAGCAATCACCACAACATGAGGAATAGTTTTAAGGCATCAGGATGGTGGACGACCACTGCTTTAAGTAGATGTGATGACACCAGAATCTTTGCTAACATTGGGCTAATAATGACTTAAATCTTCTTGTAATCTGTGTCTTTTGAACCCTTTGAAATTAGACTATATTAGGCTCCTGTCATCTAGAACTTGTTGGCATCCACAATAGTGTCTGGGTTTGGAAACTGTATATGGGATGGATCCCCAGGTGGGACAGTCTCTGAATGGCCTTTCCTTCAGTCTCTGCCCCACACCTGCATTTCCTCCCATGAATAATTTGCACCCCTTATAAGAAAGACCAAAGTATCCACACTTTAAGGGGAATGCCAAGTCAGAAATGTGGGAGTGGGTGGATTAGTGAGCTGGGGGGGTGGGATAGGGAATTTTTAGAGGGGAGATGTGGACAGGGAATAACATTTGAAATGTAAATATAGGAAATAGCTAAGAAAAAATAGATTAATCATGTAAAATAGAATAGACCTAGGCATAATGGCTTATACCTGTAACCTGAGAATTCAGGACTAAGGCAGGATTTTGAGCTCCTTAAAGGACAGCATAGTTACATATCAAAACCATCCCAATTAACAGCAAGGAATAGAAAAGAGAAAAAAATGTAAGGAGAGGAGGGGGAATACAAAAATAATGAAAAGTAGATAAATATGTCCTTTAAGTCATGTTTTAAGTCATTTAAGTCATTGTTTTATTGCTTAGTAAATTGCCATGGATATACCCTAAAAGTTTGCTCAATAAAATGGATGTTTCTAGATTGTTCCTTGTGTGTTGAGTAATTAATGACAGAACCAGAAGTCTAATCTGTATGTGCACCTTTACTGCACAGGTACCATATTTATTTAAGGAAAAGACAATTTCGTATAAAGATATTAGTGGGTTACTCATGACTCTGACCTATGATCCAGTTCCCTTCTTTTGCTGTCACAAAGCATCAACCAAAAGCAACTTAGGGGAGAAAGAGTCACTAACTCTTTCAAGTGACCATTACTGACAAAACTGAAGTAGTAACTCAATGAGAACTTAAGGAAGAAATCAATACATACACGCCTCTGTTCACACATATGCCTGCAGAGGTAATTGTGTTTGGGTAGCACACATACACATATATGGTCATATTACTGTGCAGGCAAGAGGACAACAGCAGATGTGAGTCTTCATGTGCTTCTGTGTGTAATGTAGATTTTTGTTTGTTTTATTTTGTTTTGACAGTTTATCACTGGATTAGAGATCACTATACAGACTGGCTTGGCTGGACACACAAGGCCAGAACACAGTTGTCTCTGCTTTCCCAGTAGTGGTATTTCATCTGCCTCACTCTTCTCAGCTTTTTCAAGAAGATTCAAGGGATATAAAGGGATATATACATATTATATATATTATTTTATATTATATATATATTATATAAATAAAATATTATAAATATAATTTTGCAGTTACTTCAATACAAAAAATACAACAAACTACTTGGACTTCATGTAATAAAACCAAAATAGCATCATTCATATAATTTCTCACAGAGTCACCTGAACTCTCAATGTGACCACCCTTTAATATTGTTCTCATTTTTCCCGAAGACGGAAATCCTTTGTCCACTGCAGTGAAGCACCATAAAAACCTCACTGTTCTTTAAAAACTAGGAAATTGTTTTTCAGTTCCAATGTAATCTGAATTTAGAGTAATTTGAAACCCATTACTGTTGTATTCACTATGTAATGTGGGTTTTTAAAAGACTCTTAGGTTGCATCTATTACAAGAATCCTGTGAAAATAAGTCAGAACATAAGGAGTGCCTACAATCTTATTTTTCTAATCAAATTATTATAAAGGTAAAATTGGCCATTCAGACATATCTCTCAATAAACTGAGACTAGAAATAAGGAAGTGCGTGTACCTGATAGACCATTAACCATGAATGCTGTGATTGAAATTCAGATTAGAAATCGGAAAGGAGATGTAGGAATCAAAGAGGAAGATTCAGTCAATGTTATTTCTCAGGCTATTCTTGCACAGATAGTGTAGAAAGGTTTCTACCAGCTTCATGATTGTCATTTAGTGATCCTACTAGCCTAATGTGAGCTGTAGAGTCTTGAGATCTGCTGTGTGTCTGATAGGAAGCCCGGCATGATATATAAAATCATCTCTATCAAACAAGCCTACTGGAAATCATGCATCCACCTTCACTGTTCACAAAGTCCTTGTCTAATACAGTATTTTTTTTTACTACACTTAATTATACTTTGGCTTTATCCATAAATGGTTATGATAAAGGCTGTCCTCTGACTTCCTCGTGTGCACTATGCCATACACCTACCTACACTAACCCACTCTTGCACATACACACTCAACATTCAAAAAAAACACTGGAATTTTTTGATAGTAACACTTATTTACAAGTGTTAAATAATTTGGAAATGTCACTTGCAGAGCGAAGTTTGAATTTAGTGAATCTAATAAGCATGTTCAAACACTAACTTGAAAAGATAAAATGAATTCCAAGCCAGCAAAATTAGATAGAGAATGGATTATACATTCTAATGAACTGA
The DNA here is from genome assembly GCF_947179515.1 of Apodemus sylvaticus. Taxonomy (NCBI): domain Eukaryota; kingdom Metazoa; phylum Chordata; class Mammalia; order Rodentia; family Muridae; genus Apodemus; species Apodemus sylvaticus. The sequence goes on along the minus strand of NC_067485.1, from coordinate 75,666,199 downwards.
TAAGAGAAACACAATGACAAGATCTTACTCAACTCCTGAGTAAAAAGAATGGCAATGACCAAGATCCACTTAAACCAGCTGAGGATTTAAATCACAGCATGGTATTCTTCGATTTCAGAAAAGACCGCATAAGAGAAAGATCATTCAGCCCCAATCCATAAGTAATAAGAACATCTGATGTCTACTGGGACTGTTGCATCACACACACACACATACACACACACACACACACACACTATGGGTTTTTCCACTAACACTACATAAATCTAGGCATGGTGGCATATATCTATAATCACAGGGTGTGGGAGCGAAAGATGTGGCATCTCAGAAGCTAAACAACAGGGACAGAGGAGATGGCTCTGTAGTGAAGAACATTTGATGTTCTTACTAAGTTCAGCTCCCAGAACTCATACAGGTTGCTTCAATAGCACCTGTAATTCCAGCTCCAGGAGGCTTGGTTGCTCTCCTCTGCCCTCCTTAGATGCACGTGTGGCCTACAGACATACAAACATATATATGAATCCAAATACTTTCCCAAAAGATATATTTTTTTTTTCAAGATCTCATACATTTTATTTTTTATTTTTTTTTGTCTTTTTTTTTTATTTGATATAATTTATTTACATTTCAAATGATTTCCCCTTTTCTAGCCCCCCCCCACTCCCCGAAAGTCCCGTAAGCCCCCTTCTCTTCCCCTGTCCTCCCTCCCACCCCTTCCCAGTTCCCCGTTCTGGTTTTGCCAAATACTGTTTCACTGAGTCTTTCCAGAACCAGGGACCACTCCTGCTTTCTTCTTGTATCTCATTTGATGTGTGGATTATGTTTTGGGTATTCCAGTTTTCTAGGTTAATAACCACTTATTAGTGAGTGCATACCATGATTCACCTTTTGAGTCTGGGTTACCTCACTTAGTATGATGTTCTCTAGCTCCATCCATTTGCCTAAGAATTTCATGAATTCATTGTTTCTAATGGCTGAATAGTACTCCATTGTGTAGATATACCACATTTTTTGTATCCACTCTTCTGTTGAGGGATACCTGGGTTCTTTCCAGCATCTGGCAATTATAAATAGGGCTGCTATGAACATAGTAGAGCATGTATCCTTATTACATGGTGGGGAATCCTCTGGGTATATGCCCAGGAGTGGTATAGCAGGATCTTCTGGAAGTGAGGTGCCCAGTTTTCGGAGGAACCGCCAGACTGCTTTCCAGAGTGGTTGTACCAATTTGCAACCCCACCAGCAGTGGAGGAGTGTTCCTCTTTCTCCGCACCCTCTCCAACACTTGCTGTCTCCTGAATTTTTAATCTTAGCCATTCTGACTGGTGTAAGATGAAATCTTAGGGTTGTTTTGATTTGCATTTCCCTAATGACTAATGAAGTGGAGCATTTTTTAAGATGCTTCTCCGCCATCCGAAGTTCTTCAGGTGAGAATTCTTTGTTTAACTCTGTACCCCATTTTTTAATAGGGTTGTTCGGTTTTCTGGAGTCTAACTTCTTGAGTTCTTTATATATATTGGATATTAGCCCTCTATCTGATGTAGGATTGGTGAAGATCTTTTCCCAATTTGTTGGTTGCCGATCTGTCCTCTTGATGGTGTCCTTTGCCTTACAGAAACTCTGTAACCTTATGAGGTCCCATTTGTCAATTCTTGCTCTTAGAGCATACGCTATTGGTGTTCTGTTCAGAAACTTTCTCCCTGTACCGATGTCCTCAAGGGTCTTCCCCAGTTTCTTTTCTATTAGCTTCAGAGTGTCTGGCTTTATGTGGAGGTCCTTGATCCATTTGGATTTGAGCTTAGTACAAGGAGACAAGGATGGATCAATTCGCATTCTTCTGCATGCTGACCTCCAGTTGAACCAGCACCATTTGTTGAAAAGGCTATCTTTTTTCCATTGGATGTTTTCAGCCTCTTTGTCGAGGATCAAGTGGCCATAGGTGTGTGGGTTCATTTCTGGATCTTCAATCCTGTTCCATTGATCCTCCTGCCTGTCACTGTACCAATACCATGCAGTTTTTAACACTATTGCTCTGTAGTATTGCTTGAGGTCAGGGATACTGATTCCCCCAGATTTTCTTTTGTTGCTGAGAATAGTTTTAGCTATCCTGGGTTTTTTGTTGTTCCAGATGAATTTGATAATTGCTCTTTCTAACTCTGTGAAGAATTGAGTTGGGATTTTGATGGGTATTGCATTGAATCTGTATAGTGCTTTAGGCAAAATGGCCATTTTAACTATATTGATTCTACCGATCCATGAGCATGGGAGGTTTTCCCATTTTTTGAGGTCTTCTTCCATTTCCTTCTTCAGAGTCTTGAAGTTCTTGCCATACAGATCTTTCGCATGTTTGGTAAGAGTCACCCCAAGATACTTTATACTGTTTGTGGCTATTGTGAAGGGGGTCATTTCCCTAATTTCTTTCTCAGCCTGCTTATCCTTTGAGTATAGGAAGGCCACTGATTTGCTTGAGTTGATTTTGTAACCTGCCACTTTGCTGAAGTTGTTTATCAGCTGTAGGAGCTCTCTAGTGGAGTTCTTTGGGTCACTTAGGTAGACGATCATGTCGTCTGCAAATAATGATAGTTTGACTTCCTCCTTTCCAATTTGTATCCCTTTGACCTCCTTATGTTGTCGAATTGCCCGAGCTAGTACCTCAAGTACAATATTGAAAAGATAAGGAGAAAGGGGGCAGCCTTGTCTGGTCCCTGATTTCAGTGGGATTGCTTCAAGTTTCTCTCCGTTTAGTTTGATGCTGGCTACCGGTTTGCTGTATATTGCTTTTACTATGTTTAGGTATGGGCCTTGAATTCCTGTTCTCTCCAAGACTTTAAGCATGAAAGGATGCTGAATTTTGTCAAATGCTTTTTCAGCATCCAATGAAATAACCATGTGGTTTTGTTCTTTGAGTTTGTTTATGTAGTGGATTGTATTGATGGATTTCCGTATATTGAACCAACCCTGCATTCCCGGGATAAAGCCTACTTGATCATGGTGGATGATCGTTTTGATGTGTTCTTGGATTCGGTTGGCAAGAATTTTGTTGAGTATTTTTGCATCGATGTTCATAAGGGAAATTGGTCTGAAGTTCTCTTTCTTTGTTGGATCTTTGTGTGGCTTTGGTATCAGCGTAATTGTGGCTTCGTAGAAGGAATTGGGTAGTGTTCCTTCTGTTTCTATTTTGTGGAATAGTTTGAAGAGTATTGGTGTTAACTCTTCTTTGAAGGTCTGGTAGAATTCTGCACTGAAACCATCTGGTCCTGTGCTTTTTTTGGTTGGAAGACTTTCTATGACTCCTTCTATTTCTTTAGGCTTTATGGGACTGTTTAGATGGTCTAGTTGGTCCTGATTTAATTTTGGTATTTGGTATCTGTCAAGGAAATTGTCCATTTCCTCCAGATTCTCCAGTTGTGTTGAGTACAGGCTCTTGTAGTAGGATCTGATGATTTTTTGGATTTCCTCAGTTTCCGTTGTTATGTCTCCCTTTTCATTTCTAAGTTTGTTAATTTGGATACTTTCTCTGTGCCCTTTGGTCAGTCTGGCTAAGGGTTTATCTATCTTGTTGATTTTCTCAAAGAACCAGCTCCTAGTTTTGTTGATTTTTTGTATGGTTCTCTTTGTTTCTACTTGATTGATTTCGGCCCTGAGTTTGATGATTTCCTGCCTTCTACTCCTCCTGGGTGAAATAGCTTCTTTTTGTTCTAGGGCTTTCAGGTGTGTCATTAAGTTGGTAATGTATGCTCTCTCCATTTTCTTTTTGGAGGCACTCAGGGCTATGAGTTTTCCTCTTAGCACTGCTTTCATTGTGTCCCATAGATTTGGGTATGTTGTGTTTTCATTTTCATTGTGTTCTAAAAAGTCTTTAATTTCTTTCTTTATTTCTTCCTTGACCAAGGTGTCATTGAGTAGAGTATTGTTCAATTTCCACGTGTATGTGGGTTTTCTGTTGTTTCTGTTGCTATTGAAGACCACTTTTATTCCATAGTGATCAGATAGGAGGCATGGGATTAGTTCTATCTTTTTATATTTGTTGAGGTCTGTCTTGTGACCAATTATATGGTCGATTTTGGAGAAGGTACCATGAGGTGCTGAAAAAAAGGTATATTCTTTTGTTTTAGGATAGAATGTTCTATATATATCAGTTAAGTCTAATTGGTCCAAAGCTTCAATTAGTTTCATTGTGTCCTTGTTTAGTTTCTGTTTTCCTGATCGGTCCATTGAGGAAAGTGCAGTGTTGAAGTCACCCACAATTATTGTGTTAGGTGTAATGTGTGCTTTGAGTTTTAATAAAGTTTCTTTTATGAAAGAGGGTGCCCTTGCATTTGGAGCATAGATGTTCAGGATTGAGAGTTCTTCTTGTTGTATTTTTCCTTTGACCAGCAAGAAGTGTCCCTCAGAGTCTCTTTTGATGACTTTGGGTTGAAAGTCAATTTTATCTGATATTAAAATGGCTACTCCAGCTTGTTTCCTGAGACCATTTGCTTGTAAAATTGTCTTCCAGCCTTTTACTCTAAGGTAGTGTTTGTCTTTGACCCTGAGGTGTGTTTCCTGTAAGCAGCAAAATGTAGGGTCCTGTTTACGTATCCAGTCAGTTAGTCTGTGTCTTTTTATTGGGGCATTGAGTCCATTGATGTTAAGAGATATTAAGGAATAGTGATTGTTACTTCCTATCATTTTTGACGTTATTTTTTAAATTTGATTGCTTAACTTCTTTTGGGTTTGATGAAAGGTTACTATCTTGCTTTTTTCAGGGTGGAGTTTCCCTCCTTGTATTGGTGTTGTCCTCCTATTATCCTTTTTAGGGCTGGGTTTGTGGATAGATATTGGGTGAACTTGGTTTTGTCGTGAAATATCTTAGTTTCTCCATCTATGGTGATTGAGAGTTTTGCTGGATATAGTAGTTTTGGTTGGCATTTGTGTTCTCTTAGAGTCTGCATGAGATCTGCCCAGGACCTTCTAGCCTTCATAGTCTCAGGTGAAAAGTCTGCTGTGATTCTGATAGGTCTTCCTTTATATGTTACTTGGCCTTTTTCTCTTACTGCCTTTAGTATTCTTTCTTTGTTTAGAACATTTGGTGTTTTGATTATTATGTGACGGGAAGTATTTCTGTTCTGGTCCAGTCTGTTTGGAGTTCTGTAGGCTTCTTGTATATTCATGGGCATCTCTCTCTTTAGGTTAGGGAAGTTTTCTTCCATAATTTTATTGAAGATATTTGCTGGCCCTTTAAGTTGTAAATCTTCACTCTCATCTATGCCTATAATCCTTAGGTTTGGTCTTCTCATTGTGTCCTGGATTTCCTGGATATTTTGGGTTACAAGCTTTTTGCACTTTGCATTTTCTTTAACTGTTGAGTCCATGGTTTCTATGGAATCTTCAGCATCTGAGATTCTTTCTTCTATCTCTTGTATTCTGTTGTTGATATTTGCATCTCTGTCCCCTGATTTCTTCCCAAGGCTTTCTATCTCCAAAGTTGTCTCCCTTTGAGTTTTCTTAGTTGTTTCTACTTCTGATTTTAGATCCTGGATGGTTTTGCTTAGCTCCTTCCCTTGCATGTTTGTGTTTTCCTGTAATTCTTTAAGAGATTTTTGTGTTTCCTCTTTCATGAGCTCAGCCTGTTGACCAAAGTTCTCCTGTATTTCTTTAAGAGATTTTTGTGTTTCGTCTTTCATGACCTCAGCCTGTTGAGCAAAGTTCTCCTGTATTTCTTTATGTGTTTTTTGCATTTCCTCCTTGTTGGCTTTTGTATTCTCCTGGATTTCTTTCAATGATTTTTGTGTTTCCCTTGCAAGGGCTTCTAACTTTTGATCCATTTTCTCCTCAATGTCCTTCATGTGTTCCTGTACCAGCATCATGACCAGTGATTTTAAATCCAAATCTTGTTTTACTGGTGTGATGGGGTATCCAGGACTTGCTGGTAGAGGAGAATTTGGTTCAGATGTTGCCATATTGCCTTGATTTCTGTTAGTGACGTTTCTGCGTTTGCCTTTTGCCATCTAGCTCTCACTGGTGTTACTTGGTCTTGTCAGTGCTGGACTCACCAGTGCAAGCTGCCCCTTCCCCGTTGGCCTCTGGTGCACAGCTTACACTCTGCACTGCCTATAGACAGGGTGCTGTTGTCCAGGCTGTTCAGATCCCGAAGCAGGCACCTGAAGGCTCCCGCTGGGGCCCGCAGGATTTATTGGAGCACACCGACTTCTCCCAGCTGGCCGCCCGGAAGCCCCCACTAGCCTCTTGAGGGACCTGGAGATGTGGCGGCCACCCAGACTGATCTGAAGCGGAGAGAGTTGAGCTGGGGGCTTCTGCCTGAGGCCTTGCCCCAGATTGTGTCTGTGGACCAGGTGGAACCCGTGTGCACCCCCAGGGAGCCCCGAAGGTGAATGTTGCTGTGACCTCCCCTGTGCTCCGCTCACTCCGCTGGGCAGCCGATTTCCCCAACCGGGCTGGTGCACACTAGGTTAGCCTTGTCGCCTGGGCCCTGAGTCCAGGCAAACGCCTGGGAGGCCAAGGTCCGAGCAAAGTTCCCCTAGGGCTATGTCTGTTATTTGGGTCCGCCAGGTGACCCAGATGGCGGGCGTGCGCGTCCGCGCTCCGCGAAAGCACCGGGAGAGTCTGTTGTGCTAATAACCTCCTGGGCTGGTTGACACACAGATGGCCCACCAAGCCGCCCAGTTCTTGGGGTCAGTCCTGTGCCTTTTGGGGCCTAGACCCCCGTTTTGTTAGCCTCAGGCTACGCTTGTTAGCAGTCTCTGCCCTCCCGAGCACTCTGGCTCCTGTAGGCAAAATGGCGGCGCGTGCACCGGCCGGGGCAAAAAAAAAAAAAAAAAAAAAAAAAAAAACTCCTGGCTGGGTTGGCGCCCCGATGGCCACTCGAACAGCCCAGGGCCTGGGTGCAGGCCAACGCCCGTCTGGCTCAGACCCCTGCGGTGTTGGGCCTAGGATTATGTTTGTGTACCTCAGTCTGACCGATCTCTGGAGCCCGGGATCAAGATGGCGGTGAGTCTCTCCTGACTGGCGGGCAGCCGAGTTCTGAAGTGGCTTCCGTGCAGCGAAAGGCTCCGCAGAACCGCAGTTGCTTGCCGCCCGGCTGGTCAGCGAAGGTCAGTGGTCGTGGGCGCAGGGCCTAACTGGACCCTGTGTCGCCTTGGTTCCACCGCTGATGGCCCTTCAGCTGGAGCCCCAAAAGATATATTTTAAAAAGGTCCAATAGCATCCTAGTGCCACGAATACCGCTCTAGGGAATACGATGTATCAGAAAAGGTCATTCATCCATCCACTCGCCGTTCTTCTGGAGGTCCATAGAAAGGCAGAATTATGAAAGGCAGTGTCAATAGGACACCGAGCTGCACAAACAGCACCCACACATTAAGGTTTCACTCTATGGAAATGATAGCCAATGATGAAATAGTCACGTCTAGAAGCTAATTACAGATAAGGACAATTTTTATGGAGGACATGGTTGGGAGATTATAAATGGGCTCAGGACAATTTTGAAGCATACCCCAAGATCATCTTTGGGGATGTGGAAGATGAAAAGAAGCAGTCACATGTTGCTAGAGGCTAGAGAAGCTTCTCTCTCTCTCTCTCTCTCTCTCTCTCTCTCTCTCTGTGTGTGTGTGTGTGTGTGTCTGTCTGTCTGTGTGTGTATGTGTGTATGTGTGTGCGCACATGTGCATTTGGGACATGCATGTTGCACTGTGTGTGTGCGCGCGCGTGTGTGTGTGTGTGTGTGTGTGTGTGTGTGTGTGTGTGCGTGTGTGTATGTATGTGTGTGTGTGTATGTGTGTGTGCTCCTGCATATGTGTAGGTGTGTGTGTGTGTGTGTGTGTGTGTGTGTGTGCTCCTGCATGTGTGTAGATGAGAGGACAGAGAGGACAACCTTGGTCTTCATCTCCTACCTTCCCTTTGGGGCAATGTCTACCCTTTCTTATTTGTTACTGCATATGCCAGTCTTGCTGACCCACAATCTTCCTTTTTGCTGTCTGTTTAACAATAGGATCTATGGAATTACAGATACACATTACCATGCCATCTATGTGGGCTCTGGGGATTTGAACCCAGGTCTTTATGTTTGCACAGAGGGCACTTTTCCTACTAGGCATTTTTCCTACTCTTCTTAGAGAGAAGTTTTACTGGTGCTTAGTCTCTCATCACTGATTCTTACCATTCAGTTGCGTGCTCTTCCCTTAACTTGATAACGTCATTTCATCCTTTACCCTACACTGTGAACAGCATGCCTGGGAGGGCCTCCTTTGCCATGTTTTCTCTATAAAAGTTTGTGATGTTGCACCTCAAAACTGGCATGGTAAAGGCTGTGGGAGTGCTTTTACACATGAAACAAAGATCTAAGCAATCTATGCTAAATGTAACAAAATCATAGCTTTGAACCCCACTTACAGACTTTAACTATTCACTATTTATGTATGTATGTATGTATGTATGTATGTATGTATGTATTTATTTGCATGTATAGCCATGAGTGTAGCACATGTCTGTGGCATGATTGTGTGTGTGTTGTGTGCAGTGTGTGTGTATGTGTATGTATAAGAGAGAGAGAGAGAGAGAGAGAGAGAGAGAGACTGTGAGCATGCTGACCACAGAATCATCTAGAAAGTGCCTTCTACACCAACGTCCTCTGGTTTGCTCACATGAGACAGGATCTCTCACTGAACCTGAGCCGGAAGCCAGCAAGCCCCTGCGATCAATTCTCTTGACTCACCACCCAATCTCTACCTGGCCTTGGGGCAAACGGTACCTGCGCAAACAAACATGAAATTCTGGAGATTAAAACTCAGGTTCTTGTGCATCCAGCCACTCTTCACCATCTTAGCCATGGATGTGGGGAATTTTGAAACTGTTATTTTCTATAAACTCAAAGGCAATGAAGCTCACCGAGTTTCCAAACAAAACGACAGTTCTTGACGGACTGGCGTCTAGCGTAGGGCAGGCTCCATCTCAAACATGCTTTTAAAACGTGATGCAATTCTGACAAGTCAGACTTTGCAACTTGGCAGGCACAAAGTTTTTGAAATGTGTTTCTGTGTGTGTTGGGTGTAAACTGTTATTGTACTGGAAAACTTCTTGAAAGAGATTTTTATAAGTCTCATCCGTCTCTCTCAAGTGGATGTTAAAAATAATTTCTTGGCAACTCCTTTTCCCTGTGTGAGAGAAGGATTAGCTTAATCCTGGGGAAATATCTTAACACTTCACTATGCTCAGTTTTAAACAACTAAACTTTATTTTGCACAATGCTAAAGTAAATGCCCATGCTCTGAGTGAGTCTGAAATTATACACGTGCCAGGTCTGTCTTCACAGACCATGAAGACTAAAACCCTTTTCTCAATAGAAGACAATTTTTGCTATGCAACCTATACTTAATGTGTCTTAATATTAGATTTATGCCTATTTTGTCTTTTTTATTTTTGCTTTAAAATGTTAGAAACTTTTTCATATACATAGCATCATACATTGTAGTGAATCAAAAGACAGTTTTCAGTAAGGCTTGTAACTTACAAGGCCTTTTATTTATCTTCCCTTGGAAACTATTCATATTTGGTTGTAGACTGCCAGTGAGTACTACCTCTATTTGCATTTTCATTGATAAAAAGCTCAATTCTAGACAAAGCATTGGGGGTTCATGCCTTTAATAGCAGCACTTGGGAGGCAGAGGCAGGCAGATCTCCGAGTATGAGGCCAGCCTGGTCTACAGAGTGAGTTCCAGGACAGCCAGAGAAGCCATGTCTGGGAAAAAAAAAAAACAATTTTACAAAAGAAAATCTCAAGGTTTTCTTTTAGCCCTATATTCTGAGTAAGTTCAAAGCCACATTAACTAGGCAGAGCATAGCAGGTTATTTAATAAATACTTCCATCTTCTGATTCTTTTCCATAGATCCATGGCTCCTGAATATATTTTCACTTTCGTTTTCAAAGATAGATTCATCATGAGAAACCATGATATTGCCACCAATGGAGCAATTCACACCAAAGTTCCTATACTCCTGACTCCCTTTCCCTAAAGCATTTATGCTTTAGACTTGGAAGTAATGTGTCCTTGCTAACAACTTCCAAAGAACTCTCTCAGCCACAAAAACATGTGCAGTTAACAGTGCTAGACTCTGATTCCTGGAGCCCTCAGTGTAAGTGGAAATGGAGGAGGTAGGATCGTCCACTGGTGAGTAACTAACCACCTTGGCTATCTCTGTATAACCTCGGCCACCTCTGGAACACAGCCTCTTTGTGCTCTCAGAAAACACTTCCCAGAAGATTTCACCTCAGTGATATTGGTTTCAGTCACCACTTACTTCCTAGTTACAGGTGACCAGCATCAATAGTCCCAGTAATGCAAAGGAACCATCAGCATGTTTCTCAGGTTTACTGCTCCAGAACTGTCCCATTCCTCCACCCAGTGGCAATGGAATCTAGGAACCGGAGGTAGGAGTTTGTGTTTGCAGAGAGGTTACTACTTCTGCTCCTTTTAAGATACCTCCTTTCCATCCACATAAACCACACCTAACCCTCTCTGAAAGAGAGGCTGGCCATCCGATGCACCCAGCTCAAGCATCCAGAAAATGCTCTGGTGAGTTCTTGGTCAACTCCACGGGGCTCATCTAATATGGAAAATACATGAGCTAAAACAAATGTTTTCCACATACTCTCACACCCAGGCAAAATTGTGAAAGAAGGGTGGAGTAGCTGCAGTGGGCACTCCCACTGGGAAAGGGGGAACACAGGAGGCACAGCACAGCTTCGGGTACAAGGGAGGTCCAGGAACATTGCACATACAGCATGGTACACAGCATAAGGCATCCCACCTTGAGGTACTGAAAAATGCCCCAGTGTCTTCCCAGACTGTACCTACCTTCTGATATTTTTTGCTTCCAGTACTCCAGCCTGGCCATGGATGAAGTGAGCATAGGACATGGCAACAGATGTTGCCACACAAACTGTTTCTTGGAATGCTCCTTCTTAGCCCTAATTCTACATTTCTGACCTCAAGTCAGAGCATGTGGGCTACAGCTCAGAGTGATAAATTATGGCTCTCTGACCACACTTGCACAAAAAATTGAATTCTTTGAACAGTACTTTGGCATGTTGACCGTTTTCAAAATGAAGAATGTGGGAAAAGCTATTTCGAGAAAGTTTTGTTTTAGATCACCTTAAAATATGCCAGCTATTTGACCTACTACAGAGGTAAGTCTCAAAACAATTTTTAACAAATAAAATCAAAAAACTGGATCATAATAAAAGATACTAAGCTTATAGGTGTGTGTGTGTGTATGTTTGTATGTGTGTATGGATGTGTGTGTGCACACATGCGCATCTGTGCGTGTGTGTAATTTATGCTGGCATTAGACAATTCTCTTGTGATAAGGCATAGAGGCACATGTACCCAAGCTGGCCTTAAAGTTACTAAGAAGCCAAGGATAATGTCGAACTCCTGATCACCCTACCTCCTCCTCCAGAAATGATGAGGTTAATAGACTCTGCCTCCATGTACAACCTGCTTATGAATTGCTGGGGTTGTAACCCAGAGCTGCATGCCTGGGAGAAAAGTTCCCTAACAGTTAGCTGCATTCCTAATCCAAGTTAAGCCTGTTAGTAATTTGTTAATTATTGAGATGCTATAACTCTGTCAGATCAGTACCTATATCTCCCGTTGGAGTGCACCATGAGATGCTAGCTACTACTACTTGTTTGTCAAAAGAAAAAGAGATACCTTCAGACCTTGCCTCTTGAGACTAATGCTTAAGAATTCATGGTTTCCTGGTTATATAAAGCATGACATCATCTTTTTGCTATTTACTTGTTTGTCATTGTGACCTGAGGGCCACAAACATTGGCCCTCTCTGTGGGCCTCTAGGTACTTATTCTGCCTCTTCATTGTGACTACTTCACAGCTTACACTGTGCGACTGACAGATCCAGGTCAGAGTCTCAAGGCATGGCCAGGGCTTTTACTTGTGGCTAATTCCACATGTCATATGTGCTAACTTTTCTGAGGATAATTTTGTTTTAGGGATGAACCACATAAAAGACACCTTAGAATTGCGGATTTAAACCGTGCCCTACCATTACTCTATGGGGGATTCTGGTGTAACTTTGATTTTCCAAATGTAAAACCTTGATTTTGAAAATTTTCCACCTTCCTCCTCACTCCTCTTAATACTCATTTTCCTTTATATTATTTATTCAGTTAATTATGACTGTCTCCAAAAATTTGCAAATATAACCTGCCTCCAACCAGGTAAATATCTCTACATGCATGTCCACAGAGCCAGCATACAAGGAAGGTGACAAAGCACTGACATGAGGTACATTATATAAGAGGTTTCAGAAATACTGTGTAGTGGACTTTAGAAATATTTAAATGCTATCCATAAAGCTATAGCAAGAAGCCCATGACGAACACAACATACTTTTTAAAGATGTGATGCTTGTTTTACAGACCTAGAGGACTGAATCATCAATGTACAAGTCTCTAACCATCTGTGGATTGCAAACATGCCTCTGTCTTCCCTACAGTGGGATAGTAAAAGTTGACAAGCGGGGAAGCTTCCAAGAGATTGGTGACATAGACTTTTCTACAGGGTCATGTTTTTAATTTAGAACTGAGTTACTGTTTCTACTTCACTGGCAATGTGAGTAGGTATTTTGATAAGTATGTGTGTGGGGGTGGTGGTACACAGTTATCCTTTTGCCTCAAGTTTCAACCTGACCTGGTCAGGCACTGAGTGACAGCCACCCCCATTTGGGGACATCAGTCACCCACTTAGCCATTTCTTTAACTTCAGTTTCTCTGGCTTCAAAATTGTGCAAAATTGCAAAATTGGTGGGTCTAAGACAGTTCATGTTGCATGTGTCTAATTAAGAAAAGAAGCCTGTAATAATATGTTACTATTCAATGTAGTCGTATTATCATTGAGGATATATGACATATTTTGTCCATGTAGTTAGATGTCTATTTATAAAATTACTTTCTATTAATATAGATCACAAGGATGGGCTCAAGTCATCTTAAGCAGCACAATTCCTCATTCCACAGCCCCCATTACCTTCTTCTCAATGAGAAGGTTCTAAATGACTAAATAGTCATAGTAACTGCTCTAGGTCTATACATTGAATCTCAATAGACACAGAGTAAATTGCACAGTATCTGGTGAAACAAGTCACTGACTGTTCCTTTTCCAACTCATAAAGATTCTAATTCAATTAGGCTTACTGCCTGCTATTCAATATGATACTACTGTAAAATTGGTCTTTTTACAATACAAAGTTCTGGGCGACAGAGCCAGCCTTTCTATGAGCCATCCAGGATAGGAACAGGATAGTATTACATTTAAATTTTCCTACTGTTTACTTTATCACTGGGGTCTGATAAAGGACAAAAAGTCAAAATGAGTCTCTTGCTGGGGTGGGTGAAGTGACAGGACAGAAAACACAGTGGAAATCAGTTATAGATTTCCTTCTATTTCCATAGGACAGAAAGCTGAGAAACATGAGCAGTGTTAGGTTAAAAAAATGAGAAAGCATGTGCTAATATTTTTATTAATAATAATCATTATCATTCTAAAATATACTACAAACAACCTTCATATATTTTGGTGTCATATATTTAAAATGATCATAAAATCACATTTTCAATCTCAGGTTATTATAATTATTATTATTATTATTATTATTATTGTTAAGGATAATTTCCAGACTATCCAAAGGAACATGTCTATAGTCTCTCTTATCTAACACAAAACATAACTATGTGTGTCATTTATTCTTGTATGTAAAGAGAAATTTTATAGGCATAAGCAAATTTCATGCAACTTAAAAAAAAGAAGCCTATGATCTAAGAAGACTTGAGTTGTAGGATGCCCTGCTACTAAGATACTACCTTGTATCTCAGCCACATGTTTATAAGGAAAAGGCCAGTCCAAGTCAATAAGGACATGTAAAGCACTTGGGAGAATCTTTGCTACAAGGGAAAGATGTGAGCATCCTGCCTCACATTCCAGATTGCCATCTGATTAGGAACAGCATTGAAATCTGACTGTCACCAAAGCCCACGTCAGTTAATACCTCTGTACAACTCACGATCGTACTGGGTAAATTTCAATCAACTCTGGCCATTACCCATAACCCATAAGGACATCGCTGTCAAGTCACACGAGTGGCTATGAGCACCGTACCTGTGACTACGCCAGGGCATCACTCCTTTGTCAGCTGAAATTCTCAGAACATCCCTCACCTTTTCTCAGCCAGATTTTCACTGTTTGGGTCACACATGGACATGCACACTCATATCTGTGTGTATCCCTAAGTAAGTTCTGTAATCTTGGGAAGCATCCATGAAAACATGTGTGTAGTACTTTCTGGAAGCTGCTGTGTGAGAAGTATTTCATTAACTCTTGCTCTGACAACATTGATATCAACTTCATCTCTCCATGTTAATGCAGGATCTAGACTTGAAGACATGAATTGATAGAATAGACTTGGAATATAAAGGATTAGATATTACGAGCCATAGTTTCCTTTCCTGAATTGCTTTAGAAAATGCCAAATATCTACTTGTCATTCCTTTTCCTGAGCAACAGAAGCCTAAGCCCTTATATTACTCAAGGGTTCTGATCTCTGTATTATTTGGGTTTCACTGACATTGTATCCTGTTGACCTAGCTCAAGGTCACTAATTCTGAAATTACTATGAAGTCATATGGAATGGAATTTGCTCAGAACAAAAGGGCCCTCTTGTAATTCTCCCTTGACATTTGTGCTTTGTATACAAGCATCTTTCCGTTTCTCTATCAAGGCAGAAAATCAGTCAACCTCACATGGAAAAGTGTCTTGGCACTTCGGACGTCATGTTAAAAGTGATAAATTTGATTAGTCTGTTGAACTTAAGAGATGTCAATCAATCTGCTGTGTTTCTTTTTTTTTTTTTTAACCACAGCAAATAAACCAATGGCTTCTCTTTTCTGCCCTCCCTCTCTGCTTCCCCCACATATTACTTATAGAAACTGGCAGAAGTGTCAGCTTGGGAAGAGTGAGAGATTGGACTGTATATCTGTCAATCATCATCTCCAATCTCCGAGACATACTCCCCATCTTCATTGCAAAGTAGTTATGGATATTCAATGAGATAGACATTATCAGTCACAGATATAATACCTAGTTTTTGTATTATGTCATTAAGAAGTTGCTTGCTAGGCAAAACCATGAAAAAAAGATCTGGCTGTAGGTGGTTTGAAGGAGCCCAGTGAGGAATATCTGACAGTGATTATAAGTATTTGAGGCAAGCAGTTTCAGAACATAATGTTATGCGTCAAGTATGTTTGTAGTGTACTACAAAAAGAGAGTGAGTACAAATTAAAGTATGAGTAAAATCTAAGTATGAAAATGTTTGCTACCATCAAATGAGTTTAAGTCATACATGAGTGTATACCCCACCTGGAACAATTTGCTGAGCCCAGAGAACCCAGTCTCAAAAGTAATATTTTCAATGTTTCCTACTTCTGATAGAAGTAGCGATACAAAATCAGTCCAATCATCTAAAACCAACATGTACTCTTACAGGATGTTCCCTGTCCAATCACATTAGGGCAGTGGGAGGTCTGTGATTGGACAGGAGAAGGGAGGAGGAGCTAGGAGATGGGGAGACAAGGAGAGAGGTTGCAGGAGGAGAGGTAAGGAGAATGGAGTCTGAGGAGGTGTGATCAAAAGGTTAGAATAATTGGGTTAAGGCTTTATCATTATCAGTTGGCTCTAAAATTTTTGTATTGACATCTTATAAATTGTAATATTATTTATACATAAATCTAATTGGTTAACTATTAAGCCTTAAGAATCTTGAGTCTGCCTGGTAATTAGGTGGTAAGGTGACAAATTGTGGGGTGCATGGGTGTTTCGTGGTACCTAGATGAACTGAACTTCAGGGTGGGCAGAGAGATGGCTAACAGAGGGGCTTCTTAGTGAGATGGTCCAGTGGAGGTCCTGTGGCCCCGCAGGGCCAGAGAGTTGGTGGACAGAGGGACCACCAAGTGAGATGAACCAGGCAAAAGTCCTGTGGCCTGGTGTGACCTCCGCAGCTCGCCCAATTGCCTTGCCAGTACTAGCGTGGGAATGTGCCGGCCCTCTTTTTTTTAATATTTCCAGCAACAATATGCCTTTGAATTACGGCATTTACCTTAATAACTCATACATAGTTTATATGTCAGCCTACGATACAGCCATGTTCATCTTAGAGGTGATTTTAGTTAAATCTCTAAGTACATTGAAAGAACATGTAACTCCAGCAAAGCCTTCCTTGAGGTTTTGAAAGCTTTTGGCAAATGCCCCTCTCCTTCCCACGGGAATGCAGACGCAGACGCAAGATGAAGGCAGATCCCCGATAGTGCTGCAAGGCAGGTAATAGATGTGTTCATGGAAAGACATGTCTTCAAGTCTCCCTGCTAGCTACTTCAAGGCATATGTGTCTTTAGATGGAAAACTCCAAATCTCTCCTGGGTGACTTAGATAATGTTTCATTTTATCTAAGCATTGCACTGGAGTTGGGGAAAGGGACATGTATTCATAAGTTAAATATCTTCAAAAGGCTCAATATCTTACTTCTGAAGGTCAGCTTGGTTCTTGGGATAGAAGCTCTGTCTGCCCTTGGACCATTCACACAGTGGACCCGGGAACTTGCTCTTTGGAGTAGTAAACATTGGAACTGCTTCTGGCTATGCTGGAACCATGACTTCCTAAACAAATTAGGTTGTTCTTCAGCTAAACTAATGAGAAACGTGTTCCCTTTTTGACAGCTGACAGACTTATATGCCCAAAATTACCAGTCAAAACTCATACCTAATTGTTTTATAAATTATCCTGTCCTGTCGTATACCTCTGGGAGGGAAGCATTTATTCCAAGTATTTTCACTGCTCCTCTTTCCTGGGTCGAGGGGAGCTAACCGATCGCCACCAGCCTTGTCTGGCTCATCCTGCTCCACGGGGAGCAGTACTTATCTTGCCATCAGTGGGTGTTCCCTCTCACCTGTCTGGGATCAGTACGATGGGAAATCCAGTTTGACAGCCACGATAAATGAAAATATTTCTGAAACATTATTTCCTCTGGAAAGGAAAGATGACAGAAGTGTGTCTTAGTCATTTTCTGCCTGTTCTTTTTCTACCAGCATAACAAGAATAACCACTGGGTTTTGCTTTGTTTTTTTGTCCTTTGTGTTTGCTTGTTTTTGGTTTTGGGGTTTTTTTTTTGTTTGTTTGTTTGGTTGGTTGGTTGGTTGGTTTTGGCTTTAGTAAAATTGGAAGTTTGATTTTCAAAATAAATCTCATAAGCAGTGAGATTTATTTGCACTAAAAGATCAACCCCTGCTTTAAATCTAAATAGAGAATTTGTCCTTGAAAATGATTAGTGCTTAGAACATCTGGAATATCCTGAAATGCTAACCTCCTTCAAAATTGTATACACCAGGGCACACATACCATCATTTGATTCCTCTCTATGTGATCCTAGGAATGAACCTAGGGCTTTAGACATGTAGACACTCAGTTTACCACTGAGCTACAGCCCAGATCTGTGATCACATGACCGAAGCTAGTGATTCCTCTACTTCAAATTAGATGCTTCAAATTCTTACATCGGAATGCATGGATTCCATTCACAAACAGAGATATTGAGTATAAATGCTCTTGGCAGAAAGCCAGAAGTCACAGTGAAGAAGAGATGACATGAGAAGACTCTCATCTGACAATCTGTGACACCTTCCATGCTTGTAACTACAATTCATAAAATACCCGGGTCCATTACCGAAATCAAAAAGGAGAACCCTTCACCAGACATCACCACAACACATCACCACACCTGACTGAGTCCAGCAGAGGGCTTCGCATCTGCCTGCTTCTTCATTTCAGTATGCTCACCTTTACTCTAGAGTTTGTCCTCTTACAGTAAAAGAGATTTTTGCAACACTGGGTATTATCTACCCTCCCTGGACCAATTATTCAAAGGAAAAACTGAGTCACTATAATCATTTAGAGAGATTGTCCTCATTCTTGAGCATACATCACAGTGGTCTGAAGGCTCTTTAAAACACAGGTTGATGAATCCTATCTGCTTTGGTTGCAACTGAAGTTTAAGGATTTGCAGTAACTAACATCATGAGATATTGCTGTTGGTTGTTGGTCTGCCAGTCTCACAGACAATGTTGGGTGTATTGATGTTAACCCACTTGGAATATGAGGAAGGGCCTTTCTTCCCTAATATTTACCATCATATGCAACATGGGGTGGGGGGGACAGTTTTTGTTACCAAGGAAGGGGAAGAGAGTAGGTTTCAGTATTTGTCAATCATTAGAGCAGGAGAAAAAGTGCAAATGTTTCCAGGACATATTGATTACGAGGCAAATCCTGGAGTAGAAATAAATCTGGACTGCAGAAAATTATAAGCAGGCAACGAATCTTTAAAAAAAAAAAAGAATCAAGTGCATTATTTTAAAAAACATACAGAAATAACAAACTAAAATTAATCAAAAAGTCTACATAACTTACTAAACTTGTATGCAATTAGAACTTGGAATGAAAGCTGTATTCCTCCACAATTTACTTTAGCATTTGACTTACATGGTCAATTTTTTTTATCAATATATACATTGGAATCAAGGATTTCTGCAATACTTTCTAAGGCGTCTGTCTACTCTTGTTACGTACTGTGAGGCTCACTTGTGCACTATGATACTCCGTTAAAGAGCCTTCCACCTTGGGGACTGTGTGAACAGTCTTTCTGTGATGTGAGCAATGACTTTGGCCTCAGCCAATCCTTGTAAGACTGTGCCAGCCCCTCCACTAAAACACCCAGGATATGTTGTTGCATCCGTTTGACTCTGTCCAAAAAGGAGCAGAGATTCTCTCTGCTCTCAGGTCCCCAGCCTAGCATGGAAGTCTGCTGTTTGCCCTTTTGCCACTGTGAGCTTTATCTGGGGAAGGAAACTGACACAAAGCCTGTTCTCAGAAGGTGAGTGTCTCAAATCACATTCTCCCTGCATTTTCTCACCTTGCACCACTCCTGGGACGGTTTACCTGGTATGCAAAGAAAAAGAATAACTCAGTTTCCACCACGGAATACCTGGATCAGTTAAGAAACTGAAGACATGGTATCTTGAATTTTTTTTTCTTCTCTGTATTTTTGTGTAAGACATTTCTCTTCAAACCAGAGAGTGTAAAGAAAACAGCAGAAACCCAGAAAACAATCTATTATTATTATTATTATTATTATTTACTGTTATTATGATTATTAAAATTATAATGGTAAAAGAGTAATCTGTAGCCTATCTCCTGATCCCCAAACAAGCATGCTTTGAAGACTCCCACACTGTTCTCTTTGGGAGGGCGCATAGCACAGAATTCCCATCCATCAAAGCAATAATAGTGAGCTGGCATACAGTGCATCTTCACTGCCAGTTTAACCAGATTTAGAATCTTTGTGGATCTGCTTCCAGAGTGTTTATTAAAGAGGAAGGGAAGAGTCATCCTAAATGTGGGCTAGAGTCTGGAACTGCACAAAACGCAGTTAAAGTAACACCTCCTCTCCCTCCCCTCCCCTCTCACTCCTTCCCTCTTCCTAAAACGCCCAGTGGTTCCTGACAGTGGATACAATGTGACCAGCTGCTTGTTCAATCAAACTGTGAGCTACAACAAGCCCTTCTTTTCTGAAATTCCATTTGTCTGGCATTTTGTTACAACACCAAGAAAAGTAACTAACACAAATGCTACCCAATGAGAGTCTTACAAAATTATCACCATTGTTGACTCTAACATGCGGTTTGCAAGCATGTTCTGCTTTCTTGGCTTCCACTAAGTCAGAGAAAATCCCTGAAGAAAGAAAGAAGCAACACTCAGCTTTAGCTGTGAGGCAAATTATAAAGAAAAGATACTCTACTTGGTTGGGGTTATGAGACTCAATTCTGATGCAATCAAACCAGAGAAATTGCTTGTAAACTTGAGATACATTTACATTTTAGATGATTCTCTACTTGATTAGCAATGTTAATAATTTCGGCATACCAAATACATTCAGTTTGTGACATAACGATTTTAGTTCTTCTTCGCATTATCTGTGATGATAATTATCTGTGATGAGATTGGTTTGTTCGAAAATAATTTTCTCAGTGTCACCAGCTTCTTTTTCATCTTACCTTCTCACCAGTGGGGACAAACATCCTCTGCTAGGGCATGCACCGCTCACTTTCTGCCCAGTCAACTCTGGTTTCCCAGTGAAGCTTCTTTCCCAGTACCTCAGCACTACCCATGGTGGCTCCTATGTCTTTGATCCTGCCAGGGCTGATCTCCCCAGTGAAGTCCCCACTTGGTCACTTTGCAACCCTTCTGCACAGCCACAGCAATTTTGGGATCCAGCTTCTGCTTGGCGAAGTCGATGTAGGTGGATGTAGGCAGATGTAGGCAGGTCAGCACAAACCACCTCAGTGTCTGCCAGCACCTTGACTGCATTTCTGATGCAGATGAGTTCTCCCAGGAACTTCTTCCTCCCCTGCCCCCCCCCATGACAAACTTTCTGGAAGACATCATTGAACTATGTCTAATTCCCTGCCCAAAAGTTTAGTAACCACTCCCACCAGTCACAGGCTTCTGATGACATCATTTACCCCAACTGTGGCCTAAATGCACACTGTACCTTCCTGAACCTTTTACATCTCCCTAATGGTTGAGACCAGGTCAGTCCCTTTACCTCTTACAATGGTTAGAATCAAATGTCACCAAGAAGGCTTCCTGGCAGAGGAGTCAAAGGAGTAGAACTGACTGTAACTTTGCGTCCTAACAAAGGCAAGAGAGTGAAATCACCTTCCTTTCCTGGAAAGTAATATATATTTTTCCAGTATATATTAAGGCGATGATCCTTTTACCCTTGGAGACCAGGAATACTCCCCTCTCCCACAGTTCTGAAGCTCTCGTATTTGGTTTGTAAACCATTCTACATGTAAGAGGAATACACATCCAGGCCTTCAAAATGAAAAACATTACAAAAATCTTGCTGTAACAATGTATGTAGGTGCAAACCTGTAACCTTACCATCCTGAACCTGAGGCCAGTCTAGGTTACACGGTCAGATCTTATCTCAAAAGGTAATTGTGGTCCTAAGTAGGAATATCTCAACTAGAAAATTTCAAAGATAAGCAAATTAAAAGAGATATATTCACATGCAAGATATAATATTTAAAACACAATGCAAATGTACTAATATAAATTATTAAAATAATTACAGGCAATGACAAGCATTTATGTGTCTGCTAAGTTTAAGAATTCAGTATATCTGATGCAAACAACAATTCAATTTATTAATATGACTATTCTGAATTACATTATTGAAAACAGTTAGTGTACTATGAAATACACAGTGTTAGAACTTTATGCTACTTGTATGTTTTTAATGATTTTTCTGTGAATTATTTCTTTGGAAGATCTTTTCATATTATTTGCATATTCACAGAATATTGTGAAATGCTTTACCTTATCATTAAATTATATGCCAAGATATATCCTTTTCAGTTACCATAGAAAAATGTTCACACACACACACACACACACACACACACCCCCTAAAGGTTTCAAAAGTTAGTAAGAGCAGAAAAAAAATATTTTCAAAAATTTCCTCATATTTCTATCATCTGTAATTCTTTCTGGGAATGGCTTTTCTCAGATGAGTTAAAGAACTCTTCATTAGAAGGGAAAACCCAGACCCACGATTCGGCTGTCCTGTCACTGCTTGTACTTCACCGAGAGCTTGTGACAGTCAGGGCAAACAGAGCCCTTGACCATGAACCACAGATGGGTGGTGATTAGGAAGCTGTCTCTAAACTCTATGGAAGTCAGTTTTCAGTGAATTCCTTTCTAAAGGCCAAAGGGTCTTTTAGGTCGTAGGGATCAAAGTGAAGGTGTCAGGCTTAGTAACAAATACCATTACTAGCTAAGCCATCTTATTTACCCAAAATTCCATCCTTTAGCCAAAAATGTCTTTCTACTTACTATATAACAATCCAGGTTGACTCATGACAACAGCCTTGCCTCAGCTCGCCATATGCTGGGACTACTGGGGTAAGCTTCAGTTGTTTTTTTTTTTTTTTTAAACATTTGTGTTGTGATGTACTTTAGAAATCTAAGCATTGAAAACAAATCTATCAACATATTCTACTAATTATTTCCAATTCATAAAAAGCAATTAGCTGAAAATTGTCTTCTAGATGTTAACACTTAACATAGAAAAAAGCTATGACACTAGTATACAAGTTTTTCTCCATAATTATCATGATATTCATTAGTTACCTCCATAAAAAAATGCCTTTCAAGAACTAGGACCCCTGTCTCCACAGAAATATCACAAGTCACATGTACAATTTTGTGTTTTCTGATAACTGTATTTGAAAACCAGGTGTAGTCTGTCATGGTAGTGCACACTTATAACCCCAGTACATGATAGGCTAGGCTGAGGCAGGAGGATTATTGAAAGTTTGAGGTGCCTGATTTTAGTGAGATTGCTTCAAATTTCTCTCCATTTAGTTTGAGGTTAGCTACTGGTTTGCTGTATATTGCTTTTATTATGTTTAGGTATGGGCCTTGAATTCATGTTTTTTCTAAGACCTTTAACATGAAAGGATGCTGAATTTTATCAAATGCTTTTTCAGCATCTAATGAAATGACCATGTGTTTTTTTTTCTTTGAATTTGTTTATGTAGTGGATTACATTGATGGATTTCCTTATATTGAACCATCCCTGCATCCCTGGGATGAAGCCTACTTGATCATGGTGAATGATCGTTTTGATATGTTCTTGGATTCAGTTGACAAGAATTTTATTGAGTGTTTTTGCATTAATATTCATAAAGGAAATTGGTCTAAAGTTCTCTTTCTTTGTTGGATCTTTGTGTGGTTGATCATTGACAAAGGAGCTACAACCCTCCAGTGGGAAAAAGATAGCCTTTTCAACAAATGGTGCTGGTTCAACTGGAGGTCAGAATGCAGAAGAGTGCAAATCAATTCATTCTTATCTCCTTGTGCTAAGCTCAAGTCCAAGTGGATCAAGGACTTCCACATAAAACCAAATACACTGAAACTAATAGAAAAGAAACTGGGGAAGACTCTTGAGCACATGGGCACGGAGGGGTGGAGTGGGGGATTTCCTGAACAGAACACCAATAGCTTATGCTCTAAGATCAAGAATTGAAAATGGGACCTCATAAAATTACAAAGTTTCTGTAAGGCAAAGGACATGGCCAAAAGGACAAAACAGCAACCAACAAATTTGGAAAAGATCTTTACCAATCCTACATCCGACAGAGCTAATATCCAAGATATACAAATAACTCAAGAAGGTAGACTCCAGAGAGTCAAATAACTATAAAAAAAAAATGGGGTACAGAGCTAAACAAAGAATTTTCACTTGAGGAATATCGAATGATTGAGAAGCACATAAAGAAATGTTCAAAATCCTCAGTCATCAGGGAAATGCAAATCAAAACAACCCTGAGATTTCACCTCACACCAGTCAAAATGGCTAAGATCAAAAACTCAGTAGAAAACAGGTGCTGGCGAGGATGGGGAGAAAGAGGAACACTCCTCCACTGCTGGTGGGGTTGCAAGCTGGTAAAACCACTCTGGAGGTTCCTCAGAACACTGGGCATGATACTACCAAAGACCCCGCTATACCACTCCTGGGCATATATCCAGAGGATTCCCCAGCATGTTATAAGGACACATGCTCCACTATGATCATAGCAGCCCTATTTATAATAGCCAGAACCTGGAAAGAAACCAGATGTCCTTCAATGGAGGCATGGATGCAGAAATGTGGTATCTTTATACTATGGAAATATTATAAAAAAAATATTGTAAAAAAATTTAATAGCTACTACGCAGTTATTAAAATCAATGAATTCATGAAATTCTTAGGCAAGTGGGTAGAACTGGAGAATGTCATCCTGAGTGAGGCGATCCAATCATAAAAGAACACACATTGGTATGCATTCAGTGATAAGCAGATATTAGCCCAGAAGCTCAGAATACCCAAGAAACAGTTCACATATCAAATGATGCCCAAGAAGAAGGAAGAAGAGGCCCTAGTCCTGGAAAGGCTCAGTGCAGCATTGTAGGGGAAAACCAGGACAGGGAAACAGGAAGGGAGTGAGTGGGGAACAGGGGGAGGGAAGAAGACTTATGGGACTTTCAGGGAGGGAGGATCCAGGAAAGGGGAAATCATTTGAAATGTGAATAAAGAATATATGGAATTTTAAAAAAAGAAAAAAAGAAAGTTTGAGGTGAGCATAGGCTATATAGTGAGTTTCAAGCTAGCCTTGGCTACATAGTAATACCTTGTCTCAAAAAGCAACGCAAAAGTGGTTTAGGTGAAATTAATTTTTATAAGGATTTTATTGAAGAATAATTTATAGGAAGCAAAACTTATCCCTGAACATTGTATAGCTCAGTAGGTTTCAGTAGGCTCAAGGTATCAGACAGGAAAACAGAAATATATTTCCTGTGTAGGTATCGTTTAAACCCATAAGAAGTGATGTGGTCCTGCATCAAACCTACTGCATGCACCAGTGACTTTAACAGTCGGGAGCAGAATAGAAGCTAGAGGGTGTTCCAGTGGGACTTGGAATGGCAATGCAGAGGTATCTTAGAGGAGTTGAACAAAGCTCCCAGTGTGACCGGCATCAGAAATGAATGACACTGTGACATTCAGAAGGCAGAGACAGCACAGTAAAGTATTCAACTTTAAGTGGTCTCCAGAACATGTGACTAAAAACACTGGCTTCTATTTTAGCTGTGTGAAATGATTAGGCTCAGCCTGGCGTGATGGCGCACGCCTGTAGTCCCAGCACTCTGGGAGGCAGAGGCAGGCGGATTTCTGAGTTCAAGGCCAGCCTGCTCTGTAGAGTGAGTTCCAGGACAGCCAGGGCTATACAGAGAAACCTTGTCTCAAAAAAACCAAAATCCAAAAAACCAAAAAAACAAAAAAACAAAAAAAAAACAAAAAACAAAAAACTTAGGCTCAACTAAATAGATGGCATGGTAATATTTTCTAAGGAAGGGATGTTTCACTCTTTTTGCTTTTTAATATTTATTTAGTGGGAAAACTGGAAAGTCAGAAAAAGATCATGAAAGTAAAATGTGACTTCCAGTCTGAGCAGTGGTGGCACACAACTTTAATCCCAGCAGTGGGAAGGCAGAGGCAAGCAGATCTCTGAGTTCCAAACCAGCCAGGTCTACAGAGTGTATTCCAGGGCAGCCTGCTCTACACAGTGAGCTCCAGGGCAGCCAGAGAAATCCTGTCTAGAAAAACCTAAAGCAAAAATAAATAAATAAATAAATAAATAAATAAATAAATAAATAAATAAATAAAAGAGTTCCATTTTTAAAAAGTGCTGATAATTGTAACATGGGGGTCACTGTTAAATCAAGGTAAAGCTAGATCTACCTACCTCAAAAAGTTACACACCTCGGCACCCCAAATGGCAGAAAGCAGGGGCTTTCCTAGATGAAGGCCAGCTACAAATTTGAAGGGCCACACAACCCTAAGGGATTTGACCATAGTTCAATTCATAGGATGCCCACCACACTAAAGTTTTATTGCATTTAATTTATTACTATGTGTGTGTGCAGTAGCATGTACATATGTGGGCACATATGTGCCGAGGCATGCATGAGGGATCAAAAGACAACTGTCAAACGTTTGTGTGTTCCTTCTACCATGTAGGACCTGGGGATGCAACTCAGGTCTCCACTGGTGGCAGGCACAGCGAGCTACCTTGCAAGCCCAGCCCACAAGACTCTTATGAAGTTTCAGTGGATTAACTGGGGAGCTCCATAGTTCAATTAAAGATCGTAAAAGAAATGAATATTTTGCCATGTGAACATTTCAAATTGTAAAATTGAATGTGGATGATAAAAGTCATGTGATCGAATGTGGAAAACATTACAAATATTATCTGTTTATAACAAATATCTCCCAGTGGCCATTATAAGTAATTAAATAATTTAACAAAGTATATATGAGAATCCATGGCATGGTAAATAACTCAGTATGTGTATATCCTCTGCTTCCATTCCATTTCTAGGCAGGCCTGTGCTTGACCTGGCTTCCTCTTCTTCTGGGGACATATGATGTCTCTCTTCCTGAAGCAATTGTAATTGACATATGGCTTGCCCTGTGGCAAGATCACTTGCTCATTGCAGATCAGTTGCGTTCGGTGTGTAGGTCTCACCTGGGTCACTTCCTTTCGAGGATATCCACGGCTATGGATGCCTGAGAACTCCCACTGGAATGTGCAAACACTGCCCTGGCTTGCCTGGCTCTCAGCTGCTATTTCTTTCCAGGGCTAGTCTGTTCTTAAAAACTAATGTCACTTTGACTGAATCTGTCACATCTCTAGATTTTATTCTGTCCTTTCTGATTTTTCAAGTTGCCCACCTGATGTGTTATACTAGATGAAATGAAAAAAAAATATGCCATGAAGAAATTTCTCATTTCTAGTGAAATTTTAAAAAAAAACCACTAACAAAGTTTGACTTAGTAATTCAAGCCTTGAACCTATATTAATTAGATAAACCAAGGGATTAAACATTTGTGTATGGTGAAAATGTCCTAAGAATGTCCTAGAGGTGACATAAAGAGTATCTACATATTACAGGAAATTTGGGATGCCAAAGTATATTTTGAAATTCAAAGTCTGTTAATTAATACCATATATTTCATATTGAGACTAAGTTTTATTATTAAGAATATTGTAATGTCCTGACATACATTGCCCTGATAAAAATTATCTTAGCCAGTGATGTAAGAGACTGATATTAGCAGTAACACATTTTCTCACTTTAAATTAATTTTTAACAGAAAAACTTTGGCATATAGAAGGATACATGTGGGCCTACTCATGGCTCTGGCTGATGTGTGACTTTTTGATGCCATAAGCAGATAGTTGCATATATATTCATGTATTCTGGAACTTGTATTTAATTTCCAATATCCTCTAAGGAGAGTCTATCTCATTGAAAACTTAATATCTAATATGTTAACTTGTGCTTAGAAAATACTGAAAATACAAATGTAATATGAGTGCTTAAGAGACTGAAGATTTCATTTTTTATCATCTCTACATGATTGTCTGTCAGCCCTCCTACTGCTTCAGCCCTCTCATACAGCTCTTCATATTTTGGTGACCCCTAATGATAAAATTATTTTTGAAGTTACTTCATAACTGTAACTTTTCTATTTCTGTGAATCATAATGCAAATATCTGTGTTTTACAATGTTCTTAGGTGACCCCTGTGAAAGGGTCATTAAACCTTCCTCCAGAAAGCAGGTAATTAGAAAATGACCCAGAAAAATATCGTAATAATTCTAGCAGA
The DNA here is from genome assembly GCF_947179515.1 of Apodemus sylvaticus. NCBI lineage: Eukaryota > Metazoa > Chordata > Mammalia > Rodentia > Muridae > Apodemus > Apodemus sylvaticus. Next base: position 75,638,804 of record NC_067485.1, on the reverse strand, counting down.
AAATCGTTCTTAAGTAAAAACTGAGGTGTAAAAAATCGAACATTTGAAACTCATTGGCCATAGTAACTTCATATATTTGCCAAAATCAATTAATTTGATTTATCTAACTTATCAATTAGAGATTGATAAATCTCTAAACTTTATTAATACATTTCATGACCTTTTTTTCATTTTATATTTAAATATCCTAATATCCACAATTTGTCTTTCATGTGGTATAATTAAAATTTAGCTTGTAAGTCATGTACAAATATTGTGCATAAACCACCAAGGTGTTCATTTTTCATGAATAGGATAGAAAGCATTTCAACTGTCATTTTGTGATTCTTTTCACAGAAACAAATACTCACAAGTCCTTAAGGAATAAACAGACTTTCCCAAGAATTGGCATCCAAGATGTCCTCCAATGTTCTGACTCCTTTAGTGTGTAATTACTAATTGTGTAGTTTCCCCTGCCTCCAGGTTATGCCAGAGTCATTGCCCCAAAGGAACACACGGACTTATTGATTTACATCATTTACAAGGTGAACTTCTCTCAAAAGCCATCGTTGCTGTCTTGTTTTCCTTGTTGCTTTCCAATATAAGCACCTCCTGCCTCTTCCCCCTCCTCCTCCCACCCTTCCTCTCCCTCCCTTCCTCCTCTTGTTCATCTTCCTTTCCCCTACTCACTCTGTCGTTTCTCACCTATTTTTCTCTTATTTGAGAAAAGGCACTACCATAATAAAGATAGAGAATCAAAAATGACTTTTTTTCTAGCTAACATCATGTTTCATATTTAAGAAGAGGTTACAGGCCAACTACATCTTTAATATAGTAGCCTTAGGAATCTTGTCTCATTTTGTCATGGGGAACCCTGTACCAGATACCCAGTGCTTAGGTTCCTTATACATAAAAATGATATAAGATATCAGTTAATGATTTAAGCTTTGAAACTTTGGAAAAAGTATTAAATGACCATTGGTGCCCATTAAGAATTTAGATGCCTGGAAGTGGCATGCTACTTAAACAAAATGGGAATCAGTTTGGAACTGAAATTGAGGAGACAAGACAATAGTTTATGTTTCATTGTTGATTGTTTCAGAGAAAGAGTACTATGTGAGCACAGGGTGCTACATCATCCATATGTCCAAACAATTACACGTGGGTTCAGATATTGAATCAATTTTACATACAAGTAACATTATACAAACCAAAGAGGTTATATTTGGGAATATATATGCATATACATAACACAAACACACACACATATATATGTAACAATGATTAATAAAGAAGGGGCTGTGAATTTGAAAGAGAGCAAGGAGGGGTATATGGGAGGTTTTGTAGGAAGAAAGGAAAAAGAGAAATAATATAATTATATTATAATATCAAGAATTAAAATCAATATTTTGAAAAATTTACCCAAAATTTATTCCTCATTCTGTTTTTCTATTGCTGTATAGAGTGTGCGAAACTCAGTTATTTATAAAGAAAGAATTTTAGCCCACACTTCTAGAGTATAGCTATCTATGGAAAAATGACTGCTGCAAGCAGGGGCCAAATAATCCACTTTTATATTGTAGAGAACTGGGAGAGAAAGTACACGTGTGTAGAAGAGAGGAATAGGGTAAACAGAAAACATAGCCCTGCTTCAGAAAAAACAGTTCCCATGGTAACTATAACAGTAGGCATCAATTTGCATGCCTAAAGATTGTGTCTGTGTATCTGTGACACAGTTATCTCTGAGATATCCTACTGCCTCTCCAGAACTGAATTCAAACACTAACCAGATCAACCATTTCAATATAAAAGTAGCAACTAAACATACAAGAAAACAAAACATAGGAGAAAATCTTCATGAGCTTGAAATTTTCAAATTTTTCTTGAAAACATTAAAAATATATGTAAAATAATAAACTCACATGTAGAATTTCTACAGAATTCAATATATTCACTCATAAAATACACTTGTAAGAACTTAAAACAAGTCAAGATAGGTTCAAATATTTGTAAGACAAATATTTCACCAAGGACTTTCAATGACTTATTTAAAGTTACTAAAAATGCAGCCAGGAATGATTTTGTACACCTTAATTTCAACATTCAGAGACAGAATCAGGTGGATCTCTATGAATTCCAAAACAAAATGTTCTATACAGATTAGCCAGGGCTACACAGCGAGATATTCTCTCTGGGGGAAGGGGAAAACCTCCCTGCCTCCCTCCCACGCAAAATAAATAAATAAATAAATAAATAAATAAATAAATAAGTAAATAAGTAAATAAATAAATAAGTAAATAAATAAATAAAATAAAGAAAAAAATAAAAAACCCTGCTAGACTAAGCAATAAAAGGAAAAGGGAGAAATACTAGCATTACTACAAATATAAAAATTAATATGGGCTGTCAATAGCACTTCATCAAAATAATGTTGCATTTCTATACAACTCGAGACAATGAAGACTACTGACAGAAAGCAGATTAGTGGTTTTCTTGGGGCAGGGTCAATGGGAGGCTAGCATATGAATTATAATAAAGTAAGAAGAGACATTTAAAAATGATAAATAGATGTGCTACAGTGATGGTTTCATGGTATGCACACATGTGCAAATGCAGTTATTGCAAAGCCTTGAATATATACATCAGCTGTATCCTAATAATCATATTTCAGAAAATGGAAACTGGCCATAAGGGTCAGGGAACGACTGTGATGAACACAAGTACTCACTTGAAAACAAGCCCTTCATTTCATACAAGGACGGGGATTGACTCCTCTGGAGCACCGGGCTGGGGGCTAGAAAGGAAGAACTAGAAGTGAAGAGTTCCAGGAATAACTCAGGAGCAGGAGTGGGGTTCAGTGTTTAGCCCACGACTTCCAACACTGATCACAGTGGATTTGAGATCTGCTGAGACACAACAGTAGCCATGAGAATCATGAATTCCCTGCCCCACGAGCTGGTATGAGATCACAGTTTTGACACACCCATCCCAATATCATTGTACCTTGTGAAAGTAAGGGGAGTTGTACTTGAAAGACAACTCAAAAATCCTCGTCTGTGTGTTGACTTGCCTCACGGTGGCAATGGGGAAATGGGTTTTGAGTTCATCGGTAAATCAATGTCATAAGGGGCTGGCTTGGAAGTTACCAAGTATTGTGATTGACAAATGGCTCTCCAATGGCACTTGCACCATAACCCCTGAGACCTGTGCTTCACTTTTATTGTTTAAAATCATGATCAAGGTTTATCTTAGTTTGATCCCCAGTAACACATAGTGGTATATTCCTATAATCCAGCACTCAGAGGCCTGAGGCAAGAGGATTGGAAGTTCGTGGTCACTTTTGATTACACAGCCCAAAGTTAGCCTGGGATGTGGAGACCTAACTTGCAAAGGAGCAAAACAGGACAGCAGCAGCAGCGGCAGCAGAGGAGCAGCAGCAGTGGCGGCGGCAGCAGCAACAACAACATCATCTCCCTACTAGCAATGTGTTTTGTATGCAGAAGGAACATGCTCATTGAGAGAAAGCAGATTGTGGAAACCAGAGTCCAAGATCTCTCCTTGCTGATCTTCATAGCTTTATATACTGTTCTCCCTCAGAGGTTAGCCTGCCTCTGCCTCCTGAGTTCTGGGATCAAAGGTATGTGCCACTACCACCTGGCATAAATTTAGTTTCTTAGGATGCTTCATTCTTAGGAGCAATAGATATCCAGGAGCATAGCTTAAAGTTTCTTTTCATAATAACTCAAATTATTTTTAAATTCAGTCTGATGGGTCTTCTTGGTAATCTAGCATTCTGATCACTCAGTAAATGTAATTAGCTCACCTGAGACTCCAGTGGTGTTTAGCCTGGTACACAGCTGCCAAGGTGTCTCCAGGGAAAAGCAACTGTATCCCCTACTAAGCTTCAGCCTCAAACCCCCACCATGGCCAGGGGTAAACTACTAGAAAAGACTTAATAAGCATGGCACATCGGTTAGAATTCAGATGATAAAACTACATATACATACATATATATATTTATTATATATTTATTTTATTATATATTACATATATATAATAAAAACAAAAACAATTCATGCTAGTTTGTATAAGGATAATAATATCATTTGAATTATATATATCCTATAAACTCACCTTCCAAACACTCTAAGCTAAATTGACACCATATGTGAACTATTCATTTATTTCCTTGTAATCCTCACTTCATCATATGCTTTGCAGGAGGAAATATTATGTTCCTTTTATTCATAACTATGGCCTTGAAACCTACAACTGAATCTAACAAGAAAAATGGTCACAATAAAATAGATTTTAAATAAACAAGACTGCTAGGGTATAGTATATTCCTGAAGAAATTTTAATTGTTACAATCTTTGGTAGCATCAAACTGAGTTTAAAATAAATCTTCGTTTTTTGAGAATTTAAAATATATTTCTTTGATAATGGATATTTGTGAAAGTATTTTTTGTATTCTTTAAAGGTCATACACCTTTTAAGGGAATTTTAGCTAGTCCCACAATAAGCATCTTTTAATAAACCCCCTGTACTTTGCATACTAAAATTTGTTACATTTTAGCAAATGGATTTCCGCATTCTGGACAATATAGTTATATTAGAACAACTGACATTATAGAATAATACCATTTGTGGTTGGCCGTGTCTCCTCTTAGCATGTGTAGGAGTGATGCTGGCTAATGATGTCACCTTTTTATCATATGAAATTTAGTGCAAGGTCAAGGATGTCAGGCCCCATATTTACAATGAAATTAAGGTGTCTTCATTAAAAGGCAAATCCTTCATTTCAGAAAGATGAATGGTTCTTAAAATAGAAGACAGGATGGCTAAATGTGGGTGCCAAAGAAAACCTGATTCAGGAACTCTCCCTGGAACCATTCCCAAAACATTTTCATTTGATTATGGATTGAATATATTTTCCTCATGCATTTTAAAGTCTTGCTTCCCTGTATGTTGTTCTGAGATAGGCAAACTAACACTGGTAGGCTACTTGGCCTCCCAGAACAGTCACGGCCCTCTTCTTAATTGATCCTTTTCTGTTGACTTATTGGAAGGGTGGGTGTTCACATTCTTGTTCATAGTTGTCAAGGTCACATATGTTCATGCTAACTGTCCTTAGGTGCTCTTCTGCCTCCCACTCAACAAAGAGAGATTACTGTTTCCGCAGGTGGGCCACACTCCTCCCAGGTAGCGAAGGTGAGGGAATGCCAAGCACGGAGAATTGGCCGCTGTGCACTGGCAATACTTCCCTCTGCCTTTATAGTTTGCTTCTGCTTGTCTTACTTTAAAAAGGTAATAATAGAGCTGAAGGGGTTTGCAACCCCATAGGAAGAACAACAATATCAACCAACCAGACGCCCCCCCCCCAGAGTCCCCGGAGATTAAACCACCAACCAAAGAATACACATGGAAGGACTCATGGCTCCAGCTGCGTATGTAGCAGAGGATGGCCTTACCTAACATCAATGGGAGGGGAAATCCTTTGGTCCTGTAAAGACTTGCTGCCCCAGTGTAGGGGACTGTTAGGATGATGAGGTAGGAGTGGGTGGGTCTGTGGGGGAGTACCCTCGTAGAAGCAAGGGGAGAAGGGTAAGAGGAAATCACGAAAGGGGATAACATTTGAAATGTAAATAAACAAAATAACCAATAAAACCAGTGTTTTAAAAAGGTAATAATAATGTTATGTCACAAGTATCCTTTCATCCATCCTCTGCTTCTTTGTCACTTCTCCTTACCCCCTTCAGGTCCCCTTTCCAGCTCTTTTAAGTTTGGTAAACAACAAGCAAGTGTCATAGCCACCATGCAGATCAGAGATGGGAAGGGGCAGGTACATCCACAAAGACAGATTTTGCTTCAAAAATGTCATACTGATACCTCATACCTTGTATGCTAATTTGAAAAAAAAACTTAAAATGTCCCTTTATGAATCTTTATGCTAGTATTAGCTTGAAAATACTTCATTCTCCCTTGTGCTAAATCCATGGAATAATTCTCATGGGTTTTTAAAAATGTATTACCTTCTCATTTTTAAACTGAATTTTGGCTCATTCAGCAATTCTGCAGACCATTTCTCTTTGTTTAAAATAGCCATCTATGGTGCCCCTCACTCTGCCTTCTAGTGAGCCAGAAATCCGAGAGGGCCAAGTCCATGTATTCTAGGACTCAGAAAATGCCTAATAAACCTCTCTGTCTGTGTCCTGTTCCATGGAATTTGTTAACAGTTACATCAAGTAGCACTTGTGAAAGTATTCCACAAGCTGCAATGTGTTCCGAAGCTCCAAGGGATCATTATTCTAGCTAGACCTACTCATCTGCCCTTTACCTGCAGTTGAGTCCCTGTGTGTGAAAATACTCTCCCTAACCTGTTGTGATTGAAGGGCCTTCCAAGACCAACCGAGTTTCACTTTTCTTTTGAAATCCTCCTTGACCTTTCTCAGCTTGGCCTGCCAACTCTGAACATCCAACTGCGAACATTCTATCATTTCCTAATTGTTTTCACCCATTTCAAAAGCACCATTCGGTCTTTCATCATTGAGTACTGTTACCTGTTAGGTGCTCCACCTCCACACTACCGCATGTCCCATAGAGTCCTAAAGGATGAAACCCAATGATCACTGCTGTCAAGTGTACAACTCACAAGTCTGGGTAGGGGATGCAGGCACGCTGTGTTTCACATCTCTGTGTCTTTTTTTTTACATTATAATTTTGATATTTATCTCTATATGTATGTTTGTGTGTATGCAATGTATGAATGACATTTATATGTGTATACATGTGTATGCACATGCATGTGAATATGTGAACATAGCACCATACACATGTCCCAGGCAACCTTAGGTGGTAGTATTCTCCCCCACCCTTGTTTGAAAGAGGCTACTGTTGTGTTTTTCTGCTGCATATCACAGGCTCGCTGCCCTTTGAGCTTCGTGATTTCCACTTCCCATCTCCTTGCAGGAGCACTGGGATTACAGACATTCGCACTAAGCATCTGCCTCTTACTTGGTTCTAGGAATCAGAACTCAGATTCTCACCTTTTACACTCACAGACCCATTTCAGCGCTCCAGTAACTAATCTTTCTCCTTTCTCTCTCTCTCTCTCTCTCTCTCTCTCTCTCTCTCTCTCTCTCTCTCTCTCTCTCTCTCTCTCTCTCTCTTTCTTTCTCTCTCTCTCTCTCTCTCTCTCCAAGTGTCTTGGCATGAGATGCTTCATTTGGAAACACATTGGAAGATGACTGCAACAAATTAAAGTGTTAATGTAGATTTCATCCTAAAATGTTTGTTTATATGTGATTTGAAACCAGACCTTTTAAGTTAAAAGTTTAATTTTCAAGTTTTAGACTACGTGTGTTTAATATGAATATCTCTAGTGGGTAAATAAAAACCAATAAAAAATTTCCATATTACTGACTTACTGAACTATTTTTTAAAAGCAAGATTATTCTAAATACATCTCAACTGAAAAGGCATGCTGTAAACCGGGAGCAAATTTAGCTCAAATACTTTTTATGACCATGTGCAATTCTCTTTTAGTGAAAAATCTGAGGATAAATCTCAAGCCACACTCTGAGGTTGATAGAAGAAGGTGTGTAACTTACTCAACCTCCTATGCAGTGTCATATGAGTCATATAGGACTCCAATTAAAATAATAAATGAAATAACATCGGACAGCATATTTTATTGAAATTTGATAATACTTCCCAGACCTTACTTTTTCCCTAACTTAAAAAAGTACCTGAAAATAAATCTACATGCAGTAGCATCATTTAAAAAAAAAAAGGTCTGAGGCTGGAGAGAGTAAAAGCACTTACTGCTCATGTTTGAGGACCTGAGTCTGCATCTTCAGGATCACGTGATAAGACATGCATGGCTGTGCATCCTCAACCACAGCACCAGGGAAGAGAATCCCAGGAAGAGGAGAGTCCCAAGAACCATTCAGCATAGTGGTAAGAGGGATCTTTCTGCCTGTAGGAGAGATGCTGTCTCAAGGTAATATGGTGCAGACCTAGAGTTAAAGACAACCTCCCTTTCCCCTGGCCTCTAAAAAAGGGCTCATGAAATTGCATAATTATGTGCTCATATGAATATACTCACCCCAATATACACATACACAAGTTCACTGTAATACCAATCATCTTCTAAGAATTTATTTGGCATTAAAAGAAAAATGTCTCAATTTTTCTAAACACCTAATCACAAATGCATTTACTTTGCCATTCAAGAACTAAATAGAGGATAACAACTTATCCATGAATACATTGTAATGAAACCTACTACCTTGCTTGCTAATTGAAAAATTGAACAAATTTTAAAAATAGTTTAATTGGTATGGTTGAGTTTGTCTTCTTAGAGTAATACCTTTTCCTCAACAAAACATTATGCAAGGCATATACTTTCATGATATTTTTTTATTTGATCCATTCAAAATACCCCATTAAATATAAGCTTGAAAGCAATACCTTGCCCAGGTTTGCACCATCGGGGCAAAGTTCACTAATGCTTCACAAAACTTCATGTAATTAAACACACCACCACGCCTCCGCCTGCACTGTAATGATCACAATGTCTCGCAGACATTTTTTAATGAGTTTGCACTTTGCTGTATCCCCTCGTATATTTTCCTCTCCTTGCAGGCACAGGGGATGAAATTGTGATCAACATTATGAAATTGGATCACAATTACGACTTTAATCAAAACAAACCCAGCCTCATGCCATAGGTGTGGAAATCCGTTTGCTCTGCTCTCCTATTGCAGTCTGATTTTGTAATCGGTGCTGTCAGCCAAATACAGGGTGTAAATTATATGGCAAAATGAGAAGGCATGTTCTATCCCATGCCGTTGCCAGGTATGCTTCATATTTAGGTATAAACAATGAGAGAAATTCACATTTCACAACAGTTGAGTCACATCTGCCTCTGTGAGCACTTGTTTATTTGTAGTTCCTCGTGATTTTTACTCCAGATGCCTCTGGTGTGGGGTCTTTCTTTACATTTAAATTATTACACATGCTAGTTTGATTCATTACCGTGGAGTCATTCCACAAAACGTTCCCGTTGATTAAGTATTTATCATGCACACTCATCATGCACAGACTAAAGAGTGACCAGAAGGGGAGAGGACACAAGGCGAGTTGCTATCAGGAATGTGGCTAAGTTCATTCATCTCATCCCCAGGTCCAGGGGCTCTGATCTTAATTCACAACTGTGAGTTGTCCACTCTCGAGTGTCAAATCTAAATACTAGGTACCCTAGTTGCCCCACAGAGACCCCCTTTCTCAGCACTGTGTCCAAGGAATATCTAGGAACCGATCAGAAGCAAACCAAGTATTTCTCTCCTCTATCATGACAGGTGACCTTATGATGGCATCTAACTAATGAAAGGATTCCTTGACAATTGCGTGGATTGCTTTCAATCTCTCCATTAGAGCATTAGAACATTTTAAGAAGGGTTTTGCATTTCTGCACACTGAAAACAACAGAGGTGTGGAGGAAATTCACCACGCTGAGGACCCTGGTCATTTCAATACACTGCCATTGTTTTTCATACCAGCTTGCTGTCTGCAGTTTTGAAAGAGGGCCCTGTGTGATTAAGAGAGAGAGTAGCCACAAAATAAGGTTAGCGTTTTCATTCAGAGCAGCAAACTGACCCTCTGAGCGCCACGACGGAGACACCCAAAGGCGCCACTTCTGTCAGACCGGAATTTTTATGTGAACTATTCTCCTGTTCTATTCTCCAGCTCTTTGCTAGTCTAGAAAATACATCTATTAATATACAATCGCTTAAATTGCCTTCTTAGTTTAATAATAATCACAAATTAATGGTGTGTAGTCACATGTCCATTTTCTTGGGGGAAAATAACCGTATGTTTCAATAACTAAAACTTCTATTTCCACAAACTAATTAAAAGGCCTTGTGGCACAGTAATCAGAAAAACAGGTGTTTCATTTAGTTTCTCTCCCTTCAAGGTTGAATAGCTGCAGTTCAGACTTCCCCACAATTCCTTTAAAGTCAAAGAAAAGTCACACAGTCCTACTTGGTCTATCAGATGACAATGTCCTTCTGTTCCACCCCAGAATTTTGATGGAATATAAATCATAGAAAGCATACTGTTTTTATAGGACAATATGTTAAATTATGAGTGTTATTTTTCACAGCAGATTTTTAGCTTCCCCCCAAAGAAAAACAATTCCAAAAATGTTTACTTTTCTCCTTGATAAACTGAGAATATGAGTATATAAAAATATATCCATATATTGAATCTTCAAAGAGCTGCGACTCTCTATAAAAGATATGCTCCATTCTTAACCCAAAAATAACTATCTTATCAAAACCACATCTCTAAGACCTGATCTTCTGAGTTCAGGGTACATTACACACTTTATAATGCACACAGTAACTTTTGGAAGGTTTCAGCCTTACTCCTGCCGTTAATTATTTAGACTCTGACATATTGCAATAAAACATTTCATCAAGCACTCCAGTCCAGGGAACGATAGGCATCAACACTGTATTGGTAATGCAAAATAAATGGATCGGGGTTGAAAATAATGAGTTTGGTGGATTACATCTGTCACTGTGAATTATTATTGTTGAACATAATAGGGCAGAGCACTACAAAAATAAAGCTTGTCTTCTCTAGTTAAAGGTGAGACAACTACCTCTAATGAGATACAGAGATTCAAGTGTGAGTTATTAATTATGTACACAAAAGGTTTATCGGCTTGCCCAATCTTACATTTTTGTATGTATATACCGATAGAACAGAAAGTCCCCATTGCTAAAGCTGGTGATAGTTCACAGCACTCCCTTGCCAGAAACTGGAGAAGACATTCCGTTTGGCCATATTTGACCGTGCAAGGGGGAAAAAATGAATGTGTGACGAAGCCCCAGCCCCAGCAGGCCCTGGTTTGGCACTGTTCCTGACACCAGTTTGCTCCATGATACATGTTTCATTTGTAAGAGCATTGCCTTTACCAAACCACCTTTAAATTCAACATTGGATTTCATATAGTTTTTACTCTATACATAATGGATTTTTAATTGGCTGAATTTGGTATCTTGCTCATTCTGTAGCTAGAAAGCTTGAGGGGGACATCTGAGAAGAAGAATCCAAGTTGCCTCTCAGTAAAGCCCTCATTACTGGAAAGAAGTCAATGTCATCTGTTATTCAGGATAATACTCGAGGCAATACTTGATTTCACCAGCCCATGTGGCCTCCACGGAGCAGGGGAAGAACCACCCGCCCTGCCAGAAAAAATTCTTCTGCAAAATTGTGATGAGAAAACTCTATATGCTTGACCAATGATTATAAATACTTTAGTCTGTGTGTGTGTGTGTGTGTGTATTGCTTCTTCATTATTACTTTAGTGAGCATATAATATTCCATAACAAACTCACCATGAGATAAGCATGCTTGTTGCTGTACTATAAAGTGAGTTCTAGGACTTTCAGATGTACTTTTATGTATTCGTGGAAATATAAGCTAGACACATGTGTGTATCCCTGGAAGTCAAAAAGTGTTAGATTCTTCCTACAGGTGGAGTTGCAGCCAGCTGTGAGCCCTCAGGACTGGAGCTGGGAACCAAGCAGGGTCTCCTTAAGAATATGGGGCTATTAACTGCTGAGCCATATCTTCAGACCTCCTCCTCTTTAATCATTATTATTTCAGGATTGTTAAATAATTCCAAAATATGAATCCTTCATGTGCTTCTTTGTGGATATATCTAAGCATTTTACTACCCCCTAAGACCAAAATAAGACAAGTTTGAATAAGAAAATATAATTGGTAACAGTTCCCTTATATGAAGTTCCAGATTGTTCCCTTATAAGAGTTCCCAATATTGTGTATTTAAGGAACAAATTTGGCTTCATGAACCTACATAGACTGGACATTTGACAACAGTAACCGAAAGAAAGTGAAAGACGCCAAGCAACAAAGTCTAGGAGGAGACCAAAGATACCATGAGGACCTTATATACAAGCTGCAAATAACCAGCTCTGGGAGAGCTACCAGAAGGGTGGAAGTGTTTCTCTGTATTCTTTGAAATATGAAACAGAGCTGGGAAAATGGTTCAGTGGATTAAGACACTTGCAACCCTAACTAAACCACTTGAGTTCATACTTCAGAATCCAATTGATAAAAGACAGAGCCAACTACTGGAGTCATCCTCTTATCTCCATATATGTACCAGAGCACATGCACATGTGTGTGCACACACATACACAACTTTATACCTGCATATAAGGCAAAATATATAAATACAAAACTTAAGAAGTGTGGAGAAATAAACCCAAGGAAATCAGAAATACGTTGTGCTTTTTATTGGATATTTTATTTATTTACATTTCAAATGTTATCCCCTTTCCCAATTCCCCTCAAAGACCCTCTATCCCACATCCCCTCCTCCTGCTTCTATGAGAGTGCCCCCCTAACCCTGCCTCCCTGCCCTCGCATTCCCCTACACTGGGGCATCGAGCCTTCACACGACCAAGGGCCTCTCCACTCACTGATGTCTGACAAGGCCACCCTCTGCGACATATGCAGTTGGAGCCATGGGTCCCTCCATGTGTACTCCTTGGTTGGTGGTTTAGACCCTGGGAGCTCTGGTTGGTTGTTGAGATACGTGTTTCTTAAAAGGAAATCTAAGATACTGAGGCTCACATTGCTTACACATATTCTGAGAATACAGTTTCTCTCCCTTCCTGTTTCTCATGTAAGAGCAACTAGGAAGCCAAAGAGTCAGAACAAAGCTCAATGTCATCCCTTTGGGTCAACTTGAGAAATCAAGCGTGGAGAAAATGTTCCTGGTGAGTGATGCAAAGCAAGACTATTGATAGGTGAGAAAAGCTTGCTGGGGGGAGTTTGGATGCTGCTGTTCTCAGGAGCACGGGAGTCCTTCACAGCTTCAGGTTTTCCTGCTTTCTTGGGATGATGGCAAGGCACAGGGAATTTCTCCAAATCCTCGAGACACATATAACTTTTGTACACTAGCAAATATTGTACATGGCCACTATAGAGAAATAAGCTCAACCCTACTCATGGCTTCTACTGTTTCTAGATTGTGATTGTAGAGAAATATACATTTACATTCCTACTGCTTATATGAAGCAGTATTTATAAATATTTATAAATATTGTTTTCTAATTAATCTCACAGATAGCATCCCTCAGCTGAAAACACTGCTAGGCAATGATGCGATACTACTGTGGAGACAAATGAGAGAAAGACAGCAGCTGAAAACAAATTGTTGATGGATTTAAAATCTATATTTATAAGGATATTAATTAATTAATTAACTAATTAATTAATTAATTAATTTTACAAAATAAGTCCTCCTATTACAGCAAAGAACATAATGAAAAATTGAGCAGGAATATTAATCCATTATTGAATTATGATAAGTCCCACAGTTCTGACATCCAGAAGTATACCAAAGAACATGGGCCATTATGCATACACATACCTCCTCCAGATGCATGTGTGTAGTCTTAAGCATGTGTGCATATTCACATCAGGCACACAAACACACATTAAGTAAAAACTAAGTATATAAACAATTTTTTTAATTGTAAAGATTTGTGATTATCTTCCATCCTATGACCTTCATATCACAGAAATGGTCACACAGAGGCACATTCAGGGATCATCATGGCAGTAGGATCCAGTTTTGTTCTTTAGGTTTTCCATTACTTGTTTCTCAAAAACAACAAAAAATTAACTGTTTTTTTTTTTAAGTTTTATTGGGGGTGACTTCATCAGGCATGAGTGCATCATATATTTTTATGCATAAAGTAAATGAAGGGTCTAGAGAGAGAGAGACCAGTAGTTAAGAGCTCTGAAGGCTCTTTCAGAAGACTAGAGTTCTGTTTCCACATAGTGTCACTCTCAACCACCAGTAACTCCTGTTCTGGAAGACCTAACATCCATTCCTAGCCTCTTAAGGTATTTACATTCATGAGCACACACATGCTCGCACACGCACACACACACACACAATAAATAAATAAACATTTAAAACCTTTTAAAATTCAGTTCTTTTTAATAATAATCAAATAAGTATCATTTCCCTAGAAAGTTCTAGAAAATGAATTAAGATGTGCATTTCATAGTCCTACATGATCTACTTCTGGGTTCTATCATAAGGATGCACAGGTTAACATTGGGTGAGAAGAGGAGCCAGCAGGACAACAGACTCATCATTGAGGATGGCCTCTAAAGAGGGTAGGGGAGATTTTTGGATAAGACTCAAGAAGGTAGGATTTCGGAGGGAACCTTATCGACCTGGGCAACTGACAGTACAAAAGGGATGACGTGAGGAGCTCACAGAACCAAGAGGGGAGACATATGACTCAGAACAGTAAAGAACTTAGGAAACAGGCACAAGCCCTCGTGTCATCAAGTTTCCAGTCTGTTGAGTGATACAAGCCAGTGACAAGTGTGTGAAGGGTGACAAACCCCCTGAGCAGAGAAGTGGCGTGAGCTTAGGCGGCACAGGACAGGCCCTCTATTTCTAACCTAGCTTCATGGAAAAAGGGACACTAAATTAACATTGAGAATCATTGCTTTTAAGAAGAGAGAACAGAAAAAAATACTCTGAGTGAAGAATAGGGCATTATGTCAAGGTTATAGATGACCCATGTCGTTACGTCAGACACGGGGAGGTGAGGTAGGTATCAGGCACCCCCAAAACTGTCAGGCATTCCCTTTTGACTTAAGCCAGTGACCCAGTCCTGGCATCAGAGTTCCTGATTTTAGGCTAAGCTCTCACCTCTGTGTTCTTCCAAGACAGACTCGAGCCAGGTTGTCCTGCAATTGTCTGAAGCTTCCTCTCTCATGGAACTTGAAAAGAAAAAAGGTGACAAATAACATCTCTATTTGTTATTCAGAAATCTGTAGGACTTTTACATATGTGGAGGCTCCAGTGCCCTGTGAGTTCCCAAGTCATGTATAGATTGTCACTAATTAGTTGCTCTTTCCATATGTTTCATTATATATGTTCAGTCTCCCTCTCATTATGCCAAATTATAAATTACTTGGTGATATGGCATTTTCTTATTTATAATAGAAGCATGTCTCTATGGGACCTAAATATTTGTTCCTTGAAATTCGAATCGAAAGCAAACAAAAACATCACGCATTCTGCCCATTAGTACAAAGAATTTATATATCTTTGAAACCAATACCACAGGCATTAGTCATATTTATTTCAACACTTCTTAGTAAAAAACAAATAATTTTATGGTCAATGTGCTTAAGTTATATGATCCCTTGATACTCTTCATTGAATACATTTTTTCTTGAATAATGTCTTTTCTGATCTTGTTCCCCAAAATATGAAAATAGAAAAAAAAGAATCCTTAGATACAAGGCTAAGCCTCCATATTACCCAGTAGTAATATGAAATATGAATGAGTAGTCATATCTTATTTGATTTAGAGAGAATGTGCTATTGGGTGGTTAGGGATGGGTCTAATCTAAGTCACTTCTCAATTATAGGGCAGGTGAATCCTCTCAGAATTATGCCATTTAACAAAGTACATGTTTCAGTATTAAATTAATAAGATAAAACAGTAATTACTTCTTTAGCTCTCCCTATCTAGACTTGAGCTAGTGAGTACATTAAATTTGCTATGAAGATGATCTGCTCACTATATGACTAAAGGCAAGAGAAACGAAGAGGCCAGGGCTTTTCTGGATGATTTATCATTAAGCTGATCGGCCCAGGACTCGGCCATTAAGAACACTCTGTATCCTCTAGCAGAAGAGCCACATTAACGGTGGTAAACACATGACATTTATGCAAAGACGTGCGCTTAACAGAGGGTTTTAACACACACACACACACATACACACACCCACACACATATACTATTTCATCCCAATGACTCAGTAACAGGCCAAGCACCATCCTAGCTGTGTTCATCTCTGAGCCCTTGTGATCTACATATGAGCAAAAGAGATTTCATGATCCTGACAAGTGAAGACCACAAGATTGATCTCCTGCCACATCCACAAATATATCATTTGCCTCAGTTGTCTAGCCAAATAATATGTTTAGGTAAATTCCAGCCAAGTATTCCATTAAATAAAGAAATACATTGTTGCCAAACATAGGTCACACACCTATGGCTCTAATACTGAAGACGGCCAGGGTAAGACTGAATTTGAGGCCATCATAAGAGCTTCATAAAACTGATCCCAAAACATTAAGACTAAAGGAAGGAAAGAAAGAAAGAAAGAAAGAAAGAAAGAAAGAAAGAAAGAAAGAAAGAAAGAAAGAAAGAAAGAAAGAAAGAAAGAAAGAAAGAAAGAAAGGAAGAAGAAAGCAAACAAAAATAGAAGGAAGGAAGGAAGGAAGGAAGGAAGGAAGGAAGGAAGGAAGGAAGGAAGGAAGGAAGGAAGGAAGGAAGGAAGGGGGAGGGAGGAAGGAAGGGGGAGGGAGGAAGGACGGGGGGAGGGAGGGAGGGAGGAAAGAAGGGAGAGAGAAGAAGAAAGGAAGGGGAAGAGAAGAGATAGAGAAATGAAGAAAGGCAGGAAGACAGAGAGACAAAAAGAAATGTTGATAGACAAATGAATACTTTTTCCTGTTTATTATTTTTTTTTTAGAAATGGGGTATGAATAGCAGCATTTTTTACCTCTGTGGCTTCACCCAGAGAGTCAGCATTCACCAAAAGAAATGTTTATTGTGTTTACGTTGCAGACATAGCACTTCTCAGAACCTATTCCAACCATCAAGCTAAACTGCCTGGCAGGCAGAATCAATCAGTTTCCTCTTGCATTATCAAACTGAAGGTTTTTAAAGATGTTAGGCCATTTAGACATCACACTCTAACAGTATAGAGGGAAGAACTTCCTAGGTGATAAATTTTTCTTTTGAAAGAACTTCTTTTCACTCTAACTGAAAAGGAAAACATTTGGTGAAGAAACGGAAGCTTCAGTGTTCAGGTTACTGGGAGTGGTGGCTCATGAATGTAATGCCAGAGTGGAGGAGACTAAAGCAGGAGGAGTACCACAGCTTCAATGCAGTATGGCTGACAGTAAGATCCTGTTTCAAAAGATAAAAATGTTGAAGTAAAATATTCATACAACGAATGTGTCCTATCAGAGAGCAGCTCTACAATGGTGATGGAAAAAAATTGTGGCTTCCACACCTAGCTCCAAAAGTCCAGGCCTACCTTCAGCATCAATTTTGTGGGAACTTTATCAATTAAATCCATGTTCTGAACTTAAGCAAAGCTAAAGATATTTGGGACACTGGAGCTATTAACAGACATGTACGTGCACACACACACACACACACACACACACACTCAGAGAGATGGGGGAGAGAGAAGGACAGAGAGAGAGAGAGGAGAAACACAGCAGGCCCATGGTACCCAGGCACTCATCAGGTGCACTGGGCACCTCCCCTGGTTTTGGAGCTCGCTCTAGCTTAATTTCTTCAGAAGTCATCTCTTTATCTCTTGCTCATCTTTCATCAGTGCCTGTCAATGGAGCATAGCCATCCCAGGTGGAGAAAGCAATTCTTAACAGAATTAGGGAAATGAAAAAAAAACATTTTTAGTCATGGAAATCCCCACTATTTTAAACCGATAAGTTATTCATGTTTGGAAAATAGTGCTTGTGGCTGTTTCCATTTGTTTTGGCATTTCCTGTTTTCATTCAGAAACTGAATGTATTACAAACAAGGAGAATCTTGGCCTAATCCCAGATCTGTATGCCAAAAGAGATCCACCAACTAACCAAATGGCTGTCAAATTTTAGGAAAAAAAAAGAGAGAGAGAAATTTTACATAAATTACCTCATATTATCAAACTCAGAATGTTCAGCACAACGAGGGAGAAAGCCTGCTAGAGAAAGCCAAGTCCTTTCCACACTGGCCAGCTGACTTGGTAGGGGAAGTAGATGGTTGAAACCTGTGGTCTAGGAAAAGACTTTGATGATTACATCATAAAAGGGAGAACTGCCTTCTGACCATCCACACCCAGCTTCTCTTTCTGTTTCTTTCCCATTGGACTTGAAACTTGAGGAAAATTTGTTCGCAGTTGATTGGGTAGAAGCTGAAATTCACTGTAGCCCTTTGATTCTATAACTCTATAGCAACAATAACCCACAGAACTAAAGAGCTTTCGAAACAAAGGAAAATACTTCCTGAGGTCATGGATGCTGTTGGAGTTGGGCTTCTTAAGCCATCCCTCCACAGCAGCTGATGACAGTGTTGCCACAGCAGCTGATGGCAGTGTTGTTGCCATGGCAGCTAATGGCAGTGTTGTTGCCATGGCAGCTGATGACAGTGTTGTTGCCACGGCAGCTGATGGCAGTGTTGTAGCCATGGCAGCTGATGGCAGTGTTGTTGCCATGGCAGCTGATGACAGTGTTGTTGCCATGGCAGCTGATGACAGTGTTGTTGCCACGGCAGCTGATGGCAGTGTTGTTGCCTAAGCAGCTGATGACAGTGTTGTTGCCTCAGCAGCTGATGGCAGTGTTGTTGCCTAACTCTGATACCCATCACCAAGGTACCAATGAGAGGAAAATGGTTTTCACTCAATATGAGATTCATTTGTGCTCTACTTAAAAACACATTTGCAAATTGCATGTGGCTAACCTGGATTAAGGACTGGACAAGTTTTCAGAAAGAATGCCGTGAGCCACAAGCGACTGAATTTAGATCAGAGCCAGGAAATATGACCCATTGAACTGTTAATCAAAAGGAAATATCAAATCAAATAGCAAGATCTATGCCTTCAGTAAGAAAGGGGCTGGATGGGACACTGATAAGTTTGCGGTTTTCTTAACACAATTGAGAACTAAACCCTCAGGCAATGAGAGTGGGCAAAAGCAGTTTAAAAGATACAGAGCATTCTTTCATCTGATTGCTTTCATTTGGTAATTATTTCTGCCTTTTGACAAAGGAAAGTATCAAATATATTTTCTCAAAACAGAAATGTAAACAAATACATTTAATTTTCTGGGAAAGCTACCAAATACTACTAACCATCTCCTGGTGTTGTTTATTTGATGTTAAAAAATGACTTTCCCATACGTTTCTCTTGTTTTTTTAGAGTACCTTATTATTATTATCACTTTTTACTTTCTCAACTCCAAGTTAAGGAACACTGATCCTAAGTAAAAGCTGAGCAATTTCAAGCAGCTACCCAACAGTCTACTGAAGGGCATCGCTGCTTTCATCCCCAGGAACACAAAGCAAGAAAAAAAGCCAACATTCACGTTATCTGCCAAGAGTTGAATAGTTTATCAATGATCTAAAACCCAAGGTTTTCAGTCCTGTATTGTTTCCTAACCAGCCAACTTTTTTTCTCTTATTGGTTTATAATCATCCATAAATACAAACTCAATTTGCATTTATGAGCTCAGTTACCAAAGAAAACAAAGTACTAAAAGGATCACATTTAGAATCTAGACAGAAACTCTTTCTTCAGAATAATCCACACAGATATTCCATTCCTTGTCATGGCTTTTGAAAATTTGACTGAAACACAAGAATACTCAGAATAAATTTGCTGAGCATGTCACAAATTTCAACAGATTCAGGGGAGGGGATGAAGAGAGACAAGGACTCCGAATGCAGAGAGGCCTTGTCATCTTCACACACAGACATGAAGCATAGGTATAGGGAAACACATGAGGCAGGTCACTCGCGCTTCAATCTGACTTTCTCTTCAACTATTCTTCAAGACTTCAAACTTCTCTAGACACCAACAGCATGAGTACCACTGCTCCCTCCAGCCACATCTTGAATGATGCCATCCACCCTCCTACTGGCACAGCCTGATCCTTCCATTAAGCCTAATAAAATTGTTCTTCTACCTTTAACGTTAGCAAAGTTAATTAATTCATATTAATAAAAAAAATGCCTTGGCAAACCCAGATGAAAACCCTTTCATTGATGCAATCACCTGCTTTCCTCCAGATAATTGCCCGCTCGGGCTGAGAAATTGAAAGCATGCCAGGCTAAAATGCTTTTAAAGACTTCAATCAACATTCTCTCCCCAAAATGAAGAAATAAAAAGCCAGAGGGCAGATCAGGGACCACACTCCACTCTTAACATTACCCAGCAACGCATATTTATATTACCAGCTCTTGACTTCCCAATTTGACCCCAGATTGGCCTCTGAGTTGGTAGAGAGAAAGGAAAGGGCAAGGCCTGTATAGTCCAGGGAAAACAGAAACAAACTGTCTTATTAAATTACTTATATTTCTAAGCTAGCTTAAAATAACGCAGGACCACACTCCTTCAGTCTTGAGACTTGAAGTTTATTTTCAAACAGAATGTTGTCATTTCTTATTTATTTCTTTGGCTCTCAATACAATCAAAAAATGGATAAAGGTGTTATTCACTCTTTTAACTTCCTATAAGATCTTGTGTTGAAGCAAATGTATATATTTTCCAGGAAAATAAATCAACAACGGTTTTCTGTTAGGCAGCAGTATCAGTTTCTAGGAGCTCAAAGAACAATTATGAGTTACTGTTCAAAAGCAAAAACTGAAACTTTCTTCAAAGTAAACCTTCAAATACTAGAATTTCATAGTATCATCTGAAGTATGGAGAGGTGAAAACATTTACTATGAGATTTTGGCTTTTGCCTAAAGTAACTTTTATGGTTTGAATCCGAACTATCTGCCCACTTATTTTTGAGCACTTGACCAACTGCTAGTGTTTTGGGTCATTGTTTGGTTGTTCATTTGTTTGTTGTTTGGTTGATTTTTTTTTTTTTTTTTTTTTTTTTTTTACTAATGGAAAGATTTTAGAAGCAAAGTAATTAGATTTACCTGCAGAAGTAGGTCATGGGCAGTGAGCAGGTCTTAGGCTCTCATCTTCTTGGCCACTGTCTGTCTTACTCTGTACTTCCTGCTAACAATGAGATAAAGCAATGAAGTGTGGCCCACTCTCCTGATGCATGATGTTCAACTTGAGCATATGAATCCACAGTCTGAGCTCTCTGAAACCAAGACCCAAATTAAATCTTTCTGCTTTAATGTTGCTTCTGTCAAATACTTGAACATAGTGATGATACAACTTATAATAAAATAAATAGCTTCAGCCTGTATGTGTACTCATCCCCATGGCCTACTGATTTTGATCATCTAGTTGAACTTGATTAATCAGTTAATCAAGAGACAAAATATAGATTGTCTCTTGATTATAGATTGACTAATTTGTACATTTCATAACATATAGCTTTAAATATGGCTTTAGTTCATTTTCTCTGTCTTGGTAATATTTAGTATTATAAGAATAAAGTCAAAACCACATCATATTTTTCTCTCTATACTCTCCTGTCCTAAGAATACCTGTTATGTGAGGAGCATACTTACTGACATTAGTTCTGTACTCAAGAACTAAATCCCATTAGAAAGATCCAAGAGAATTAAACATTAAAACAAGTCTTGGTTTTTCAATGTCATAAAAAATATACTACCAAACATAGAGTCTCAGGAGCATATTTATAGATGATATATGATAAAATAGTCTTATGGAGTCAATCACAATCTATTATTTTCTCATAATTAAATACTTGGGATTAAGTGATCAGGTTACTTGGTTTTATGTTGTGGCTCAACATTAAATGTTTTTAAAGGTGTGTGTGCTTGAACACTTGATTGTGAAACTTAGGAAGGTTATAGAACTTTTGGCCAAATATCACTCAAGCAAAGGAGTCATTGGTTTGGGACCTTATGGGACTTGGGATTTGGTTCTGGCTTTGGTTGGGTTTGAGACTATGTCTCAAAGCAGAGTCTAGCTGTGGCTAAACTTCAACTGGCTTTGTAAGTTAAGCTGGCTCCAGGTCATAGAGATATGCCAGTTTCTGCCTCCAGACTATGGCTATTACAGGTGTGCCCCCCCCTCCAGAATACGGGCATTACAGGTGTGCATCACCTCCAGAATACAGGCATTACAGGTGTGCATCACCTCCAGAATACGGGCATTACAGGTGTGCATCACCTCCAGAATACAGGCATTACAGGTGTGCATCACCTCCAGAATACGGGCATTACAGGTGTGCCCCCCCTCCAGAATACAGGCATTACAGGTGTGCATCACCATGACCACTTAAGAGTGACATCCCAGGCCCACTTCTGTATACACTCTTGCCTTCCTGACTACAGAGGCGATGTGAACATTGGCTTCCTCTACCAGTGCCACAACTTCCCCAGAATGACTCACTGTATCACCTCAGACATATGAGCTTTTTCTCCCTTAAGTTTCTTAACAGGTATTCTGTCAAACCAATAAAACAGGTAACTAATACAGCTTACATGTCAGAGATTACCATTTGCTTACAAATATCATCCATAGGGAATATAATAATATTTATAAAAATTATGTTTAGAATAATTAGTCTCCATTATTAAAAGCTCTGAAAAGAATTTTCCAATATTTACAAGTCCTGTGTTTAAAAGTAAGTTATAGATGCTCAACTGGCTAGTAACCCTGACAAGGTTAACTGAGTATCTGTATTTTGTAAGATCTATTTCACATTTCTAGATTGTGTGACTAGACACATGGATTTAAGGCTGTCATAGCTCCATTAATTTCTAAGTGTCTAACCTACCTGTACTGTTCTTGTTTCTTTGAAATGAAGCTATTGAATTAAAATCACTTCCTAAGGTCAGTGTAAAACTAAACAGAAATACACAAGGGAAGAACATTGGGGAGTCAATAAAGATTAACAGTGAGGAGCAAGCTAAGCCCAGAAGTCATACTTAGATTATCCCAACTTGATTTTTATTCTAAGTGTAAGCATACACCTTATGGAAGCCATGGTGGTCGCAGAATCTACTAAGAAAAATAATCTTAAGATGACATTGAGCAAATACTGAACATTAACAGATCCAGGGGGACCATCTTATTTTGGAATACTTAGGCTTTGGCAGTAGTTTGCACACAGTAGAGTTACATTACAATAATGGCTGCTTGTAAATGATCTAGTGGGTCTCAACTGTAATGAATTCGGAGTGAACAATCCACTTAGTGGAGAAGTGAGATGTGGGCCGCTGGAAGGAAGATGTGACTTCAACAGTCAGAAGAGACCTGGAACCTGAGTCAGTGGGGTCCTTTGAATTAAGGAGATTTCGCCATCCAACTTAGAATCAGTTTTCTTGGGTCCACATATCCTCCTCCCCCTGTCAAGCCATTCACTATCCACCTGATTGGTTCTCATTCACCTGTATAAGGTTCCCCAAAACCCATCATCCACACACTCAGCCTAAGACAGTTGCCAGATAAAAGAGAAGAAAGTTCGTTTAAATTAAATCTTCAGCCACAGTAGTGTTTTAGTTTAGTGACAGACTGAAAGTTATTTCTTACTTACTGGAATTTCAGTTTTACCTGCTCAAACTTGGTTGTACTTCATGTAATTCCATCTTTGAAGAGGTTTAGGCAGAATGAATTCTGCCTAAGATGAATATGGGATAAATGGTGGGTTCAAATCTGGCCTTAACTGAAAAGAGCCTATTTAAAAAAAAATAAATAAATAAATGAACTTAGAGCTTCTGCTTCTTCTTCTTGTCCTTGTCCTTCTTCTTCTTCTTCTTCTTCTTCTTCTTCTTCTTCTTCTTCTTCTTCTTCTTCTTCTTCTTCTTCTTCTTCTTCTTCTTCTTCTTCTTCTTCTTCTTCGTCTTTGTCTTCTTCCTCTTCCTTTCCCTTTCTTTCTTTCTTTCTCTAAAGCTGGCAGTTATACATATTTACACATAGACAGTACACATGCACTCTAGCATTCCTATATCTTTGATATCCTGCAAATTTTTGGTCCCATTTTAAGTTTAAATGTTTCATGAATCTCTTTATGATGCAACTATGTTTGTCTCCCTTATATTCTACTCTACTTTTTCCTGCCTTCTCACATTTTTATTTACATGACATTATCTTTTTTTTTTTTTTTTTTTTTTTTTTTTTTTGGTTTTTCGAGACAGGGTTTCTCTGTGTAACCCTGGCTGTCCTGGAACTCACTCTGTAGACCAGGCTGGCCTCAAACTCAGAAATCTGCCTGCCTCTGCCTCCCAAGTGCTGGGATTACAGGCGTGTGCCACCACTGCCCGACATTATCTTTTTTTGCTTAAGTTTCCAACCTCTTCCAAAAATCCATCCCTAATTAATTATGCATTGATAATCAAATTAATTAATCTGTCTCTTTCTTAGTTCATGCTCACATCAGGGAGCTCTCACCAGCATCCATCTATATAGAGATGGATATGCTAAGTGCCTCTGCTTTATCTCACATAGAACTGTACGTATGCATAGTATATATAAATATCTACATATATAATTTTATGTACATAGATATGCATATAGATGTATGGTGTACTACCTATGATGTATTAGAATTATCTCTGTAGACACCATTTACCATAAAAATATACAGCAATACTCCATTATCTGTAATGTGTATGTTTCAAGACCTCCATTGAATCCATGGGCAATACCCAGCTCTAGATATCCATGCATCATTTAATCAGAGTCATAGATTCTGACAAATGTATCAGTTGGTTATTCATTTGTTATAGGAACATCATAAAATATACTTACACTAACTGAGTTACAACCCTGCTAGATAATATAATTTCATGAGACCACCTTTACATATGCAACTCGTTTTTAGCCAAAATGTCCTTATGTAGTACATAATATTTTATTCTACATATATTCTTGTTATAGAAATTATTTTATATGTTAGGCATAATAGAAGCTTAACTACAAAAAACAGTAATAAAACAACCATACTAAAATATTCTTAGTATTAAACTCTATGTGAACATGGTATCTCGTCTGTCAAATGTCTTACTATGCTTGTACCTTTTATCTTATGACAGGTACCTTATAGTGTTCCTTTAGCATATCCAAATTGTCAACACTGTAATTGCCCAAGTTTGGGGACCTTTAAAAGGTTACTAGAAGACAAGTACTGTGATACAGTCCTGGCTGATCTGATAACCAAGGAGGTTCCTGGATCACTAATGAGCAGGTTGCATATGCAACAATGTCAGATTTTTATCATACTACTCAGAAAGGCGTGCAGTTTAAACTCACAAAATATTTCTGGAATTTTCCATTGAAAATTGTCAGAGTGAAGCTGACCACAGGTAATGGAAAGCCAAACTGCAGATACAGAGAAGCCGTTGTCTTGTATAAGATGCTTAGAGAGACTGAACGTTTTCACAGATGATGTCACTCCATAGATGACAAAACCAGAATGCAGGATAGCTGGGCCCTCTCATCCTATCTCTCTCCTTTTCTTCTCCTCCCCCAAGAGAAACAGGGTAATCTGAAGGAACTACTCTTAGAAATCCATGGTAGCTCACTTAAAGGTTATCATAAAATAGAATTTTATCATGGAAACTACAGCTCATACATGAGGTTACCCAAAAATGAACATCATGTAGAATGATGCTGAATGCATTCTCAGTGGGGAAGAGAGGTTACAAAGTTGGTGAAGATGCCTCACTAAAGGACCCTTCAAGCTTTGGTCTGACCAAGGCGACAGGGCTGGAGGAAGCAGATGTTGCAATCTGCAGGGAAATGGTTAGTAAGAGCATATGATTAGCAGGCTCTTAGTTCAGACTAGAGAGACCCCAGCAGCTGCAAATCAGATAGAATGAAAGTCAAATCTGCCTGACCCCGTCCCTGAGAATCAAGCTTACAGCATGAAACACATTATCTGCTGCCAGTGCCACCAGTGCTACTTCTTAGAATAGAATTCTCTAAGATGAAAAAGAGCTCTGTTGACCAGTGCTCTAAGCACGCTCCCCCAGAATGTTCCATTATTAAATGTTATGGCTTCTACACACTTTGTCATCTAGGAGAGTTTTCTCTTCCACAGATATTTGCATAATGACCAGAATCATTTAGATAAATCTAGATAACTAGTTCCAGGTACTTGTACTGTTTCTTCATGAACTGCTTAGAGGTACGTGTCTATTTTTCTTAATGCACAATGCTTTAGGTAGCTAACAGCCCTTCCTTATTTACAATGTAATTATAAATTCACTAAAGTCACTCATCCCGTATTATTACGTTGTCATTGTTGCTACCTTATCTTTCAGTGCTCCTCCCTCCCTCTGTCTCTTGCCTTCTGGCAGATCCTCCTGTCACTACGCCAATTATCAATAACTATTTAGCTTTTCCTTCTGACCAAATGGAATCCTTGTTCTTTAGCTGATGACAGTCTTAGAAGGATGCAGCCAAACTGGCCGTTAGCTTCTGACCTCTCTATAGACAACCTTATTATGGTAATTGTAAGGCTGGAAGTAGCAGAGACTGGGCCAATTACACCTGTCCCTTTTCCAACTCAGCCTGGGTTTAAATTACTCAGATGGAGCGGGGAGCATGCTTTTGGCTCGGACTGACAACAACTTTTCTTCTATTCTTATGAAATTCAGAGACAGACATTTCTAATTATGGTTGTCATTAGGACATAATGAGCTAGTATTTCTTTAAATTGCATCATTCTTTATCAAACAAACCAATGTACTATATTTTAATAAGTAACTTAACTGGGGTATTTTAAATTAAACAAATCTTTTAAATATATCTCCTTGAAATACAACAAAGCCTAAACTGAAAACAGTATATCCAATGTTTGCCTTTGTAGTCACTTTAATATTAATGAATAGAGAGATTTATGTAAATATTTAATATTAATAAGACTTAAATATTATGTTTGTATGTAGTTAAATCTATAAAATTATGCATAGTTAATTCTATAAATGGCTAACTGTGGCATACATACATAATTATACCAAAGAATATATATATGCACATTATAGTTAAATGAATTCATTTTTTAATTGCATTGTAAAAAACATTAGGAAGGAGAAGCTTTTACACTCATTTTAAAATTAAATTGTTGAGCATCACAGTAACACCCATATTAAATAATATGTGGCTATTAATTTATATCGAAATTAAACACATATATTCTTTTTTAACTTTAGCTAATTCCCAGTAGAATGTCTTTAATCAATTCAAATTCTACATTAGCTACTTTTAGGGAGCTATTTTCAAAAAGAAACTTGGAAATCAGAGAGGCACAAACAGCCTAGAAATGGCTCATTACCTCATGAGTCCTTGAAAAGGGCTCTATAAGTGATTCAAGAGAAAGCACGTCCCTCCCAGGAAGGATTTTCCAGGATGAGGCTTCTCAGCCTCATTTTTATGTCACTCTTCGTTTTTTTCTGTCAGTCTTCTGATGTTGGAAGTAGACACATGAATGATGGTGAAGAGAGCAAGTGTTGCAGATACCTGCTCTTTTTCAGGAAATAGTTCAATAGTTCACTTCAAATAGTTAACTTCAATCAAGTGTCTATCTCCAACATCCTCGTGTGGAGAAGGTAAGATGCTTTTCTGCACTGTACACATCTTCCCAGAAGGAGCTAAGGTCTCTCTCCAACAAACTAGTCAAAACCTGGTTCATAACTTCACCGTAGGCCGGCTTCACTGGAAGACATCTATAGGTTCCCTTTAATAAGAGCCATCTCCTTCTTCTACCAAATCATCAGAGTTTAAACGTGAAACTTGGTCAGCTTTGCCAATGTACCCTTCTATTCTTTTCTCCTTTGTTTCCTCACTTGGGAATAATGATCAGACTTAGGAAGGTGGACCTTCAAGAAATACAATAAGTATTCACATCTAAGTCTTAGCCTGGTTCCCCTCCTAATAATCCTACATGTTAGCATTATCCTGGGTTAAATGTCAAACCTGAGTTCAACTGCTGACTCTAGTATTTACAGCACAGTGCCTCTAAAGATGGGGATCAGGAGAGGACACGTGTACAAATGTAACACACTCCTGACCTGATTCTGTGTCTCTCTACATCTTCATATTTGTCTTTTTCTTTTCCTCACTTTAATTCTTCCCTTGAATTATTGAGTCATGGGCCTTCACACTGTCATATACATATATAACCTACATACACAAAATAATAACATGCAAACAGGACTTCATGCCACACACATATTATTCTACTTTCTGGAAGAATAGTATGTTCTGCTGCCGCTGTCCACTCATCCACCCTCCCTCATTTTCTCTTGCTTCCTTTCCCTGTACTGATTCTCAAGTTTCTCTAAAATCACCTGGAGACCACCTAGGCAACAAATCTTCCAGAAAGCTTCTGACCTATCCACACCCTACATGTTTATGCCATCTTTCCTTGCTCAAATCCTAAATCTCTTGTCTTGTAGACACCAGAATGGTAAAGCTACATCTTTGGTTGAAGCTTTTTGTACCAATTCACAGCAATAGATTCGCCCCAGAAATATTGAGTTGTGGGATGTAGCTCAATCAGTGGAAGTGCTTACATGAAGACCAGAATTCCATCCCAAGGATTCATGAAAAAAGTCAAGTGTAACGACTGATGTTTACAATTCTAGCACAGAAAAGGCAGGATCCCCAAGGCCAGCCAGTCTTTACTATACAATATCTAAGCCAACTAGAGATCCCATCTCAAAAGAACTAGAACTTAAAGGATAGACAGCACATGAGGGACAATAGCCAAAATTGTCCTTTGGCCCTCACATACATCTGCACCTGAACACACACACACACACACACACACACACACACGTGTGCACATACATCCATTTTCTTATAGTTACTAAGTACACAAACCATCAGCTATCCATGTCCACCTCAGAATAACCTAACAAGTCTCATTAGAAGCCCAGCAGATCCCTGAGCCCCACTGGAACCTGAGTAAACTTTTCTAACAAGGGTCCAAATAATACTAATAGAGTGGTCTGACTTCTTTTGGATGGCTAATGTAAGTCATAAGGATCATTTGCTTAAACCTCAGTACTTCATTCTTCACCTGATCCTGTCTGCTATTGTTGTGACTTGGAGCATACCAAGGGTCATAAACTTTGCTGTCACTGAAGAGGTCTTAGGAGACTATTTGTTCCTCCTGTGAATGGCATTAATTAGCGACTGAGCCTGAGGATGCAGAAGAAGCAAATGAAGTAGAAAAAGACAAATTATGAAGAGTATCTTAGATTTAATCATTACTCTGTAAGACCTCATGGATTTCAGTTATATGCTCAAATTGAAATTTATTTTCCTTAATCCAGCTCAAAACAAACACAAAAGATAAAGGATGAAGAAATGTCAAATATTAACCCAATAAAGTGAGCTCTTCTCCCTCTCCTTGTTTCTCTCTCTCTCTCTCTCTCTCTCTCTCTCTCTCTCTCTCTCTCTCTCTCTCTCTCTCCTTCTCTAATGAGCATCGTAGGCCTGCTTGGCAAGAACTTATCTCCTGTGGATTATCTGTAATTAGATTACTAGCTGCTTTGGGCAGTAGCTGCAGGCTTGTAATCAGGTTTTGCACAGTGCCTGGTATAGTCTCTTAACCATAAAAGCACACTCAATAAATATTTATTGATGATGGTTATCTTTAATTCCTCGGGAAGTGTAGCCAACTAAGTAAGCCTCCTCTAGTTAGCTGGATGATAATGGACCTGATAAGTCATTATAGGGAGAAAGAACAGATCTGGTAGGTTTTGTAAAACCAACCCACCATCAGATATGCAAAGTGGAGAGTAGCATTTGGTACCCTAGGGGCATGAAAAGTATGATGTATTACTTTGCGCCAAAGACAAAGCAGCACACAGCAGGGTCTTCAATGTGGACCTCCCCCACTGACATTCTTGAGAGTTGCTAATGTTTGTAATATTGGAGGTTTTCTCATCACTGATCCAACTTTAAAATGAGTCCAGTAAATTGACCTATAAAGCAAATAATTAATTACTGGCAAGCATTATCAACCGCCAGATGATTTTTCTTTGTTGAAAATCATGAAGAAGACATAAGTTGATACCTGATCCTTGCTTGACTTATATCATCTCTCCCATCTACAAAACATGTCTGACCTTCAAGTATGATGCCAGACATGAGGATGAAGTAAGCATAGATTGCTTTTCAGAATTTTTAAAAAAAGATTAAAAAAACTCCAAAAATTTGTAGAAAAAAATATATGTCTAATTAAAAACACACACAGGGACCTGTAAGATGTCTCAAATGGCCAAAGCACTTGCTACAAAGCCTGAATACCCGAGATTAATCCCCAGGACCAAACAGTGGAAGCAGAGAACCAATTCTTACAAGTTGATCTCCATATACACCTCTGGCATTTGCACATGTTTAAATAAATAAATAAAT
Organism: Apodemus sylvaticus; assembly: GCF_947179515.1. Lineage (NCBI taxonomy): Eukaryota > Metazoa > Chordata > Mammalia > Rodentia > Muridae > Apodemus > Apodemus sylvaticus. The sequence goes on along the minus strand of NC_067485.1, from coordinate 75,608,642 downwards.
AAATAAATAAATAAATAAATAAACAAATAAATAAATATTATGGAATTTTGAAACAGTAGATGATTTGCATCTTGTGGAAGGAAAGTGAAAGAAGAAGTTCAAATGCCTCAGACACCCTCTGAGATTTTTTTTTTTTCTGTAATCAGGCCTAGGAACAAAGACCATGTCTTGTTGATGTGCCCAGGAAATATACGAGTTACAGTGAATAATACTCATTTGGTTGATGGCCAAGCCAATGAGATTATTTTGTTGTCTATCTGATGCTTGACTGGCAAGAACTGTGGCAAAGACTTTTGTGCCCTCTCTCCTACTCCTCAGTGACCACATGGAGCTAAAGAAATACTTTAAGTTATAGGTAAAATGTTTGGAGAGAGAGGCTGAAACTAGAGAGTCCAAGAAGAAAACAGGAGGATCACCCAACATGCACTTATCTACTAGGATCCTTGTTCAGAGAACACATGACCCATTGTTTCTTACGGATGATTCCCCTGGAATTCTTTTCTTGCCTCCTCACACTTGTTCACCTTTTGACCTTAAATATGGAATTCAGAGAGCAACCTTGGGTGTCAGTTCTTGCCTTTTATCTTGTTTGAAACAGGGTCTTTTTATGATTCGCTAGTTCATACAACTGGCCAACTGGTCCTGGATATTTTCTGTCTCCACTTCCCATGGAGGTTCAGGGATTACAGGAGCTCACAGCTGCCGTCTATACTGCCTCTGCGGTTTCTAACACAGGTTTTTATGCTTGTGAAGAGACATGTTCACCTTGGAACTGTTTCCACAACACTTGCTTATATTTTCTTGAGAAGAGGTTTAGATGACTATTCAAGACTTCCAGATACCCTGGGCTAATCATTCAAAGTCTGTTGTCTGAGCGCTGAAATTATAGACAGGAGGCACCATGTGTACAGTTTCTCCCTTCCCTTCCCTTCCCTTCCCTTCCCTTCCCTTCCCTTCCCTTCCCTTCCCTTCCCTTCCCTTCCCTTCCCTTCCCTCCCCTCCCCTCCCCTCCCCTCCCCTCCCCTCCCCTCCCCTCCCCTCCCCTTCCCTCCCCTCCCTTCTTTCCCTTCCCTCCCCTCCCCTTCCCTCCCCTCCCCTCCCCTTCCCCTCCCCTTCCCTTCCCTTCCCTTCCCTCCCCTCCCCTCCCCTCCCCTCCCCCTCTCCTTCCCTCCCCTTCCCTTCCCTCCCCTTCCCCTCCCTCCCCTCCCCTCCCCTCCCCTTCCCTTCCCTCCCCTCCCTTCCCTCCCCCTCTCCTTCCCTCCCCTTCCCTTCCCTCCCCTCCCCTTCCCCTCCCTCCCCTCCCCTCCCTTTCCCTTCCCTCCCCTCCCTTCCCTCCCCCTCTCCTTCCCTCCTCTTCCCTTCCCTCCCCTCCCCTCCCTTTCCCTCCCCTTCCCTCCCCTTCCCTTCCCTCCCCTCCCTTCCCTCCCCTCTCCTTCCCTCCCCTTCCCTTCCCTCCCCTCCCCTCCCTTTCCCTTCCCTTCCCTCCCCTCCCCTTCCTTCCCCTTCCCTCCCCTCCCCTCCCCTTCCCTTCCCTCCCTTCCCTCCCTTCCCTCCCCTCCCCTTCCCTTCCCTTCCCTTCCCTTCCCTCCCCTCCCCTTCCCTTCCCTTCCCTTCCCTTTCCTCCCCTTCCCTCCCCTCCCCTTCCCTTCCCTTCCCTTTCCTCCCCTCCCCTCCCCTCCTCTCCCTTCCCTTCCTTTTCCTTCCCTTCCCTTCCCCTACTTTCCCTTTCCTTCCCTACCCTTTCACTTCCTCTTTTGCAATTGCTTTAAAAAAAATACCTGACATCTAATAGTTTTACATAATTGTGTTGGCCAGAGCATGATAATTAGATGTATGTTTAATGTGGATGATCAAACAGGAACCACCAGCATAGTTATCCCCTCCTTTTTTCTGGTTCATCATAAAATGTCTAAGTTGTTATGTGACAGTCATTGTAATCTGATGTACAACTTATTTCTTCCATGGAACTGTATTTAGTGACTGTTACCCAGTCTTCCTCTAACTTCCTTTATAAACTCCAGTGATCTTTATTTTACTTTATATCCTTATACTGGCTTTAAAAACATTTTTAGGTTTTTAAACCTTTTTAGGAAATCATTTCACACTATTCCCTGAACATCATTTTGGATGCCACTTTTGAGTCATCTTGCTAGGCAACTTACAGAACAACAACAGAAGTCTTGTATTTCATTTATTTAAACATTTTCTCCTCATGATCAGCATTCACCTGGGAAAAATGAAGTTCTGTCTTCAGGGTGTTAGACTTCTCATGCCAAGAAACTTAAGGCAATCTCTAAAAGCCAAAATTCCAATCCCATTTAAGTCATGAGATGGACTTTTGGCTCCTCAGCTCCAATTGTTAATACACTTCTCATGTACTCGTTATAGATCAAAAAGGAAAGAAACTGACTAGAAAACCACATCCCTAACTGAGACAGAAAGCCTCGCTGTGTGCTGAAGGTCATGGCTTTTAAACTTAACCCCAGGGAGAGACCAAGGTAAGGTGTCTCTCTTGATTCTTTGGCCATGAAAACCTTTACATTTTTTCTATGCATTTTTCAATCAACAGAAGCTCCCTGTGTGGAAGGCAGGAGCAGAGCTCAAAGACAAGGGGCAAGGCAGTAACAAAAATACTTAAGGTCCAAAGGTGAGCAAGTGTGAGGAACCAAGAAAAGAATTCCAGGGGAATCATCTGTAAGAAACAGTGGGTCATGTCTTCTCTGAACAAGGATCCTAGTGGACAAGGGCATGTTGGGTGCCCCCCTGTTTTCTTCTTCTGAAGTTATATGTAGATATGCATATATACATACATAAACACATATGTATCATGCAAGACACATATACTCATAACACAAATACAAAACCCAACAACAACAAAAAGTAAGATGGGAACAGATACTGTTCTGCTATGCACGTGCGCATGCGCGTGCAAGCACACACGCGCGCACACACACACACATTTTATAGAAGCAAATGTTTAAATTAAAAAATATTTCATGCTTTGTGTGTTTCAATAAAAGAGTTGTCTATGTACAGGCACTTAGTAATTAAAAATAAATTCTAGAGAACTATAAACTCTATACTTCACATAATCTTCAAGTAGCTTATAAATATTTATTTAAAGAAAAACACTCCCATGGGGGAACAGCTCAGTGTCAGGGACTACCTACCTAGCATGCACAGACCATAAGCTCAGTCCTCAGCACTCAAGTTTTTAAATCTCTGCTATAAACTGCCAGGTGGTTAGTAACCCCATTTCAATCTACATTCTCAGCTGGAGTCCCATTCAACAGAAAGAGCCTTCCCATGAGCCAGGACACCTGGGTGCTGATCAAGGCCATTACCTCTTTCTACTTTCTTTGGCAAATTGTTTCATTCTCTGGTTCTGGTTACCTCTTCTATAAAGTGAGCAGCTTGGCAGAGACCACAACTGAGACCCCCTTCCTATTCAAGTCACTCAGCCAGCCAATAAAGCTCATGACAGTGCCCAAGAGTAAAGACTCTGTGCAAAGATATATTTAAATCCCCAGTTACCCTGTCCACTGGCTGTGGAAACTGGCTGTTTCTCTATATAAATGGGAATGATGGTGACATTTATCTACCAGAAAGAGTCATGAGAGCGGTTCAGGAAACGGCTAGTACTTGTCCTTTTGGCACTGCCATTATTCTAGGATCCCTGAGATAGCCATATAAGAGATAATTGCTAGAGAAAACAGCGGAAGGACGAGAGTATAGCAGTCAAGCCCCACAGCCTGGGTGTTACATCCCATCTCGGGCACTGTCTTCTGACATGGAGGTAACTGTTCCTATCACCCATTGTTACGATTACGTCATTAAAGATGTCATTGTTTTGTGCTGAGGGAATGTAGACCTGTTAGCTGTTTCCCCATCTTTATACTTTTCTAAATATTTCGAATTTTCTAAAATAGAAGTCAGTTCAGAAGCAGCAGAAAAATACCAGCCTTTTGCTTGTTTTAACTGTTAGCAAAAGTTTTAACTGTTCAACCTCTGTTACACCAAGGAGTAACTACTCATGAACGTGTAAACTGCTCTCTTATTGACACTGAACCTGTTTTTGCTCTCAACTGAAGTGTCCATTGTCCTCACATGTTGATGAGAACAAGACTGGCTTTATTAATCGATGCTGTCGGCATCACCTATCTGATATCTATGGAAATATTCTGATCCCGCCAGACTTCAAAGAAGGTTCTCTCTGGATATGTGAAATTTCTTCCCAGGTTTAGCTCCCACAGAGAAGATCTTGTTATGCATGCAAGGATAAATAAGATTGAAGGAATGCTCAAGGGTAAATCCTCAAAATTAGTAGTTGAGTTAGAGAGATAAAAGAGACACTAGGAGCAGATGCAGTGGGCTTCAGGGATTGGGAAGGTCCCCAGAAGCCCAGGGTGACAGGGAACTCAGTCTGTGGCAAGAACAATCTCATCTTTCTGATAAAAGGCAATGTAAGGCCTTTAAACTGTGCCTTTCATCACTTCACACTATTAATGACAATGCAGGATTCTTAGAGCAGAAGGAGAAAAATATTCCAAAAGGAAAGCCAGAGAGAGAACACTTCTAAGGGGGCAGAAGAAGTGATGTGAATCTGTGGGAACATTGGGGTTAGAACAGAAAAGAGACAAAGGAGAAAAGAAATGCCTTTCTAATTAGAATAACACTTTTGATTAAAATATTCCCAATAAATTACATATCTGTAGCTCCAGAAATAAAACACAGAATAGTAATAGTTTACATGAGCTCTCAGAAAACTTAGCATTGAAAACATAAAATTTATCAAGCAAATTTTGTTTTCTCTCTCTGTGTGTCTCTCTCTGTCTCTCTCTCTCTCTATCTCTCTATCTCTCTCTCATGAAAGAATGAGGTGAAATCCTAGTTTTCTGGTTCTTTATTAAAAGCACTCTTTAATTTATCATACTTCCTACTCTTCTGGACTGTTATGCCATTCTGGAGAAACAGCATACTTGTCTACAATAGAATATCTGATTGTGTATATGAGGGCACTTTTGAAACTGTTATATCAGAGCATTGAAGAATATCCTCAAGGTAGCAAAAGCAAGTGAGTAAAGAAGAAGATAAATGCATACCATTCCAATGAAGCAAATTGGGATGTATGCCATGTTCCCAGACTTACATACATAAGTTATGGCAGAGGACCTGCCAGGAATAATTAAGGTTCACTACCCACTTCTTCTGATTCATGTAGGAAGACCTGACATAGTCATCAGAGATCATCAGCACATCTCTTGAGACTTTGAAGTTCAGGTCAGCAAACAAAGACCTGAGGGCATCAGTAGTGTCTGAGCGTCTTTCATCCTAGAGCTGCCTTCAGAAGAGAGAGGTTTTTTTAACCAAGCAAGGAACAGTGGGGTAAAAACCATTTGTTTGCTAAATTTAGCCCTTGTAACTTAAATGAGGAGGGAAAAAATATGCTCAGTCGATGTAATAGGAGATTCCTTTCCAATATTAAACTATGATTTACTGGTAAGAATATTGCCTAACAAAAGGAGTTCATTAGCCAAAGATCAGATGGGAAATGCATTGGTGAAGCCAGAGATATCATCAGAATGACTCAAGTTCAAGGAACAAATAGTAAGAAATCCAGATGACAGAAAAGAAAGCATGCACCTTGATAACGTGGCTGTTGAGGAATGTGGTCAGTAAGGCAGAAGCTGTGGTCTAAAGAGGAGCTATCATAGGAAACTTGTGGGGAAGAGTATATAAATCTATGCAGAATATAAAATGTAGAATATGCAGGATTTATGTCCTCAGAATGGGAACTAAAGGATAGCTTTTGTTTCAAAGAGAAAAACTAGAAGTGGAAGTATCAATGTTGCATATGCAGAAGAATGCAGCGTGTGTCTAGAGAGATAGTTCCATAGTTAAGAGCATTTGTTTTGCCGAGGACCAGAGTGTGGTTCCAGAATCCACATGGTGGCTGTGATGCCCTCTGTTGGCCTCTGATGGTACTGCACACAGAGAAGACATACATCCTTACAAGTACACAAACACATTAAAAAGATAACTCTAAGAACAAGTGCTCTCTTCTTATACTCTTCTTGACCTTGTCACATTCTAAAGGTCCATTCCACCCCTTTTTCTTTAAATAAAGGTTTTGTTTTTAGTTGGAGCACACAGAACTACTCAAATATTTTAACATTTTGGCTTTTTCAAGTCATGTTGTAGAAATCGTTCCTTACCTAATATCATGAATATACTCTAATCCAAGTTTTATATTCTGATTTTCATATTGAGATATTCAGATTCTTGTTTGTTGGGAGATCTGACTTCTCAGCAAACACTTTTAATTAGTCTGTCAACTCTTTTCTGATTTGTGATAATGTCTAGGTTGTATATCAAATAGTCTCACTTTGGTACATCTACATACAGACTACTTCTACATTCTCTTCTTTTTTAACTTAGTTTATTTGTCTAGTCATTATTTTGTTTCATGTATCATTCTATTTCTCTCTCGCTCTCTTTCTCTCTCTCTCTCTCTGTGTGTGTATGTGTGTGTATGTGTGTGTGTGATGTGTGTATGTAATCATGCATGCCAGACAATAGTGTCAGATGCCCTGGAGCTGTAATTACAGGTGGTTTGTGAGTTGCCAGACAGAAGAACTGAGCTTGGATACTTCAAAAGAACAACAAATGCTCTTAACCACTGAACCATGTCTCCAAACCTTATATTCTATTCATTTTAAACCTTTCTAAGTCAAGTGTGTCTTTTTTCCTGATTCTGTCTTAAGACATTATAGTATTATTATTAGCATATCATTAGCATTGCCAATTCTTATTTAAATTCACCTGTTTATGAATAGTTTTAGTAAGGATTTTAACATGAATAGCACACATAGGGTCTTCTGAGGTACAGCTCTTCTCCAAGCATCCTCAATAATAGGTAAGTTCTATAAGTAGTATCTCAGTCTAAGAATGTTTTGATTCTACCTTTTTTATTATACAATAAAAAAAAACTGGGTACAGATTTTTCTACAAATAGTAATCTTTCTTCCATTCAAGGTTGATGTCATTCTGAAGTTCTTCAAAGTGTTGCCTTTTCAATGTCTGTTGTCATTGTAATTGTTCCCTCATTCTACAAATCTTTCCAACCAATGGTTTTAAGATTTATTGATGGTTAGCTGTACCTCACTCACTAGATGGCAAAATAACTTTTATGCATTTTGGGAAACTTGTGTCCTTGTGCATTTGAAAACTTAATATTTTTAATTTTTTTTTCAAAATAGCAGCCATTGTATTTTTTTATATTTCAGTTTTCTCTTCTGTATTTTTCATTTTGAATCCCCTTTCCATAATCATATATATATATATATATATATATATATGAACTTTTGAGTCCTCATTATATTAAACTCTTAAGTCTTTCTAACTTTGTGTGTGCTTCCCTCTGGATAATTTCTTCATATTTGACTTCTAGTTTTTGTCTTCTTCAGTTGCACTTAATTTTCACTCATTTTACCCACTGTGTTTCAATTTCCGTGATTATTTTCCATTGTAAAAGTTCTCTGGGTGGCCTTTCCTTCTGTCTCTGCTCCATACTTTTTCTCGATATTCCTTCTGTGAGTATTTTGTTCACCCTTATAAAAGCACTGAAGCATCCACACTTTGGTCTTCCTTCTTGAGCTTCATACACTCTGAGAATTGAATCTTAGGTATTCCAAGATTTGGGGCTATTATCCACTTATCAGTGAGTGCATAGCATGTGTGTTCTTTTATGACTGCATTACCTTACTCAGAATGATATTTTCAAGTTCCATCCATTTGCCAGTGAATTTTATGAAGTCATTGTTTTTAATAGTAGTACTCAACTGTATAAATGTACCATTATTTTCTGTATCCATTCTTCTGTTGAGGGACATCTGGGTTCTTTCCAGCTTCTGGCTATTATAAATAACACTGCTATGAACATAGTGGAGCATATGTCCTTATTACATGTTGGAGAATCTTCTGGGTATATGCCCAGGAGTGGTATAGCTGGGTCCTCAGGTAGTACTATGTTCAATTTTCTGAGAAACTGCCACACTGATTTCCAGAGTTTGTATCAGCTTGCAATCCCACCAGCAATGCAGGAGTGTTCCTCTTTCTCCACATTCTAGCCAGCATCTGCTGTCACCTACGTTTTTGATCTTAGCCATTCTGACTGGTGTGAGGTAGAATCTCAAGGCCATTTTGATTTGCATTTCCCTGAAGACTAAGGATGTTGAACATTTCTTTAGGTACTTGTTGGCCATTTGAGTTTCATCAGTTGAGAATTCGTGGGGGAAGCAATAGTGTCAAATAGCCAGACCTCTCAGAGCTCCCAGGAACTATACCACTAACCAAAGAGTATACATGGAGGGACATATGGCCCTGGCCACATATGTGGCAGAGGATAGCTTTGTTGGACATAAGTATGTGAAGTGACCCTTGGGTCTAAGGATCTTTGATGCCCCAGTGTAGGGGAATGACAGGGCAGGAAGGTGGGAGTGCGTGAGTGGTTGGGTTAGGGAGTACTCTCATAGAGGCAGAGGGAGGGGGGATGAGATAGGGGGCTGGGGGGGGAGACCTGAAACAGGGATGACATTTGAAATGTAAATAAAGAAAATATCCAATAAAAGAGAGAAAACAAGAAAAGAAAAGAATTGAAAGTTATGTACTCCCAGCACTCTGGGAGGCAGAGGCAGGCGGATTTCTGAGTTCGAGGCCAGCCTGGTCTACAGAGTGGGTTCCAGGACACCCAGGGCTATACAGAGAAACCCCGTCTCAAAAAAACCAAATCCAAAAAAAAAAAAAAAAAAAAGAATTGAAAGTTAACACAAAGTTTTACAAACACTATTAATTTAGTAAAAAACAAAAAAAGTTTTGAATGACATATGTACTATGTTTGAACCATCGTCCCCCTGGGAGAACTGCTTCTGCTCTGGGTGACCCCTCTTCCTCGTGAATGTGTGGCTGGATGTACCATAAAGGCCATAAGTCTCGGATGAAACTTTTCTTCCCAGCTCCACTCCAGGAAAGGAACATTAACATTGTATGTGCACAGTTTCCTTGGCATCTTGTTCCTTTCATCTGGGGCATGGATGACTGACTATTAAACATTTCTAGGCATGCACATTCAATGAAGTTTTGTAAATTTAAAAGAGAAAAGTTCCATTTGGTTGAGTTTTTTTCTGTTTGTTTAGTCTCTTAATGACTTGTTCTTTTCATCTTTAATCAGACCTCCATCACACACACACACACACACACACACACACATATTGAATTCTATGTGTGGAAAAATTGACCTAAACCATGTTTTAAGTAACAATAATAGCAACTGCCTTGTGTTAAAAATGGCCTCTGCAATGTCCGTACTAGGAATTGCCCTCAGGTTCAACATCAACAGCAGTGGATAGAAAAGAGAGAAAACCTGCACAGAGAAAGCTGTTGAGCAGTGACACCTCCCTATAAAGGCGGGGCTAAGGTGCTTTTTAAAAGTTGTCTCCAATAGAGACAAGAGTCTGACGCATATCACCTCACGCCTACTGGGTACAAAAAAAAAAAAGGACAATAATGAAGGATGCAGACTATATCTTCAAATAAACAATGCCCACAGAAGGTTGACAGCTCGTTCATATAGAGTTTAATTGGAGTTGACTGCACAGACTGTAATGGGAATTGCTGAAGTCATAGTTGGTGCAATAGTAAGTCCAGTGCTAGCTGATAAATGCCTCCCCTGAAGTTTTTGGTCAGGAATGACCAAAAACCTAACAAAGCAGTACAGACTAATGGCATTTATTCATCTTAGTTGCCAACTAGAACTTGACGATAAGATCCCCATTGCTGAAGACACCACACACACTTCTGATATAGGACATATAGAAATCAGGTTAGTGCTGATCATGAGTTTCCTCTCTGCTAGCTAGCTTTTATAGCACCTGACAGTACTATACATGCAACCAGGGGACTTCATCAACTGCTTTAGCCAGCTATAAAAATTGTGAAGTATAATAACTGGCAGGGCATAGATATACCCATAAGTACAATAGTGGCACACATATTATAGAGGTAACCAATTGCTACTCGAGAGAAAAATATGCCTGATAATCTACATCCAGCCAAGAACCCATGATTGGAAAGCTTACAGACCCTAGAGTGAACCAACTACTATTATTCTGCTAAATGTACGTAGTGCCAAACTGTCATCTAAACTTATGTATCATATATTAATGTGCTTGACAGACCTAATCAGAGGTTTCTTTGTGTGCTGAACAGTGGCTAACCCAGAAACTTGCAATTGATGAAAGTGAAGAGAATAAATGTCAGAGAAGTGGTCAGCTACAGAGGAGACATCTATATCAACACTCCTTGACCTGGGACTGAGGTTTAAAGGCAGAAGAATGGGCAAAGAGATTGTAATACCCAAGGTAACAAAGGACCACAGGAAAGCAGTATTTTCTGGATACAACAGGACAACTGTTCTTATGAGCTGACAGCAGAAGTGGATGCCAACATAAGATTCCAGCAGAGGATAGGAAAGGCTCACAAGCTCCCAGCCCTGAGGAGCTGTTGGCAGTGGGTCGATTCTAGGAGAGGGAGAATCAGTTTTAGAGATGTGGTTCCAGGTAGGTTGACCACACTCCAGTGGATGGTTTCAGATACATCAATATAATGGGATCACTAATTAAGAAATAAAAAGTGAGACAAATGATAGAAATTTTGGATTAATCTGGGAGGAGTTAGGTGAGGAGTAAGGGGTTGAATAGGATCAAAGTATATTGAATAAAATTATCAAAGAACTAGTGAATTTTTTTCTTATTTTTTTTTATTCGATATAATTTATTTACATTTCAAATGATTTCCCCTTTTCTAGCCCCCCCTCTCCCCGAAAGTCCCGTAAGCCCCCTTCTCTTCCCCTGTCCTCCCTCCCACCCCTTCCCACTTCCCCGTTCTGGTTTTGCCGAATATTGTTTCACTGAGTCTTTCCAGAACCAGGGGCCACTCATCCTTTCTTCTTGTATCTCATTTGATGTGTGGATTATGTTTTGGGTATTCAAGTTTTCTAGATTAATAACCACTTATTAGTGAGTGCATACCATGATTCACCTTTTGAGTCTGGGTTACCTCACTTAGTATGATGTTCTCTAGCTCCATCCATTTGCCTAAGAATTTCATGAATTCATTGTTTCTAATGGCTGAATAGTACTCCATTGTGTAGATATACTACATTTTTTGCATCCACTCTTCTGTTGAGGGATACCTGGGTTCTTTCCAGCATCTGGCAATTATAAGTAGGGCTGCTATGAACATAGTAGAGCATGTATCCTTATTACATGGTGGGGAATCCTCTGGATATATGCCCAGGAGTGGTATAGCAGGATCTTCTGGAAGTGAGGTGCCCAGTTTTCGGAGGAACCGCCAGACTGATTTCCAGAATGTTTGTACCAACTTGCAACCCCACCAGCCCTAGAACAAAAAGAAGCTATTTCGCCCAGGAGGAGTAGAAGGCAGGAAATCATCAAACTCAGGGCCGAAATCAATCAAGTAGAAACAAAGAGAACCATACAAAAAATCAACAAAACCAGGAGCTGGTTCTTTGAGAAAATCAACAAGATAGATAAACCCTTAGCCAGACTGACCAAAGGGCACAGAGAAAGTATCCAAATTAACAAACTTAGAAATGAAAAGGGAGATATAACAACGGAAACTAAGGAAATCCAAAAAATCATCAGATCCTACTACAAGAGCCTGTACTCAACACAACTGGAGAATCTGGAGGAAATGGACAATTTCCTTGACAGATACCAAATACCAAAATTAAATCAGGACCAACTAGACCATCTAAACAGTCCCATAATGCCTAAAGAAATAGAAGGAGTCATAGAAAGTCTTCCAACCAAAAAAAGCACAGGACCAGATGGCTTCAGTGCAGAATTCTATCAGACCTTCAAAGAAGAGTTAACACCAATACTCTTCAAACTATTCCACAAAATAGAAACAGAAGGAACACTACCCAATTCCTTCTACGAAGCCACAATTACGCTGATACCAAAGCCACAAAAAGATCCAACAAAGAAAGAGAACTTCAGACCAGTTTCCCTTATGAACATCGATGCAAAAATACTCAATAAAATTCTTGCCAACTGAATCCAAGAACACATCAAAATGATCATCCACCATGATCAAGTAGGCTTTATCCCGGGAATGCAGGGTTGGTTCAATATACGGAAATCCATCAATACAATCCACTACATAAACAAACTCAAAGAACAAAACCACATGGTCATTTCATTGGATGCTGAAAAAGCATTTGACAAAATTCAGCATCCCTTCATGCTTAAAGTCTTGGAGAGAACAGGAATTCAAGGCCCATACCTAAACATAGTAAAAGCAATATACAGCAAACCGGTAGCCAGCATCAAACTAAATGGAGAGAAACTTGAAGCAATCCCACTGAAATCAGGGACCAGACAAGGCTGCCCCCTTTCTCCTTATCTTTCCAATATTGTACTTGAGGTACTAGCTCGGGCAATTCGACAACATAAGGAGGTCAAAGGGATACAAATTGGAAAGGAAGAAGTCAAACTATCATTATTTGCAGACGACATGATCGTCTACCTAAGTGACCCAAAGAACTCCACTAGAGAGCTCCTACAGCTGATAAACAACTTCAGCAAAGTGGCAGGTTATAAAATCAACTCCAGCAAATCAGTGGCCTTCCTATACTCAAAGGATAAGCAGGCTGAGAAAGAAATTAGGGAAATGACCCCCTTCACAATAGCCACAAACAGTATAAAGTATCTTGGGGTGACTCTTACCAAACATGTGAAAGATCTGTATGACAAGAACTTCAAGACTCTGAGGAAGGAAATGGAAGAAGACCTCAAAAAATGGGAAAACCTCCCATGCTCATGGATCGGTAGAATCAATATAGTTAAAGTGAATTTTTTTAAAAATTTTATTCGATATATTTTTTATTTACATTTCAAATGATTTCCCCTTTTCTGGTCCCCCACTCCCCGAAAGTCACATAAGCCCCCTTCCCTCCCTCTGTTTTCCCACCCATCCCTTCCCACTTCCCTGTTCTGGTTTCGTCTTATACTGCTTCACTGAGTCTTTCCAGAACTAGGGGCCACTCCTCCTTTCTTCTTGTACCTCATTTGATGTGTGGATTATGTTTTGGGTATTCCAGTTTTCCAGGCTAATATCCAATTAGTGAGTGCATACCATGATTGATGTTTTGAGACTGTGTTACCTCACTTAGTATGATGTTCTCTAGCTCCATCCATTTGCCTAAGAATTTCATGAGTTCATTGTTTCTAATGGCTGAATAGTACTCCATTGTGTATATATACCACATTTTTTTGCATCCATTCTTCTGTTGAGGGATACCTGGGTTCTTTCCAGCTTCTGGCTATTATAAATAGGGCTGCGATGAACATAGTGGAGTATATATCCTTATTACATGCAGGGGAACCCTCTGGGTATATGCCCAGGAGTGGTATAGCAGGATCTTTCGGAAGTGACATGCCCAGTTTTCTGAGGAACCGCCAGACTGATTTCCAGAGTGGTTGTACTAATTTGCAACCCCACCAGCAGTGAAGGAGTGTTCCTCTTTCTCTACATCCTTGCCAACACCTGCTGTCTCATGAGTTTTTAATCTTAGCCATTCTGACTGGTGTAAGGTGAAATCTCAGGGTTGTTTTGATTTGCATTTCCCTGATGACTAATGAAGTTGAGCATTTTTTTAAGATGTTTCTCTGCCATCCGAAGTTCTTCAGGTGAGAATTTTTTGTTTAACTCTGTACCCCATTTTTTTAATAGGGTTGTTTGGTTTTCTGGAGTCTAACTTCTTGAGTTCTTTATGTATATTGGATATTAGCCCTCTATCTGATGTAGGGTTGGTGAAGATCTTTTCCCAATTTGTTGGTTGCCAATTTTCCCTTTTGATGGTGTCCTTTGCTTTACAGAAAATCTTTATTTTGCATAGAAATGAACTGGGAGTACAATTTTTCCGGTGGATGGAGAGATTTTCTGTTGAACAAATTGCTTACTTTTCTTTCGTCATCCCCTTTTGCTGAGCCTGTACCTCTCTAGAGATCTAACTTTATGACTCTCAGTTTAGAGGCAGGTGTTAAAACAAAGCCCATTCCCCGAGACTTGTTCTCCAATCTCTGGGGAACTTGTAATTCCAGCCTTGGATATTCAGACATCTCTAACTTTTCTGAAACTTTGAGATCCGCTGTTATATTTTGTCCTCATCTCTAGATTATTTTTGGAATGTGTTTCCATTCGTTTAAGATCTTATGTCTCCAAAGTCCCTTGTTTGAACCATATATTCACAAGGCATCAACTCAATAAAGTGAAAATGACAGTACACTTTGGATTTTAGCAGCTTTCTTGAGGAACATACCATAAAATTTGCCCTTTAAAGGACATAATTTAACAGCTTTAGCACATTTGCATCATTGCATAACTGTTTTTATAGTCAAGGTCACAGCAGTTTTTATCATCAAGCACACTTAGAGCTCCGTTCTTTACTTCCTATTTCCTTCCAACCCCTCACCCTCACCCTTAAGTAACCTCTAGCTACTGTCTACAGCTCTGCATTTTGGACATTTCATATAAATGGAACCATCCAGGGCTGGGAAAATAGTTTAGAGAGTAACATGATCACCTTGCAAGCACTAAGATCTGAGTTCAGTATCCAGGACTGACAGTTTTAAATAGCCCAATGTCATGGTTAGTGCCACACCTTTGTTCACAACACCAGAGAGGTTGAGACGGCAAGTTCCTGAGTTTTGCTGGCCAACCAGCCCAGGCAAATTGGAACATTCCAGGTAGAAGGGTGATATTCTGCATCAAAATAAATAAGAAAACAAACAAAGCCAGTTTATGACATCCTGAAGAACAGCACCAGAACTTTCCCTGTGGCTTCACATGCACATGTATATGCACATGCATCCACATGTACACCATATGCATGCTCAATTTATCACTGTCTAACGACTGCCTTCAAGTGCTCTTCGTAACTAGGAGCTAATGGCATTGTGTCAGTCAGAAGTCATATCTTCACAAAACAGGGCCTTGTTGCCGCAAGATTTTTTTTTTTCTCACAAGAGTCATTTTTGTGGTTGTGTGCATATTCAACAAGTGACATTTGGAATTTGACAAGTACCCTCAGCAAAAGAAAAACTTGTGCATAGTCCATGGCTTTGTTTCTTTCCTGCTAAAAGAATATAAATAATGTTTTGACTTGTGTTCATGATGAGAAGCATACGAGGGGGTCCAAGCTCCAGCTAAGATCACTGAATTGGAAACCTAAGCTGCTCAGTCGGGTAATTTGGGGGAAAGAATACTACCCAGCAGAAATGCAGTGCAGGTGCCAGGTATAATTTAAATTTTCTAATAGCTACACATGAGAGAGAAAAAGAAATTGGTGCCATTGAGTTTGATAACATGTTTTATAGAGTACTTCCAAAATATTTCCCTTTCAACCTACAATAAAAAGAAATTTTTGAGCTGTCTTTTCTATGAAGTCTGTGACATCCAGTAAGATAGTTTCAAAATATTTCCTTACAGCCTACAATAGACAAAAATCATTCAGGTCTGCGACATCATATTTATAACATAGCTTATACTTACAAATACATCTGGATTTGAACTCCTCACATGCCAAGTGCTCAGTAGTTGCCTGGGACAAGTAGCTACTGTGTTGAACATCTTAACACATGTTTATATTATGGGACCCCAAACCACTTTCATAAGAAAGACTAATGATGTTTGTGATTTGCAAGCTTCTCATTACAGGGAGCTAGTCAGGTATTAGTCATTCTGTTATCACCTTAAATAACAAATTTTAAAAGATCCTAGTTTCTTATTGGTGTTAATAATATGACTAAATTTTCCACAACAGACAAAATGTTTGGCTAAAAACAATCATCAGATTTTTAGCTTCATCCCTCTCTTCCCTCTAAACCAAGCAAACAGGAACCATTGTCTCACAATGTGTGGCAGTGTCTCTCCCAGATACCCAGATAGAGAGCCATGTAGCAACTTGAATGATGGTCATAACAGCAGTGAAGAGTGGCATGTGATTCACCAAGCTTGGTGCCCAGGGGGAGAAGGAAAGAGGCAAAGGGCTGAAAACAGACATCAGAAGGATGACGGGATTCCTGGTAGTTAGGATGTTTTTTCACTTTCTATCCTTTTCCACTCTGGCAATAGCGTTGCTCCTTGAATATACCTCACCTCTAAGCAACGTAATATTCTGTGGAGGGAACAGCACTTGCTGATTTCACACCTCATAGCATTAAGATTGATGGAGCTGTAATTTTACCTGAAGTCAAATGACCACACATGTTTTTCATACATGAATATTTAGTCCCTACTAGAAACATACTCTTCTATAAGCCAGATGAGTACTCCTCACCTTTATAGGTTCCACAGGTGAATAACCAATTGCTCAATACAAAGAGAAAGCTTTGTCCATTATCTCAGATGTGGGAGACATTATCAACAGAAAGTCAAGAAAACAACAGGAAACTCATCGATGGATTTTTGGGATATCGGGATTAAGCATACATTTTGGGTGTGGTGAAGTGTTCACTTTAGTGTGTAGTTGAAGTGATCTGAGTTCAGCAACTAATTTGTCTTTCTTTACTCACCTCCCAATGGTACAGTGAATAAAAACAAAGAATAAAATGTAAAAGAAATATGAAGCAATTGCAAATGTTATGGTAAGAACTTGGTTGTGTGTAAGGTGAGTTCTACTGTAGAGGCATGCTTTGTGCTGATGCCTTTGAATACATTTGGCCTCCTGGCTGTTGACCCCATCAATCACTGCAAGTGGTGCTACACCCATTTGTTGCCTATCCTGATGAAAGGAGGGGGTTTTAAATATTAAAACGTGGCAACAATGCACTGGTGATTCTGAAACAGTAGGTCCAATGCATTTCAGATTAGTCAAATTTTAGGCATTTGTAATGCTGACTGCCCTGGATTTTTTGCCTTAACACATGTGATGCCAATAGCAATTGACTGTGATGGAGATTTATGTATCTGATAAAAATTGAGCTGAGAATCAAGATGTTTCATCTGACAAAGGATTTGATTCTCCTTTGAAATGCAACTTGAAGTAAACTGAGTTGAAGTTAGGATAGTTTTAGAGATAGGAACAGTGAACGTTTTGAAACCACACTCACCTGGCTTCTATAGTAAAATTAAGTCTTGCATGGCACAGACCCCATTCTTGCAACCTCTCTGACATGTGTCCTTTTTTGTTCTTTTATTAACCAAAACATGTAGTCATGGTGAGGTTAACCCATTGGTTTGAGGTCATCTACTTTAGTTTGGAGTTAGAATTCAGATTCTGGCCAAATGAAATCAAAGGCAGACCGTTAACTGCCTATGTTAAGTGTGGTCATCCAGCCCACAGGTAAGATAAATTGTTTTATAAAGCCTTCAACTTAAAAAGTTGTATTACATCTAAAGATATTTTCCTCAGGACTGGGGAGACAGCTAAGTGGGTGACATGTTTCCAGCACAGGCCTAAGGACCTGAGTTCCATCCCTGTAACCCATTTAAAGCTAGACAGATGCATGCACAAGACACATAGAAATACATGCAGCTAAAAAAAAAAACCAACACAGATAAAATGCAAACAAGGAAAAGTTTTCAAGAAACCACATGGAGAAGGATACATCTAACCCAAACATTTGAAGTGGAGATGGTAGATTCTGGCCTCTCACTAACCAGCCATTTAGTTAAATTGATAAGTTCAAAGTTCAGGGAAGTCACTGTCTCATAAGACAGAGAGAGCAATAAAGCTAGACCCTGACATTAACCTCTGACCTTCTCATGTATGCATGGAGGCAAGCACATGTCTATGCATACATACAACACACAAATACATTTTAAAAAGTGCCTTCATCACATATACAAATTTCTACTAATAGTGTCCTTCCTGCTAATGGTTAGTTTCTATGGGGTCCCTAATTAACACAAACAGTATCCAAAAGACACAAACACTCCCACGGTAGTAGAAGATATTTAGCAAATTTGGATGGTCGTTTCTTTTAAATCTCTTAACTCTAAAGCATAGAATCTGGAGGAAATGTAGGTCCAATACAACTTTCTAGATAAGGAAAAAGGATCCATTAAAATAGGACATTCAAGGAGTATGCAGGGAAAGGATGTTCCAGAAGAAGAATTAAAGAATAAGTTACATGCTGAGAAAACAGCTCGGTCAGTGAAATACTTGTACTGTGTAAGACTAGGGACTTGATTTTGATTCCCAGACCCTGCATACAAAAGTCAGGCCCACTTATACATGGTCGTATTCCCACTGATGTCTGTGTAGAGACATGTGGGTTCCTGGAGCTCCATACTCAGTCACATTAGCCTAACTAGTGGGTCAAGGTCCCTGAGAAAGCATGTATCACACAAAGTAGACAGCTCTTGGGGAAGAAGACCCAAGATTGGCCAATGGCCCTAAAATACATACATATATATGTGCACCTACACACATATACACATTTATGCACAAATAAACATAAACACACATAAGAATATTAATATCGTCCTTCTATTTGTATAGTTAGCCAAAAACTCATTTTCTTCTTCTTTTTTTTTTCTTTTCATTTGCATGCCCAAACTTTAGGAATGTCAATTTTTTTTCTTTGAAATTTCTATTTTCTCCAACTATTCATGGGGGGGATAGTTACTTTGAATTGTTTGTATTTTTTTTTATTCGATATATTTTTTGTTTACATTTCAAATGATTTCCCCTTTTCTAGCCCCCCACTCCCCAAAAGTCCCGCAAGTCCCCTTCTCTCCCCCTGTCCTCCCACCCACCCCTTCCCACTTCCCCGTTCTGGTTTTGCCAAATACTGCTTCACTGAGTCTTTCCAGAAGAAGGGGCCACTCCTCCTTTCTTCTTGTACCTCATTTGATGTGTGGATTATATTTTGGGTATTCCAGTTTTCTGGTTAATATCCACTTATTAGTGAGTGCATACCATGATTCACCTTTTGAGTCAGGGTTACCTCACTTAGTATGATGTTCTCTAGCTCCATCCATTTGCCTAAGAATTTCATGAATTCATTGTTTCTTTTTTTTTCTTTCAAAGTTTTTTTTATTCGATATAATTTATTTACATTTCAAATGATTTCCCTTTTCTAGCCCCCCCCCAATCCCCGAAAGTCCCGTAAGCCCCCTTCTCTTCCCCTGTCCTCCCACCCACCCCTTCCCACTTCCCTGTTCTGGTTTTGCCGAAATTCATTGTTTCTAATGGCTGAATAGTACTCCATTGTGTAGATATACCACATTTTTTGCATCCATTCTTCTGTTGAGGGATACCTGGGTTCTTTCCAGCATCTGGCAATTATAAATAGGGCTGCTATGAACATAGTAGAGCATGTATCCTTATTACATGGTGGGGAATCCTCTGGGTATATGCCCAGGAGTGGTATAGCAGGATCTTCTGGAATGAGGTGCCCAGTTTTCGGAGGAACCGCCAGACTGATTTCCAGAGTGGTTGTACCAATTTGCAACCCCACCAGCAGTGGAGGAGTGTTCCTCTTTCTCCACACCCTCTCCAACACCTGCTGTCTCCTGAATTTTTAATCTTAGCCATTCTGACTGGTGTAAGGTGAAATCTCAGGGTTGTTTTGATTTGCATTTCCCTAATGACTAATGAAGTTGAGCATTTTTTAAGATGCTTCTCCGCCATCCGAAGTTCTTCAGGTGAGAATTCTTTGTTTAACTCTGTACCCCATTTTTTAATAGGGTTGTTTGATTTTCTGGAGTCTAACTTCTTGAGTTCTTTATATATATTGGATATTAGCCCTCTATCTGATGTAGGGTTGGTGAAGATCTTTTCCCAATTTGTTGGTTGCCGATTTGTCCTCTTGATGGTGTCCTTTGCCTTACAGAAACTTTGTAATTTTATGAGGTCCCATTTGTCAATTCTTGATCTTAGAGCATACTTTATTGGTGTTCTGTTCAGAAACTTTCACTCTGTACCGATGTCCTCAAAAGGCTTCCGCAGTTTCTTTTCTATTAGCTTCAGAGTGTCTGGCTTTATGTGGAGGTCCTTGACCCATTTGGATTTGAGCTTAGTACAAGGAGACAAGGATGGATCAATTCGCATTCTTCTGCATGCTGACCTCCAGTTAAACCAGCACTATGTGTTGAAAAGGCTATCTTTTTTCCATTGGATGTTTTCAGCCTCTTTGTCGAGGATCAAGTGGCCATAGGTGTGTGGGTTCATTTCTGGATCTTCAATCCTGTTCCATGGATCCTCCTGCCTGTCACTGTACCAATACCATGCAGTTTTTTTTTTTTTTTTTTTTTTTAACGTCTGCTGAAAGGACTAACTTTATTTTTTTTTAAAAAAAATTTTTTTATTCGATATAATTTATTTACATTTCAAATGATTTCCCCTTTTCTAGCCCTGCCCACTCCCTGAAAGTCCCGTAAGCCCCCTTCTCTTCCCCTGTCCTCCCTCCCACCCCTTCCCAGTTCCCCGTTCTGGTTTTGCCGAATACTGTTTCACTGAGTCTTTCCAGAACCAGGGACCGCTCCTCCTTTCTTCTTGTATCTCATTTGATGTGTGGATTATGTTTTGGGTATTCCAGTTTTCTAGGTTAATAACCACTTATTAGTGAGTGCATACCATGATTCGCCTTTTGAGTCTGGGTTACCTCACTTAGTATGATGTTCTCTAGCTCCATCCATTTGCCTAAGAATTTCATGAATTCGTTGTTTCTAATGGCTGAATAGTACTCCATTGTGTAGATATACCACATTTTTTGCATCCACTCTTCTGTTGAGGGATACCTGGGTTCTTTCCAGCATCTGGCAATTATAAATAGGGCTGCTATGAACATAGTAGAGCATGTATCCTTATTACATGGTGGGGAATCCTCTGGGTATATGCCCAGGAGTGGTATAGCAGGATCTTCTGGAAGTGAGGTATTGGTACAGTGACAGGCAGGAGGATCAATGGAACAGGATTGAAGATCCAGAAATGAACCCACACACCTATGGCCACTTGATCCTCGACAAAGAGGCTGAAAACATCCAATGGAAAAAAGATAGCCTTTTTAACAAATGGTGCTGGTTCAACTGGAGGTCAGCATAC
This sequence comes from Apodemus sylvaticus, assembly GCF_947179515.1. Taxonomy (NCBI): domain Eukaryota; kingdom Metazoa; phylum Chordata; class Mammalia; order Rodentia; family Muridae; genus Apodemus; species Apodemus sylvaticus. The sequence continues at coordinate 75,587,506 of NC_067485.1, read as the reverse complement.
CATGCACTTTTTAACACTATTGCTCTGTAGTATTGCTTGAGGTCAGGGATACTGATTCCCCCAGAATTTCTTTTGTTGCTGAGAATAGTTTTAGCTATCCTGGGTTTTTTGTTATTCCAGATGAATTTGATAATTGCTCTTTCTAACTCTGTGAAGAATTGAGTTGGGATTTTGATGGGTATTGCATTGAATCTGTATATTGCATTTGGCAAAATGGCCATTTTAACTATATTGATTCTACCGATCCATAAGCATGGGAGGTTTTCCCATTTTTTGAGGTCTTCTTCCATTTCCTTCTTCAGAGTCTTGAAGTTCTTGTCATACAGATCTTTCACATGTTTGGTAAGAGTCACCCCAAGATACTTTATACTGTTTGTGGCTATTGTGAAGGGGGTCATTTCCCTAATTTCTTTCTCAGCCTGCTTATCCTTTGAGTATAGGAAGGCCACTGATTTGCTTGAGTTGATTTTATAACATGCCACTTTGCTGAAGTTGTTTATCAGCTGTAGGAGTTCTCTAGTGGAGTTTTTTGGGTCACTTAGGTAGACTATCATGTCATCTGCAAATAATGATAGTTTGACTTCTTCCTTTCTAATTTGTATCCCTTTGACCTTATGTTGTCGAATTGCCCGAGCTAGTACCTCAAGTACAATATTGAAAAGATAAGGAGAAAGGGGGCAGCCCTGTCTAGTCCCTGATTTTAGTGGGATTGCTTCAAGTTTCTCTCCATTTAGTTTGATGTTGGCTACCGGTTTGCTGTATATTGCTTTTACTATGTTTAGGTATGGGCCTTGAATTCCTGTTCTTTCCAAGACTTTAAGCATGAAAGGATGCTGAATTTTGTCAAATGCTTTTACAGCATCCAATGAAATGACCATGTGGTTCTTTTATTTGAGTTTGTTTATGTAGTGGATTGCATTGATGGATTTCCGTATATTGAACCAACCCTGCATTCCCAGGATAAAGCCTACTTGATCATGGTGGATGATTGTTTTTATGTGTTCTTGGATTCGGTTGGCAAGAATTTTATTGAGTATTTTTGCATCGATGTTCATAAGGGAAATTGGTCTGAAGTTCTCTTTCTTTGTTGGATCTTTGTGTGGTTTTGGTATCAGCGTAATTGTGGCTGCGTAGAAGGAATTGGGTAGTGTTCCTTCTGTTTCTATTTTGTGGAATAGTTTGAAGAGTATTGGTGTTAACTCTTCTTTGAAGGTCTGATAGAATTCTGCACTGAAACCATCTGGTCCTGTGCTTTTTTTGGTTGGAAGACTTTCTATGACTCCTTCTATTTCTTTAAGCATTATGGGACAGTTTAGATGATCTATTTGGTCCTGATTTAATTTTGGTATTTGGTATCTGTCAAGGAAATTGTCCATTTTCCTCCAGATTCTCCAGTTGTGTTGAGTGCAGTCTCCTGTAGTAGGATCTGATGATTTTTTGGATTTCCTCAGTTTCCGTTGTTATGTCTCCCTTTTCATTTCTAAGTTTGTTAATTTGGATACTTTCTCTGTGCCCTTTGGTCAGTCTGGCTAAGGGTTTATCTATCTTGTTGATTTTCTCAAAGAACCAGCTCCTGGTTTTGTTGATTCTTTGTATGGTTCTCTTTGTTTCTACTTGATTGATTTCGGCCCTGAGTTTGATGATTTCCTGCCTTCTACTCCTCCTGGGTGAAATAGCTTCTTTTTGTTCCAGGGCTTTCAGGTGTGTCATTAAGCTGGTAATGTATGCTCTCTCCATTTTCTTTTTGGAGGCACTCAGGGCTATGAGTTTTCCTCTTAGCACTGCTTTCATTGTGTCCCATAGATTTGGGTATGTTGTGTCTTCATTTTCATTGTGTTCTAAAAAGTCTTTAATTTCTTTCTTTATTTCTTCCTTGACCAAGGTATCATTGAGTTGAATATTGTTCAGTTTCCACGTGTATGTGGGTTTTCTGTTGTTTTTGTTGCTATTGAAGACCACTTTTACTCCATAGTGATCTGATAGGAGGCATGGGATTAGTTCGATCTTCTTATATTTGTTGAGGTCTGTCTTGTGACCAATTATATGGTCGATTTTGGAGAAGGTACCATGAGGTGCTGAGAAAAAGGTATATTCTTTTGCTTTAGGATAGAATGTTCTATATATATCTGTTAAATCTAATTGGTCCAAAGCTTCAATTAGTTTCATTGTGTCCCTGTTTAGTTTCTGTTTTCCTGATCGGTCCATTGAGGAAATGCAGTGTTGAAGTCACCCACAATTATTGTGTTAGGTGCAATGTGTGGTTTGAGTTTTAATAAAGTTTCTTTTACGAAAGAGGGTGCCCTTGCATTTGGAGCATAGATGTTCAGGATTGAGAGTTCTTCTTGGTGTATTTTTCCTTTGACCTGCAAGAAGTGTCCCTCAGAGTCTCTTTTGATGACTTTGGGTTGAAAGTCAATTTTATCTGATATTAAAATGGCTACTCCAGCTTGTTTCCTGAGACCATTTGCTTGTAAAATTGTCTTCCAGCCTTTTACTCTAAGGTAGTGTTTGTCTTTGACCCTTAGGTGTGTTTCCTGTAAGCAGCAAAATGTAGGGTCCTGTTTATGTATCCAGTCAGTTAGTCTATGTCTTTTTATTGGGGCATTGAGGCCATTGATGTTAAGAGATATTAAGGAATAGTGATTGTTACTTCCTGTCATTTTTGACGTTATTTTTTTAAATTTGATTGGTTAACTTCTTTTGGGTTTGATGAAAGGTTACTATCTTGCCTTTTCCAGGGTGAAGTTTCCCTCCTTGTATTGGTGTTTTCCTCCTATTATCTTTTGTAGGGCTGGGTTTGTGGATAGATATTGGGAAACTTAGTTTTGTCATGAAATATCTTAGTTTCTCCATCTACGGTGATTGAGAGTTTTGCTGGATATAGAAGTTTTGCCTGGCATTTGTGTTCTCTTAGAGTCTGCATGAGATCTGCCCAGGATCTTCTAGCCTTCATAGTCTCAGGTGAAAAGTCTGCTGTGATTCTGATAGGTCTTCCTTTATATGTTACTTGGCCTTTTTCTCTTACTGCCTTTAATATTCTTTCTTTGTTTAGTACATTTGGTGTTTTGATTATTATGTGACGGGAAGTATTTCTGTTCTGGTCCAGACTGTTTGGAATTCTGTAGGCTTCTTGTATATTCATGGGCATCTCTCTCTTTAGGTTAGGGAAGTTTTCTTCCATAATTTTATTGAAGATGTTTGCTGGCCCTTTAAATTGTAAATCTTCACTCTCATCTATGCCTATAATACTTAGGTTTGGTCTTCTCATTGTGTCCTGGATTTCCTGGATATTTTAGGTTACAAGCTTTTTGCATTTTGCATTTTCTTTAACTGTTGAGTCCATGGTTTCTATGGTATCTTCAGCATCTGAGATTCTTTCTTCTATCTCTTGTATTCTGTTGTTGATATTTGCATCTCTGTCCCCTGATTTCTTCCCAAGGCTTTCTATCTCCAAAGTTGTCTCCCTTTGAGTTTTCTTAGTTGTTTCTACTTCTGATTTTAGATCCTGGATGGTTTTGCTTAGCTCCTTCACTTGCTTGTTTGTGCTTTCCTGTAACTCTTTAAGAGATTTTTGTGTTTCCTCTTTCATGACCTCAGGCTGTTGACCAAAGTTCTCCTGTATTTCTTTAAGTGTTTTTTGTGTTTCCTCATTATTGGCTTTTGTATTCTCCTGGATTTCTTTCAATGATTTTTGTGTTTCCCTTGCAAGGGCTTCTAACTTTTGATCCATTTTCTCCTGAATTTCTTTAAGTATGTCCTTCATGTGTTCCTGTACCAGCATCATTACCAGTGATTTTAAATCCAAATCTTGTTTTACTGGTGTGATGGGGTATCCAGGACATGCTGGTAAAGGAGAATTGGGTTCAGATGTTGCCATATTGCCTTGATGTCTGTTGCGTTTGCCTTTTGCCATCTAGTTCTCACTAGTGTTAGTTGGTCTTGTCAATGCTGGACTCACCAGTGCAAGCTGCCCCTTCCCAGGTGGCCTCTGGTGCACAGCTTACCTCCTGCACTGCCTGGAGACAGGGTGCTGTTGCCCAGGCTGTTCGGATCTCGAAGTAGACATCTGCAGGCTCCTGCTAGGGCCTCCGGACTGGAGCCTAAGCTCTGTGCCACAGGAGCAAGCTGTGCTATGAGCTCCCAGACTGCCTCTGGGTGCACACTGGGTCTCCCGCACTTCCTGGAGACCGAGTGCTGTGGCCCAGGCTGTTCAGATCCCAAAGCAGGCACCTGAAGGCTCCTGCTGGGGCCCGCTGGATTCACTGGAGCACACCGACTTCTCCCTGCTGGCCGCCCTGAAGCCCCTCTTGCCTCTTGCATGACCTGGAGATGTGGTGTTGCTGCCCAGGCTGATCTGGATCCGGAAGCGGAGAGGTCTGAGGGCTACTGCCAGAGGCCTCAGGGCTGGAACCTAAGCTCCGTGCCACAGGAGCAAGCTGTCCAAAAACTCATTTTCAATTCCTAGCAAGTTGTTAAACTTAGATTTGGGCCAGTCAGATTGTTCAGTGAATAAAAGTGCCATCCACCAAACTTGGGGACCTGCATGGCAAAAAGTAAGAACAGGCTCCTGCAAGTTGTCCTCTGACCTCTAAGTGTACACAAGGGATGCAAAGGCCCACACATATGTAAACATTTATATACATGCATATACCAACTATATAAATAAATAAAATAGGTGAATTTTAAAAACGTAAACCCAATGAAGACTGAATAATCAAACATAAAAATAAGGTCAGCTATTCATACAGATTCCCAGCTTCTGTGTCTCTCAGTTTCCTATTCAGCAACCTTTACTGTAATCATGATCATAATTATAATAGGAAACTCAAAAATAGCTAATAAATAGGTAGCTCAAATGCATATTGGTCTGCCCTTGTTCTAAGTAAATACTTGCTTAGGGTGTTTCTACATATGAAAGATATTGTGACTGTTCTCAATTTAAAGATGAGAAAACAGAACAACTTGGATTTATTGTGATCTGTATACTATAGTGCATGTTGGGTGAGTTCTTTTACGTAAAACTTGGTAAACTCTTGAGTAATAGATACTAACACTAAAGAATTGAAGGGACCTTTGAAATCTCCCACCCCTTTAACATCTGTTTAAAGTCTGATCCCTTTAAAAATGAGTTTTTAATCTACTTTTCTGGCTGGCACAGGTTTTTGGTAGAGACTCTTTGTCTGTGTTCTGTGACTTTGTAGACTAAAAGAAAAGTAGAGAAATATTTACAGAGTTTGAATTTCAGATGTCTGCTTTCCTTTTCCTACATCCTCAAAAGTCCTATAGTCAGAGTATGTTTTGGGAAATGAGAGATGCAATGTGGCACTCCTGGGGATGTGGCATACCTGGCAGAGGTCTTGCTTAGCACTTATAAAGCCTTCAAGTTCAAACCCTAGCACCCTCCCCAAAAAAGCAAAAGCAAAACTCAGCCCAAACAAACAACAAAACAAAACAAAAAAAAAAAAAACAAAAAAACAAAAAGGAGCTAGCTACAACTAAAAACATGCCACTAGTATGGTGGGCGATACAGAAGCTACATCAGGATAGATGACACCCTAGCTCTAAGGGTTCAAGGGTAATCCTAGTATCTTTCCAAAACAAGAGGACTCCTCCCAAGCAGTAAGAGTGTCCTATTTTAAATCAAGTTTATGCAGAAATTGGCTCCAAAATTCTGAAACGGTAGTGTCATCCCAACATGGGACTAATTTTTACAATCCATCATGTTGGGTCATGAAATTGATGGCTCTTGTCTTTTGGGTATCCTGTCTCATTGAGAAAGACTTACAGTCTAAGAAAGACCTCATAAAAATGCACATAAGCACACACAACTTTTTCATCTAATAGCAGAAAATATATAACCCTAAGGAATACTATACCTGTCATGCTCTCTGCAAATGATCATATACCCAGATTAAAGACAATTGGGTTCAAACCAAAGGCTGAGATGTGCTCCCTGTTGGGAGAAGGGTAACAGATCCTTCATGATCTAAGGGGCCCCACCCCTTGCTCTTCATCAGATTAGTTGTATGATGCAACTCAGCACTGGCCTTTTTATTTTTCACTGATGTCTTTGGGGATGAGTCTCTGACAATATAGATGAGAATGATCCACATTCACCTGTAATATAAAGGGAAGGGGTCTTGTCACTCGAGGTCAGGGAAATTAGAGCTTCTGAGTCCTGGAAAGAACACCCAGCTGTTGAATGACAGATGGGCTTGGAAAAGGGAAGAGCTGCTCTACAAATTCTAGGCACCAGGTCTTCTTTCCTGAGAGGATTTTCCCACTGGGTGACACCCTGGCCCTTTCTGCTCCCAACTCTGTTTTAACTAAATGGATAGAGCTGAAAGCTAAAATATACAAAGAAAGAAGGAGAAAACCGCTAATCTAACAAAAAAACAGCCTTATTCTTTGCTATGAATGGAGGCTGATATGGCAAGGAGCAAAAGATTAAACAAGAGCTGGGGCAGGTACAAAATCATATTAAACTATTAAAAATAAAGATAGAGGAATGTCACAATGCCAATTATTTGCAGAAAAAAAGCACAACATTACCAGAGACCTTTCAAGAATGAGATGAGCGAGATCTACTTTAGATGAACAAAAAAGGGGGCCTTTTGTCCTCCGCATATATTTTAAATTAAATGCTATTGTATAATTAATAGACTCCAACATTATGCATGAAAGAAAAGCATGAAGCAATATGACTATTTTAATCCCCGAAGCCACTTTGAAATCTCAAAAACAAGACAGACCATGTGTTCTAAACTATAGGAAATAAGTTACCCGGGTCTCCATTATCTTCATCTTTAAAACTCAGGTCCTTAGGCCATTCTGATCCCTGGAATTAAAAATCTTAAGGTTAGAGGCAGAAAAGATAGCTCAGCAATCATGAGCATTTATTGCTCTTGCAGAAGATCCCACTTCAGTTCTCAGCATCTCTAAGAGGTGGTTCATAACCAACTATAACTCTACTTCCAGAAATTCAAACACCTCTTTTGGCCTCTATAGGCTCCTGCATACATGCATATACTACACATAAACACATGCATGCAAATTTATATCTTTAAGGTTAAAGTCTGAAACTTCATTTTAAGCACCCAGAAACTAAAGGTGCTAAAATGCAAAAGTAGAGTATTCCTATCCACTACTGACAGGCTTGAGAAAACACTATCCTAAGAGAGTGAACTTCCTGAGGCATAGGCACATTCTCTCTAGTTTATCCATCATGTTGCTGATATCCCAGCATTTTCTCTGTAGGGTGAGAGGGGCAAGAAGAGAAGTTCCCAGGTTCCCAGGGAAGCCTGCCCTCACCTGGGCTCCCTATACTTTCTGGGATCTTGTCCTGTGCTCACCACTGCATAGCTTCTGTTTCATTAAAATGTTGGAAAATGTAGACAAATGGCACCAACATAAAAGGAACTTGATAAAATTACGGTCAACTTTCTGAGTAATTATCCTTACTAATTTTTATGTGCCCACCTATTCCTCCACTTTGTGGTGAATGTGAGCACCCAAAAGCTAAGGACCATTGGTTACATTCAAGAAAACCATAGCTTCATTCAAATATTTCCACAGCTTTCCTGTGTCTTTTGGAATGAGCGTGCCCCAGTTTTTATAGCCACACAATGAGGATGCTCATATTCGAATCAAGTTTTTGTATCTAATTTACATCTATTTTGTTGAGCACTTCTGTGTATTAGGATTTGCAATACATGGGCAGTGTGAAGCCTTCTATAGAGATGTGCCACTATCGAAGTGTTCCAAGGCCCAGGGAGGAACTGGAAATAGCCAAAGCTTTGGGGGAGCATCTACGGGCAGAGTGAGTCTAAATTGTTACTGGGCAGAAGGAATATTTTGAGGGGATCTTGCAGAGGTAATAGCCTCCAAGAAGACTGGCAAAGGGAGGAAAGGTTGGTGTTAAAATGAGAAATTGGGATGGGAGAGAATCTTGCTAACATGGAGAGGATATTGAGAGTAAGGCCTGAGGGTGCTCCAGACCATGGTTCATTAAATTTTTTCCAGTAATTGGAGTCAAGTCAGACAAGGGTGGAGATGGTGTGAAGTCAAGCTGGGTGGAGATGGTGAGACCCAACTCTGAGATGCTGCAGTAGTAAGAATCAGTTAGACCAGGAAGAACGTGCTCTGGGCCTGGCAGAGACAGTTTCATGGCCTGGAGACACAGAAAAGTCACTCAGCAATCCCTAGGAGGGATGGAACATCCTTGGCTTTGAAGTTGGGTGAGATCACGTTAACTGAATTGAAGGTCTGCTCTGATACACACCATCTGCCATTTAGCAGGTTCTGAAAAGTGTCACTGTATTTATTCAGTCACTTACCTCCTATTGACTGGAATAACACACTCCTTCTCCTTAGGGAGTGATTTTAGTCTTTTTAGTGATTTTTTCCTGACTGATAGACTGTGGATATTTCCTAAAACACCATTATGTTTCTGGTATTCTAGTCACCAATAAGAGTAGTGGAAGCAATTGTGAATCCAACAACTGACCATGTGAGAGACAACCCAGGACTATTGACAGGCTGCAGACACACTCAGGCTTCATGGCTCAGGGCTTCTTTTTCCTCATCAGCCCATCATTGTGAGACCATGCTACTCAGATAGGCACATCAAATACTTAACTCTTCTCAGTAATAAGTGACAGCTCACTGATTACCTTCATGACCCATTATTTGCAACCGTAAATGGACACTTTCCTTCTGCCAGTCATGAAGGACCACAGCCTGAGGTGTAGGCTACAAGCAAGACATACCCACACAGAACCTAGAGTTCAAAAGCTTCTCTAATATTCTTTCACCATGCTGAACAGCATTGATGTCAGTGCCAAAAAGAGAGAAGCACCTTCACCCCTGACCTCTGAGCAAACTAAGTTTGACCAGGAAAGCACAGTAGTGCCAGTCGGCAAGAAGTGTGATGAGATCATTTGTTTTATCTGATAAGGGCATGGACTTGCACAACAGAGCACCTTAGTTCTTTGGAAAACATTTTGGAATCACCAATTAGCCTGTGAACATTAGTCATCATTTACTAACAATCACCCGGAAAGAGACAAATGCCCTGATGGTAGGTGCGTGTGTGCGTGCGTGCGTCAGCAGCCTCTGTAACAGACAAGCAGGAAAGGCAACTGGTTGTCTTACCTGCTTTCCTAAGAGCCTCTCCAAGATGAGGAGCATGTTGGTATGAAATGACCCAGATTCTCAGATTCCCACCCATCACTCGGAGTCCCACTAATCACTCAGGATCCTACCAATCTCTCAGTATCCCCACTCATTTATGACCTAGGAAATCTGTTTTGGCAGTATACCTAGATTATGAAATCTACCTTCTTACAGCAGCAACTATACTATTATTGTGAAAATTTTCATTTTCTTGTCTCTATTTTGTCTACTCTTTCTGTGGCTAGCATGTAAGACTATAATCCTCTTGATTTTGAAAAAGTATATATTAATATGACTTATATAATTATAATTTATAGAGTTTAAAATATTTAATAGCTATCATGAATATTCATGCCGCAATAGATGTAAACACTTCTCTAACTGTAACAATAGAGTTACCGGGCTGATGGCTCAATCTATAAAGTGCCTGTCATAAAAATACAAGGGCCTGATGTAGTGGCATATGCTTGTAATTCCAGCATTTGAGGTACTGAAGCAGGAAGACTAAAATCTCATCTCTGCTTAACTCATTCTCAAACATCAAAGCCAAAACAATCACACCTCATGCTTTTCTAAAATTGTGTTTATTATCTGTTTATTTTACTGCTTTCTGTGCTGTCGCTGGGAATGATAACTGTACTCATGCTGCCAATGGTAATAATATTTCAGTGGCCCTTAAACAAGTGAATCTTTACAGATATGCTAGTCAATCTTGCCAATAACTCTATGTAGCTAGTAATATTAGCTACAGGATCCCAATGGGAAAGCTACAATGTAATGAAATTCAATAACATGTAAGTGGTCACAGGGTTCAAAAGTGGTAGAGCCACAAACTCACTAAGCCCATGCTCTGTTGCCTTTACCATTATGCTATGCCACAATGAATGCACAAATATAGGAAATATGTGCACTTAACTTCAAGAAAATTCTGATTATGGTGAGAAAAACATACACACATAAATTATGAAATAGCAATGTGGAAATCCCATGACTTTCCGAGGAGTGGGCGGTGAAATCATTAGAACTTCAGAATCACCAACTGGAGAAGTTCCAGACAAGTGAAAAAAAAAAAATCCACATCGGGAAAAACAAAGCACAAAACAAAACAAACAAAAACTAAGGTGGATCAGATGCCTATGGATCTCTCATTTTCCTGTGCACACACATATGAGGACATGCAACTGCACACAAATGCACACCTATAGAAATACACATATATAAAAAGAAGAAGGAAAGAGGGAGACAGGGATAGAGGAGATGAAATGTAAGAAATGTAGAGACAGAAAGAAGGAGTGGGAAGAAAAGGAAAAATAATAGAAGGGAGAGAAAGTTAAAGGAAGGAAGGTAGGAAGGATGGAAGGATGGAAGGAAGGAAGGAAGGAAGGAAGGAAGGAAGGAAGGAAGGAAGGAAGGAAGGAAGGAAGGACAGAAAGAAGGAAGGAAGGACAGAAGGAAGGAAGGAAGGAAGGACAGAAAGAAGGAAGGAAGGACAGAAGGAAGGAAGGACAGAAGGAAGGAAGGAAGGAAGGACAGAAGGAAGGAAGGACAGAAGGAAGGAAGGACAGAAGGAAGGAAGGAAGGAAGGAAGGAAGGAAGGAAGGAAGGAAGGAAGGGAAGAAGTGAGCAAGCAAGGCAAGAAAGCCTCTTGGAATTGAGAGGAAGAGAGTATGGCTGTGGAAAGGTACATGCAAACCTAGAAAGGGAATCACCACAGGAAAGGAAACAAGTTCAAAGTTACTTCTAAGTCAGGCTGGAAAGAACAGTGCCAGACATTTGTCTTTGTCCCCAGGGAAAATGAGCCTCGTGATACCGTCAAAGCCACAGAGTCCAACCACATACAGACAGTGTGACCTCTAGCAAGTCACCTATTCTGAATACGCATCAGTCACTTTGAGTGTGATATTCAGTGACCATACTGAACACTCTTCTGTTGATTAGGGATCATTTGTGTGAGGCCTAATAACACTGCGCTTGGCACAGAAGGCCATTGATAAAATACACTTATTGTTTCATTTTATTGTATTTATCATGGTGATGGCCCCACTGTATAAAATAATGTTGATGTTCTCACTGTGTTTTCTCAGAGGTGGCATAGTTTTGCAAAAGAAACTCAGTTTTGCTAGGATTTTAAACATTAATTACAGGATTGGAGAAATGGTTCAACAGTTAAGACTACTTACTTGTCTTCCTTAGGTCTTATAATTGGTTTCCAGCACCCACATGAAGCAGATCATGTTCACGTGTAACTCCCAATGCAGGAGAGCTATTGAGCCTGTAAAGGAAATATATTCACAGGCACACACACACACACACACACACACACACACACGTACTTTACAATCAGTAAAATCATTTTAATAACGTGAATTAATATCTTCTGGTAGAGAGTTTGCCTACTTTACACAAAATTTCCAAGCAAATTGTCCCAAGAAACAAGCTGGAATAGCCATTCTAATATTGAATAAAAGCAAAGAAGGACACTTCATACTCATCAAAGGAAAAATATACAAAGAAGAACTCTCAATTTTGAACACCTATGCTCCAAATGCAAGGGCACCCATATTCATAAAAGAAACTCTACTAAAGCTCAAAGCACACATTGCCCCTCACACAATAATAGTGGGAGACTTCACCCTACTCTCATCAATGGACAGATCATGGAAACACAAACTAAACAGAGACACATTGAAACAAACAGAAGTTATGGACCACATGGATTTAACAGACATCTATAGAAATTTCATCCCAAAACTAAAGAATGTATCTTCTTCAGCACCTCAAGGTACCTTCTCCAAAATTGACCACATAATCAGGAACAAAACAGGCCTCAACCAAAGATTGAATAATCCCCTGCATCCACCACGGACTAAGGCTGATCTTCAAAAGCAACAAAAATAACAGAAATCCCACATACACATGGAAGCTGAACAACACTCGACTCAATGAGAACTTGGTCAAGGACAAAATAAAGAAATTAAAGACTTTTCAGAATTCAATAAAAATGAAGGCACAGCATACCAAAACTTCTGGGACACAATGACAGCAGTGTGAAGAGGAAAACTCAGCTCTGAGTGCCTCCAAAAAGAAACAAGAGAGAGCATGCACTACCAGCTTAATAGTACACCTGAAAGCTCTACAAAAAAGAAGCAAATACACCCAAAAGGAGTAGTCGACAGGAAATAACCTAACTCAGGGCTTAAATCAACCAAGTAGAAACAAAAAGAACTATATAAAGAATCAAGAAAGCCTGGAGCTGGTTCTTTGAGAAAATCAACAAGATAGATAAACCCTTAGCCAGACTAACCAGAGGGCACAGAGACAGTATCCAAATTAACAAAATCAGAAATGAAAAGGGAGATACAATAACAGAAACTGAGGATATTCAAAAAATCATTGGATCCTACTACAAAACCCTATATTCAACAAAGCTGGAAAATCTGGATGAAATGGACAATTTTCTAGACAGATACCAAATACCAAAGTTATATCAAGATCAAATAAACCATCTAAACAGTTCCATAACCCCTAAAGAAATAGAAGCAGTCACTAAAAGTCTCTGGACCAAAAAAATCCCAGGACCAGATGGCTTTAGTGCAGAATTCTATCAGACTTTCAAAGACCTAACACCAATACTCTTCAAACCTTTCCACAAAATAGAAACAGAAGGAACCCTACCCAATTCATTCTATGAAGCCACCGTTATACTGAGTATTCTTCCTTGGAGATGGAATAGTTTCTGTCTAATCAGGAATTTGTCACAATTTCCTTTCATAAAGGGCTTCATAAGAGATTTTTTTCTACTTCTATCATGTTTTATGTTCCAAATAGATTTTAAAAACTGTTTGAGTGCATATTACTTTTAGCTTCAGAGGATATCATGTATGTTTAAGGGGCATCTAATTATTATAATTTATTTTGGTGACTTAAAAAATGTTAATACTAGGTTATATATCTTAAAATAAATTTTATTAATTTAATAAAATAAAAGATAATGGTCTGATTTCTTTGACTATTCCCCATTTTGTTTATAATAAACATTCTATTCTAATTTTAAAAAGACAGTGAAATATTCTACACATGTATGCAAAATAAACACACACACATGTAGGCACACACACATACATACACATACACACGCACACACAAACTCACATCTTACAAAGTAGGACATTCTTTAGCTCAAAAAAAAGATTCCAGTCTACTAAAACACAGCCTCCATCTTGAGCCTTACAGAACTTGCTAGAACACATTGGAACAAGGTTACAAACGGCCTGAAACAATGTTTTAGCAGATCTGTTTGCAATTTCAGAATGCCTTCTCAGCTGTTCCTGCACCACAGAGCACAGCACTGCACATCTTTCACAGCATCCCAAAGTTATCTTGCCTGGAAAAGCTGGTCCTTTCCAGCGCCGCTTCAAGTGCTGGGGTTGGAATTGTCTCATAGTTCTCTGAAAACTGCTGCGGGCTTCCTCCCCAGTTCACTTGGCCTGTCACTTGTAGGCACTCAGAGAACATTTTGCAACCTGCGAAATTGAAAGAAAGCTTTGAAAACAGAATCAAGGTTGACAGAAATATAATCCAGAGGTATTTAATGCAGCTTTTTTGGGGGGCTCCTGGCACAGTTTCTTTCGTGCATCAGTAAGTGAAAAATGAGCACGGGAAACTCCTGACAGTAGAACAGGGCTGGGGAGAGCCCTTGCCTCCAAGCCAACGATTAGATTCTACTGTACAAACAGAGAGACGGCTGTGAACTGCTCACCTCTGGAAGGTAAACACTGGGAAGGGAACACCCTCCCACGGTCTTTGAAGCATTCACCTTGTAAAAGGAAAAGGGATGGCTTTAAGGAGCTCTTCATGCAGAGAAAAGAGGAAGCTCTTTGAAGTTAGGCTAATTCTGGGTCACTGTGAAATCGGCCATGCTTCTGTCTACAAGCACTTCTGGCCCTGTTGGACCAGAAACAATAGGACCACAGCAAAGTGCTTTTTCTCTTCTTTCTTCATCAGTATGAATAAAAACGGGAAGTAAAAATTTCCAGAAACGATACAAAACCCTAGCTACCCAGAGGCAGCTCCCGGGGAGCCCTTCCTCTTTGACTAAAAGGTACTCAATTGGAATGTCTAACTCCAAGCGGAGGAGTTACAACCTACTAGCTCCGACTGTGGATATAGCTCAATGATTGCAAAGGGCCCCGGGAGTGGCGTGGGGGGAGGGGGGAATCAGCTACACTCTAGTGTACGTAATAAATAGAACCCATTTCCTCTGAAAATATAATTGGGAGATAAAAATAGATAAAACTTTGAGAACTGAAGATTTCCAGAAAATATAAAAATTCTATACTGTTGACATATTTAACAGTCGCAGCGAGGATCCTCCCTCTGATGCGAATTTCAGTGACAAATTAAGTAGCCATCCAAGACTCTCTAGCACAGTGGTCCTCAAACTTCTTGCTGCTGCGAGCCTTTAATGCAGTTCCTCATGCTGAGGTGACTCCATTTTGTTACTACTTTATAACTGTAATTTGTTATGAATTGTAATGTAGATATCTGATATGCAAGATATCTGATATGCAAGGCCAAAATGGGATGTGACTCACAGGTTGAGAACTGCTGTTCTAGAAAGTACTTCTCCAAGACAGTTGTAAAATTCCCAAGTGGAATATTCTATTAATTCCTCTGTTTGTCCAAGGAGTTCCATAGACGAGAAAAGACCAGCAGCATACAAACCAAATTCAACCTCTGATGTTCCTTTTTTATTTGTTATTTTATTTATTTATATTTCAAATGTTATCCCCCTTCCCAGTTTCCCCTCCACAAACCCCCCTATCCATCCCCCTCCCCCTGATTCTATGAGGGTGCTCTCTCTCCCACCCACCCACCCCCACCTCACAGCCCTGGCATTCCCCTACACTGGTGCATCTAGCCTTCACAGGACCAAGCGCCCTCCCTCCCATTGATGCCATCCTCTGCTACATATCCAGCTGGAGCCATGGATTGCACCATGTGGACTCTGGTTGGTGGTTTAGTCCCTGGGAGCTCTGGAGGATTCTGGTTGGTTGATATTGTTGTACTTCCTATGGGGTTGCAAACCTTTTCAGCTCCTTCAGTCCTTCCCCTGACTCCTCTATTGGGGTCCTCATGCTCAGTCCCATGTTTGACTGCATGTATCCGCATCTGTATTGGTCAGGATCTGGTAGTCTCTCAGGAGGCATCTATATCAGACTCCTGTCAGCAAGCACTTCTTGGCATCATCAGTAGTGTCTGGGTTTGGTGGCTGTATATGAGATGGACCTGCTGCACAATCTACCATCCCATCATTCTGGCGTGTGGCACAGAAGAGCATGACAAGCCATCTCAATGACCCACATGTGAATTTTGGTGACTTAAACTAAATCTTTCAAGTTTTACCGTAATGGAAATGCTAAGCGTTTTGTTGTTGGTTTTGCTATTATTGTCCTTGCTTTCTAGAGAATGTTTTACTGGGGAAAGTGGGTGTGTTGTGCTTCTATTCCTGTTGCTGAATGTCTTGGGGATGGCAAGTGGGTTTGATTGGCATGAAGCTAACAAGAGATGGGTTATAGAATTGCTTGCCATGTTGGCCACAGAGCTTTGACTCATGTGAAAAATACCCTCATGCCAACGAGTTCCATGTGCAGTGGCTTGGGTTTGCTCGGCTACTGTAGTACAAATGGACGTAAGTATGTGTCAACTGAATCAGTAACTAACATAATGTTTAAGATAATTTTAGAGGCTTAGGCTATAAGGTCCTTGGAGAATTACTAGAGCTTCCCTTGAGTACTGATTCCTGAGAAAACTCTCAAAATCTTTCTCAGGACCTAATACAATTTCAAATTATATGAACCATCTTCCCTACAACCTAAGTGTATGGAAAATCATGTACAAATCTATACAGTGTTTTTACAAGGCAAGGCTATTATGTACACTCAATCGCAGACAAGGTTCATGCTTAGAACACCATCTCCAGATCTGAGGCAGATCATAAAGACTTGGGGAGATTTGGACAAACATGTTACATGACTAGTTTGTTTCTAGCCCTCAACTTCATCTCTTATGGTGACTCTATTCCTATTGTAAGTCTCTACTTCTAATCTTCATGGGGTATTTCATCTCATTTAAACCAGGTAACATCTTCTAGATGTAACTAGTGTTTCCAAATTTACACATTAAGGTACTGAGTTCATTTCAAATCAGGCCAGTGGAGAATGAAGGCAAGACATTTCGACCCGTAAGTACTGTCTGCCTAGGAGAACAAAGGCTTAGCCTCCTTCGTCAGACTCCAGCTTCTGTCCATTCTCCCTTACATCATGCAAGTGCCTGTACAGGCATTCCCCAAATGACAGATAGATCATATTCCCATATTTTGTTTTGAAATCCGAATTTAATCCCTACAGAAACAATGTTATAAATGGCAGTTAAATTTCTGCCCGGCTCAGGAAAGACAATTTAACCCATAATGTAAATGAATCACTGTAGACCTGCTGGACAGAATTCTGGGATCTAGAAACAGGAGACTCGTGGTGACAGCCCTTCAAACTACCAGATGTATTTGCATGTTTTATAAAAGGTGCTTAGTGTGCCAGAAGGAGAGGGAATGGGTGCTGAGGTGATGTGTAATGTTTCAGAAGGACCTGGAAAAGAGCCAGTGTGCCTAGGAGACTTTAGGCAACACGCAGTAATTCCTAGAAATCAACAACTGACATTATTTCCTTCAAAAGCCCTCTTTTTCACATCTTTTTTTTCCTACAAAAAAAAAAAAAAGAAGTAAAACCTATTGTGCAAAGAGCAAATAATCAAGATAAAGACAATGCAACTCAAAGGGTTATCAGACGGAATCACAATTGTACACGCCTGGATGTTCAAGAAAATAAATATTATCCCCATTGTAAAGAGCACAAGTCTGTTGGCCCTCTCCTCCCAGTGCTCACCTCATACTTCTTCTGGGCCCACAAAGGAAATAATTTTCTGCCTCTCTCTATAGCACTTGTCCTTTGCTTTTATATTTCTAAGACCTATACACACACTAATAAATTATTTCATAAGGTCTTGACCATTTGTTGTTACACATAAATGAAATTGCCTCTTACGCCTGCTTTATACTCCATCCAATTTTACTCAACATTACATGTGTGGCATTGAACCAACGCATGAATTCCTGTGTTTTAATTGCAGTATATATTCACTTGGCTTTACTTGTTATAAGGTCATTCTTGGTGACTATGGTTGATTTTTAACTTGGAGAAATCACTTACTTATGCCAAGCATTTCTATCATGCCTACACCAAGAAACAAAACTGCAGGTAATAGTCAACAGAATGGCTTAATGTTGATGCAGGATTCCAAAATACTAGCTGAAATGTTTGCATGGATTTGATTCCCATAAACAAATGTGTGAGACTCCCAGCATCTGATGATCTGCACTGGGAGTTGGCTTTCGTTTGGGCAACTCTGATGAATAGTGACATTTTTGTGTTCTTAAGCTGCATTTCCTTGATTGGTAATAGTACTGAACATATCTGTTCATTCCACTGCCCAATTGGATGCTTTCAATTCTTTTTAATCTTTTAAATGTTAATTTCATTTTTAAGCAACAGTATGATTCTCTAGGAACTGCACCTCTCTGGGGTTTTGTTCGGTTTTTTGTTTTGTTGTGGTTTGCTTTTGGTTTTTATTATCCTCATTTCCCAATAATGGCTAATTTCTTTTTTCATTAATTTATTTATTAATTCACTTTACATCCCAATATCATCCTTCTTCAATTCCTCCACTCACACAGCTCCTCTCCCATTCCCTCTCCCCTTCTCCTCTGAGAAGAGGAAACCTCCTGAGTAACACACATACACACACACACACACACAAAATCTGCACATTATTTTGCTGCATACCTAGACACATCCTCTCCCATTAGGGCAAAACAAGACAGCCCAGTTAAGGGAACAGGATCCACAGGCAGGCAACAGCGTTAGGATCAGCCTCCACTCCAGTTGTTGGGGGACCTGCATGAAGACCAAGCCGCACATCTGCTATACATGTCGGGGTGGTGACAAGGAACAGCCCATGCTTGCTCTTTAATTGGTGGCTCAGTCTCCGGGAGCCCCCAAGGGTCCAGGTTAGTTGACTCTGTTGGCCTTGCAGAGGAGATTCTATCTTCTTTGGGTCTTTCAATCCTCCCCCAAGTTTATTACCAGATGAAGATCCTTTGACATTTAGCTATTGCATTATGCGTCTTTTGTGCATTTGGTTTGTTTGAGTTTACTGTTTCTTTGATTTTTATATATTATATATGCTCTTAAAATTTTTCTTCTGCTCTATGGTATAAATTCTTGCTTTCTGATGTCTTTTGGTGAACAGAAATTTTTGGACAAGGAAAATGGCTCAGCATGTAAAGGTGCTGCCCTTAGAGCCTGACAAGTGAATCCAGTCCTTGAGCCCTGCATGATAAAAGCAGAGAACAGGTTCCCTCGATGGTCCTCTGATAAGATGCACATGCACGCATGCAAATAAATACACATGTTTCTAATTATAGAAATTAGTAGATTTTTAAAATAAGTCCATTGCTATCAGAAAATAAATAGCCAAATATTCATATATCTCTTTGTGAACCCTATTCTACTTAATTGTCTTTCCTTGTTACAAGTCTGTCTTACCCACTTTCGTAAACATAGCTTGGCACTTGCTAGAGCAAGTTCCCCATCTGTTTCTTATTCATATATTTTTTTTGCTCTGATCTTTCTTTTACTTTAATAATTCAGTTAAAATCTCCATTTTTTTTTGTCTGCTACTTTTTCTCTGTTCTCTCTGTGCCTCTCTATCTCTCCCCCTCTTGCACACACATATGCTCACAGTTTATGGTTTTATTAGAACTGGGAAGTGCTGACATTTTTTAATAATATTTGAGTCTCTTGATGATATGTCCTATGCATATCTAGGTCTTTAAATTTTCTCAACTTTGAAATTTTCTAGTAAAAATAAAAACTTTCACAGATTTTTTTTTATTTTATTTGTATATATTTCCTGGTATTAGTGATCAAAATCATAAATGTTAAATTTATATTTGATATATTTAGAAATTTAAGTGTAATAACTTTATTGAGGTATGATTCATACACAATAACATATACATACTTAAAATGTAAAATTTGATTAGTATTGGCACATGCAAACACCCAAGAGACTGTCACAAAGTCAAGATAATGAACCTATCCATCACTCCACAAGTTTCCCTGTGCCCTTTGCTAACCCTCCTAACCCTTCCCCACGACCTTCCACCCCTTGTCAAGTACTAACCTCTTTTTAACTATATATGAGTTTGCCTTTTCTGGACTTCTATTATTTATGGAGACATACAGAATGTGCCTTTTGTGGTCTGGTTTCTTTCACTCACTTTAATTATTTTGAGATCTATCCATGTTGTTGCCTGGGCCAAATATCACTCTCTCTGCTTGTAAGAAGTGTCATGTGTGGACAGGCCACAGTTTCTTTATCCATTTATTCTTTCTCCAGCAATTGATTTGTTTGGGGGTCAAAATATTGTAAATAAGGCTACAACTGTGTAGAAGTCTATATAATGGCACATGCTTGTGGTTTTCATGCATAAATACCTACATGTGATTGAATAAAGAACATTGTATATTTTAACTTTGTCAGTCTGCTCACCAGTACTGGGTTCATTTCATAGTCTGGTGAGTCCTTCACAAGAGCTCCTGTTGTCCCATGTGAACACCAGTTTGCTTCATTGTATCTACTTCTTGAAATCCAGTCAGGACATCTTAGCTAATTCTTAACTTTGAGAATATCTATAATAATGGCTCATGTCACCTGTTTATTTCCATTCATTGAACTTCTTGGGGAAAATATATGTTCAAGATGTTTGCCCAGTATGTATACTGGAGAGTTTGCTTTCTTTTTATTAAGTTTTCAATATATTATAGACACAACTCCTTTGACAAATATTGGTTTGAAAAATTCTGTTTTCTTAAATGTGGCTTTTAAAATCTCTCTTGCTAGTTTTCCTCTCCAATGCACTGGAAGTTTTCATTTCCATGAAATAGTCTCATTTATTTTCTTTTATGAGTCATGCTTTTGCAACACTATCTGAGAAAGCTTTGCCTAATCCTAGGTGCCAAGGCCTAATCTATACCTGCCTAAAATGTGTATGTGTAATATTTAAACACAACTAGGACTGCATTTGCCAGTGAAGGTTAATGAGGTCAAAGGGCAGAGCCTGAACCAATAGGATTAGTGTCTTGTAAGATAACACAGCCCTCTCTCTCCCTTGTCTGTCTTCATCACATGAAGACACAACACAATACAGTGTGTACCACAAGCCAGGAAGTCTCTACCAGGCAGCTAATGTGTTGGTACTTTGATTTTGATTTTGACTACCTTTAAAACTGTGAGCAAAAAAGTTTGCCTAAGCCACAGTCCATGAGATTTCATTTGAACAGCTCAAGCACACTAATTCACTATCTGATAAAAAAAAAATACCCTCTATTTTTATCTAAAGGGTTTGTAGGTTCACTGACTACTAGAATCACATTCGGGGTCTGGGTGGAATGTGTACCTCAGTGATAGAATATTTGCCTTGTGTGCCTAAGGTTTCCCAGTTAATTCCATATTGTGAAAAGCATACATAAAATATACAGAAGAGTGTTTTCTAAATAGAGTTCAGACATACAATCCATTTTGAGTTATCATTTGTATAATGTGTGACCTATGAATCAGAATAAGAACTCAATAATGAACTAAATATGGGCGCTACACCCTCTTTTCATTCAAGAAGGACAAATATGTTTTGCTGATGGTCAAGCCCCTCCTGGATCACCAATGACATCTGTCCAGTTTTCCAACAGTCTAGTTAGTCCAGTGTGTAATACGAAAATCATCGCTTAGCTATTGTTGGAAATGCCCCATAGTTCCCAAGCAACATCACTTTCAGAGTGCACTGCGAATTCTACTCTCTCTACCTTGAAAATCTCTGCTCCTTCCAGGTCTTTCTCCTCATCATGGTCACTGGTACCCAGCCAAGATAATTCATTTGCAATGTCACCTTCTCGTCTTTCCTCAGCACAAAAGACTGCCTCATCCGGGTATTTCATCCCTGTTACCCCAAAACAACACTTTCCTTAGGCACTGTCCTCCTGTGGGTCTATGATAAGGCATCCCCTCCCCCTGAGGCACCAGCCACAAGAAGAGTATAGTGTGGAATAGATTTATTTGGGGCATGGGGAAAGGAGTTGAGGGAGTAGAGACAGAGAAACACAGAATGAGAGAGAGAGAGAGAGAGAGAGAGAGAGAGAGAGAGAGAGAGAGAGAGAGAGAGAAGATTAGAGAAGTAGAAGGCAGCCATGAGGCCTCAGAAGGAGGGGGGACGGGAATGGGGAGAGAAAGGACAGAGAGGGAAGAGGAGAAGAGGGCAAAAGAACAAGAGTGTGAGGAAGAGGCAAGCAGCCCTTTTATAGTGAGTCAGTTATATCTGGCTGTTGCCAGGTAACTGTGGGACAGAGCCTAGAAGAAATGCTAACAACAGTTATTAACTCACTGCTTACCTACCTATTTTCAAGGCTCCCAGGCTCTCAATGAATGTTAGATAAATGACAGAATAAGAAACTAAAGCATCTGAGTTAATACGGGTGTAAATACAGGTGTAAATGGTCAATTACTGAAACTTGTCCAAATGACAAGTTATAACAATATAAAAACGAATATCATAGAATGCGCTGGCAAACAACCATCAGAAAAAGTTTTGCACACCACAGCAAATTCTCAAATTAAAGAATCAAAAAAGAGTAAACACAGTGTCCATCTTCAGGAAAAAGAAAAAAAGAAATATTGGCTAGCCTAAAACACAATGCCAGGGGAGTGACTGAGATAAATCATCAGAATGATCAATTTGCAATCACCCAGGAGCATAACAGACTGGGTTGCAACCAATGGGGCTTTTAAAGGAACAAATCATGCCAGACCGATTTAATTTCCCACTATGATGGAGTGGCAGACCTTGTAGATAAAAAGGATGCAGAAGATGTAATCTCCCTAGACTTCTGTAAGCCTTTGATTCTGTCCGACCTGACATTCTCATCAACAAACTGGGGAGATCTAATCTAAAGCACACAACTGTTTATAGGTTGCACAGCCCACTGGACAGAGGCATCCAGAAAGCAGTTGACATCGGCCTTGCATTAACCCAGGAGAACATTGGCGGCAACAGTTTTGCAGAGTGGCTGGAATCATTCAGCTAGCTTACAGTCAAACAGAAGGTGAGTGCACAAGCAGAGACGGGTGTGCAATAAAAGACAGGTCTAGATGGGAGTGACTGCAAATATATTTGGAACCAACAGACTGGATCTGTATAGAAGTATTTGCCAGAAACCAAATAGGGAAGCAAGCAAATAAATACATTAAGAGTGGCCTATTTGTAAATATTACGGCCTTAGTCTATAATTGCATCCTTTGAAGAATGGACCACCGCTATGACCTGTGTTGCTTTCCTGTGTGAAACCTCTGTGAATCTGTGCCCCATGCATCTGCCTCTAACATCCTTTTATCCTGTATTGCATGGAATGTCCATTCTATCTGCATCCTTTCCCCTGTTTCCTTAGCTATCCGTGTGACCATTCCTCAACATCCCTTCCTCCCTCTTCCTGTTCAATCTCTATGCATCGGCCTTCACTCGTGGCCTCTGCCGACCTACTCTTATCCCCAATTTCTTCCCTTATTCAATATTCTGAAGGAATGGTGAGAGCTAGTGAATGGAAACTCAAGGTAACAAGACAGTGAGAAAATTAATTAATTAATTAATTAATTAATTATAAAAGCCAGAGATCATCAGACACTAGGGCTTTAAAAAAAGCTTCTTTGATGATTTTATGCAGGGGGGTAGCACGTTTTGTATTTATACACCTCGCGTTAGTTACCCTCTCTTATCCAAGTGTGATTCCGCCCTCTCAAACATCTCCTTCCTCCTTTAATTAGGTTTGCTTGCCTAATTGCTGGGGGCAGGTGTGATGAAGGTAACAAGAAATTAACCAGTGGTCACACCATAGGGGGATTGGGGGGCTCACTCTTTCCTGTCCTGTAACTCTGTCAAGGACTCCTCCTGGAGGCAAGGAACCTTCAAAGCCCCTCCCCTGAGCATAACCAAACGTTGAAGGGCTGGGTTTTGTGAAGGCAACTGAAGCTGCTGGTTTCATGAGTTCCTTGCAATGGCAGTGCAAGGAACTCCACCCATCCTTTTGCTCTTGCATGTTTTCTCCTTGTGCATGATGGGTACTCCCTGAGCCTTGGAGAAGAGAAATATAATCTCCCACACAGGGCAAAGTACCCAGTAATCACTTATTCCCAACACTTTAGCCTACAAAAGGTGACCAAGCCTGCTCACTCAGTCAACAGGTTCTCCAGAGCAAGGAGTGAGGATTAAAAAGAGACCATTAGACAGAACTGCAACATGACCCCAGTCAGTTCTGAGACTGAGGGCACATTTAATAATTCTCAATCCACTTTTATACCAATTTAATTACATGCAGGAATTTAGATCAATAGTAGTACAGTAAGGAACAAGCAAGACAGGAAACACAAAATTGTCAAGGCAATAAGCAAAGTCCCTCGATCACTTCAGTGACAGTTGTTTCCAAGGGTGTGTAAGGATGACCAAAATACCTGAGCCTGCTTCCTCGTCCAAGCCCAGAACCTTGACTGAAGCCTGCTTCTCTCATTCCACCCTAAGATAAAAATGTCTGCAGTAACCTACTTCCCTATTATGCCCTAATATCAGACTCCTGCTTGATGCCCTTGTCCTTGGCCAATGTCAGGTTCCTGCCAGGCAGTGCGGTACCCAAATAAGGCTCTCTACAAAAAAGGTCTTTATATTGCAAAAGGACAGTCCAGTATTTAGAGATGGGGCTTCAAAGCTGATAGAGGTCTTTCTCCTGAGTAGGACTTGCTGGAATAGGGCTGGCTGCTGAATGAAGGAGCAGGAAATAAGATGGTATAGAGAATCAGGCTTAGGATTCAGGTAAGGTGTGAGCCATCTAGACAAGGTCTCCCCCATAATGCATGAGATAATCTGCTTGGTGGAAGATACCCTTCATTTCTGCTGTGCTTTAGTTCCCAGGCCTAGGAAATCCATTTAAACTTTCTAGATCTGATTTGTCAACTGTAAAATGGGTTTATTACCTAAGTAAGCCATACATGAAAGCTAATGAAAAAAACACACAAAAATTCAGCAAACTAGAAAGCACTATACACATACTAAATCAAATTGCTGTTGTTGTTGTTGTTGTTGTTGTTAAGGACCAACTGTAGTTAAGCCCAGGAAAGGAGCTCTCAGCAGATGTACTCTCCTGTTACTATGCAAACTTGTGGCCTAAAGATAAGGAACACTCAATTCTGCTCTCTAGGGGGAATAAATCTTAATTCTCAATTGGCCAATTCAATTAAATGTCCATTCTGAAAAGAACTAACAACTAAATGTAATTTGCATTTTGTAAAAAAAAATATTCTAAACCAGCAAGTTAGATTTTATTAAAGATAACTTCAGCATCCTTTGTTAGTTCTTCAGGGAAAGAATCAAAAAAAAACTTGAGCCAGGCCTTTACAGCAAATATTACAGACGGAAGACCACCACACATACAATGGGAATTAAGGGTCAGTCAAGAAAGTACAAGCCTAAAACGTTTTCCAACACACTTTTCTCTAAATACCTAATGCTTCTTATATTTTATTATTTCCAATAGAAGAATGGAAAAGTACGGCTAAGTTTTTTCTATCTTCAATTTACTCTGTACATATAGATTATAGTTAGTTATCATAATAATATAATCATAAGCCTCCTTATGGGTTGAAAGGTTTCCCCACATATTTACATTCCTAATTCACACTATGGGTTTTTTTTTATACTTCTTTTTCAATTTTATTCTAAATGCTTTTTTGTTGATTTTTTTTAATTCAATATATTTTTATTTACATTTCAAATGATTTCCCCTTTTCTAGCCCCCCACTCCCCGAAAGTCCCATAAGCCCCCTTCTCTCCCCCTGTCCTCCCACCCACCCCTTCCCACTTCCCCATTCTGGTTTTGCCAAATACTGCTTCACTGAGTCTTTCCAGAACAAGGGGCCACTCCTCCTTTCTTCTTGTACCTCATTTGATGTGTGGATTATGTTTTGGGTATTCCAATTTTCTAGGTTAATATCCACTTATTAGTGAGTGTATACCATGATTCACCTTTTGAGCCTGGGTTACCTCACTTAGTATGATGTTCTCCAGCTCCATCCATTTGCCTAAGAATTTCATGAATTCATTGTTTCTAATGGCTGAATATTACTCCATTATGTAGATATACCACATTTTTTGCATCCACTCTTCTGTTGAGGGATACCTGGGTTCTTTCCAGCATCTGGCAATTATAAATAGGGCTGCTATGAACATAGTAGAGCATGTATCCTTATTACATGGTGGGGAATCCTCTGGGTATATGCCCAGGAGTAGTATAGCAGGGTCTTCTGGAAGTGAGGTGCCCAGTTTTCGGAGGAACCGCCAGACTGATTTCCAGAGTGGTTGTACCAATTTGCAACCCCACCAGCAGTGGAGGAGTGTTCCTCTTTCTCCACACCCTCGCCAACATCTGCTGTCTCCTGAATTTTTAATCTTAGCCATTCTGACTGGTGTAAGGTGAAATCTCAGGGTTGTTTTGATTTGCATTTCCCTAATGACTAATGAAGTTGAGCATTTTTTAAGATGCTTCTCCGCCATCCAAAGCTCTTCAGGTGAGAATTCTTTGTTTAACTCTGTACCCCATTTTTTAATAGGGTTGTTTGGTTTTCTGGAGTCTAACTTCTTGAGTTCTTTATATATATTGGATATTAGCCCTCTATCTGATGTAGGATTGGTGAAGATCTTTTCCCAATTTGTTGGTTGCCGATTTGTCCTCTTGATGGTGTCCTTTGCCTTACAGAAACTTTGTAATTTTATGAGGTCCCATTTGTCAATTTTTGATCTTAGAGCATACGCTATTGGTGTTCTGTTCACACTATGTTTAAAAACTAAAGAGATCAAATTATTTTTCCATTTCACACTGAGGAAACTCAGATATCCAACACTGTCACATAGTGACAAGTTATTGGAATTTTTGATTCCTAATAGAGAATTCTACTGCACCACAGTTACTTTTATGGGTATCAATATATCTGTGGGGGTACTGGTGGACATGTTAGTATGAAATGTGCATGGGGGACATGTATGCATAAATGGGTGCTTGTCCATGGAAGCAAGGGCTCTGTTTAAGGTGTCCTCATAGCTCATTATTTGATTATTTGAGAGTAAGCTCCTCACTGAACCAAGGCTCACTAGTTCAGCTGGACTAAGAAACAAATGAATTCTGGGGATTTGCCAGTTTCTACTTCTACCTCCCCCTTCCCCTTCCCCTTCCCTTCCCTCCTTCCCCTCCCTCCTCCCCCTCCCTCTCCACCTCCCCCTCCCCCTCTGCCTCCACCTCTACCTCCCCCTCCCCCTCCACCTCCCCATCCAACTCCACCTCCCACTCCACCTCCACCCTCCACCTCCATCTCCCCTCCACCTCCACCTCCACCTCCACCTCCACCTCCACCCTCCACCTCCACCTCCACCTCCACCTCCACCTCCACCTCCACCTCCACCCTCCACCTCCATCTCCCCTCCACCTCCACCTCCACCTCCACCTCCACCTCCACCCTCCACCTCCATCTCCCCTCCACCTCCACCTCCACCTCTACCTCCACCCTCCACCTCCACCTCCACCTCCACCCTCCACCTCCATCTCCCCTCCACCTCCACCTCCACCTCCACCCTCCACCTCCAGCTCCACCTCCACCCTCCACCTCCATCTCCCTTCCACCTCCACCTCTACCCTCCACCTCCACCTCCACCTCCACCTCCACTTCCACCTCCACCCTCCACCTCCACCTCCACCTCCACCTCCACCCTCCACCTCCATCTCCCCTCCACCTCCACCTCCACCTCCACCTCCACCCTCCACCTCCACCTCCAACTCCACCCTCCACCTCCATCTCCCCTCCACCTCCACCTCTACCCTCCACCTCCACCTCCACCTCCATCTTCCCCTTCTACCTCCCCCTCTGCCTCCCCCTCCACCTCCCCCTCACCTCTACCTTGCCCTCCCCTCCACCTCCCCTCTGCCTTGCCCTCCTCTCTGCCTCCCCCTCCTACACCCCATCCCCCTCCCCCTTGCCCTCCCCCTGCCTCCCCTTCCCACTCTCCCTCCCCCTACCCCCTACCCCTCCACCCTCCCTCTCCCCCTCCACCTCTACCTCTATCTCCCAGTACAGAGTTTACAGATGGCACCACCATGCCTGCTTTGTGATGAGCGTTCTGGGACCTGGGATCTGAATTTAGCTCTTCCTGCTCAAAGAACACACACAATCCTGACAGTCATGCCTCTAGCCACTGTTGATACATTTTCAAAACAAGTCCTAAGTGAAGATTTTAAGTATCACTTCACCGAGCTCCTCATAAAGTCTACAGTTCATTTGTCATGAATTGGATATTTATAAGCTGAGGATGACACAGAGGTAAGGGTGTGGAAAGAGTGACTTTCCACTGTCCAATTAGATGACTCAGGGGGAAGCCTGAGCCTGGGAGGCCTTATCGGAGCGAGAGGTGAGTCAGGGACCAAGGCTGAGGAGGCGGAGGAGGTTGTTACCTCAGAATTAACCTGCCGTGGGGCACAAGCCATAGTTTGAGTTTTGAAATATGTGAATAATTTCATCATTTCCTTAGATTCAATTCACTTTTTATACAATAATTTACTTAAATGATGTCCAATTACAAAATATTATTGTGCAGTTTCATCCCAAGAAAAACTGGATTTAAAATGGCAAACTGCCTAGGGAGGATAGTAGAAAAAAATCACATCTTTTACATTTGTTCATTGTAGATTATTAATATATATATATACCATATACCATATGCCATATACCATACACCATATACCATATACCATATACTATATACTATATGATATACATTTACCATGCAATTCAAGAGACAGAAAGAATCTGCTTGCTACATAAAGAAACATTAGGGACATAATCTACCAAGGGATCTTTTCTTCACTTCATAAAGAAGGAAAGAAATTAACCAATTAGATGAAGGAAGAAGGTGACCAGCCAGTATTAGCAATACCTGTTGTATTTCATAGTAGCAAACGTTAGCAGAATCTCTATGGTCAGCAGGAACGTTAATACACCTATAAACAACTGCACTTAGCTCTGTTAACTTTTATTCTCCAGTGTCTAACCTGGACATTCCTTCACCGTTCCTTGCATTCACTGGAATGGAAGCCACATTGTCAGAGCTCAGGAGCATTTCTTGGTTGCAAAATTAGACTAGTTGTTGGTCACAAAGAGCAACACTGGAACAGACAGAGGGAATCTCTGGAGATACTATTTTAAAAAATGCCAGAAAAACACAAGTGGAAATCTCAAGGCCCTACAGGGAAGCCAGAGGGAGGGAGGAAGATCATGAACAGAAGAACAGCCTGGCTACACAGTAGGTTGGAGAGCTGTTTATGCATAGGAAGAACCTGCCTCAATAATAGTAATGATAATGACAACTACAACAATAATAATAACAATGGGATTCAGTATAGATGAGGAGGACCAACAGATGAAACAGAGGTCAAGCTTTAGTCGGAGAGGTGATAAACGCTGATCTCAGGACTATATGCCACACAGTATTGCTGTTTTGAAGATAGTAGAAGACAGGGACTGTCAATCAGTTGGTAGAGCATCTGCCTAGCATACACAAAGCCTTGGGGTATTGAATCCCCAACACTGCATAGACTTTGTATGGTTTTGCATATCTGTAACCCGAATCAGGTGCTCAAGGGTACTCTCTGCTATAGTGAGTTCAAGGCCACCCTATGCTACATTACACTATCTCAAACACAAACACTAGGAAGAAGAAAACTAAAGGAAGATGCTTCACCAAGAACCAGTAAAGTTGTAGGGAGAAAACACTGCTGATTACTGGTGAGAACTGCCCCCCTCCAATTCCCCCACTCAGCACGATTTTCAGCCTTTTGTACATAGTCAGTAAGTTAACCTTTACCAAGATCCCAGGTTAGCAAAGGTTTGGGGATGAGCTAAGACAGCATAAAGCCTTTGCTAAGACAGAGCTACTGACAATAAAGTTCTTCCTGGAAGAAAACAAGTAAACAATAATAACAACAATAACAATGACCACCTGATGCATACTAAAAGATTCTATGTTGATGAGCATTGCTCTAAGCCTTTGCACGTGTCCTCTCAGAGCTTTATCAGCAGTACCAGATTACACGATTTTAGCAATAGTGAAACATGAGAGAATGAGTCTCTACAACCTCCCAGCTGGTGATTCAGACCCTGACTAAAGACTGCAGCCATTAAAAAGACTTTATTTTTAACAATGACAGAAACCGCAGAAGGTCATTGTGGTCATCAAAATGAGTTGATATATGCAAAAATGTTTAAATTCATGTTTCATATAAAATAAGCATGTAACCAATATTAACTCATATTTGATATCATAGACTGACATCCCTCGAAATACAAACCACAAAGATGATGAAAAATACGACAGAAAGTTTGGTGTTTTAAATAGAATTCATTAGAAGTGAATAAGCAATGCCTACTAAATATGAGCGGTGCAAGGATAACTGAAGTTAGATTTGAACACGAGAGTTTTAGTTCTGCAGAAAATATACCCAGGATATTGGTGTGTGAAATTAAAAGACAGGATTAACCAGAAACTAAAGAAACTAAACCAAGATTTGCTAGTGTTAGCAATCAGGCAAC
Source organism: Apodemus sylvaticus (assembly GCF_947179515.1). Taxonomy (NCBI): domain Eukaryota; kingdom Metazoa; phylum Chordata; class Mammalia; order Rodentia; family Muridae; genus Apodemus; species Apodemus sylvaticus. The sequence goes on along the minus strand of NC_067485.1, from coordinate 75,557,488 downwards.
CTCCACAGCCAGCCCTGCCTGTCAACAATGGGGCCATCAGGACCTCTACAGCCAACCCTGCCTGTCAACAATGGGGCCATCAGGACCTCAACAGCCAACTCAGCCTGGCGTTCATGGGACCATTAGACAACCCAGCCACAAGAAGATGTGTCATCATTAGCTGCCCAGAGGCAGCACATTCCCATTGTCGACTCTGTCACAAGTCCCATGTCCATGTCCATGGATGCACTGTGGTCCCTATAAAGAGCCACATTATTCCTCCTCCAACCCCTTCCTTTTCCTTTGCAGCCTCTGTGACTCCCCTTGTGCCCCCTCCCTTTTAATAAGCCTCGCATATGAGCCTGTCCCTCATGTGTGCGATTTTGTTGGAAGACGCGGGCCAGTTCTATCAGCTAGGATAAACCACAAGTAAAAATCTAACACAGTTTGAAAAACTGTGTGTGTGTGTGTGTGTGTGTGTGTGTGTGTGTGTGTGTGTGTGTGTAGAAAAGGGACGTAAATCCTCAGAAAAGAACAACATAAACTTTCAGCAGTTGCCCGATCAGTAAAAATGAGCAGAAGTCAAACTACCCAGTGCAGAAAATCTAGAGAGGGAGCAGAAGATGTGAGCCCAGTGCGTACGTGGCCAGGTGGCCTTCTATTCAAGTTCATCCAAATGCAGTGGGCAGAGATTTATCCTTGCTTTCCAACACTCACTTTAGTATTCCTGGCCTGGACTTTAGCAAGATGATAGATGGCTGAACCCTCAGGGTCAGGCAGCACTGAACTCCTGTTTGATCTTTTGCCCTTGCTTTGCTGTCAAAGATGACATCATGCTGCCCAGGTTCAGGAGGCTGGGATAGCCAATCACACGGCCTGTCGTTGAGAAGGACCCTGCTGTTGATTTAGAGCTTAACTGCTGCTCTCTTAAATTTCGGAGCAACTCCATCTTTGAAATGATGTCACTGAAGTGACATCCAGTGGGTCAGTGGAGAATATCCACGAGCAGAGAAAAATATGCACAATGTTTCCTGTCTCCCTGTTGCTCAACTCCCACAGAGCTCTTGTGACAACCCATGACCCGTGAGCCATGGCATTCTCCAGACTCCAGAACACAATTAAAAAATACGGTGTTGGTGTAGTACACATGTATCCAGAAGTAAAGTAAAAATAAATGACTCAGCGCTGAAGATGCAGCTCCGTGGTAGAGCACATGGTTGACATGACCAAGAGCCTGGGTTTGCTCTTCAGGACTGCCAAGAAAAAATGCAGTTCAGTTATCCGTATCATTTTCACTGTTCTGGTAAGAACATTCTACACACAGGATACAAGATATATATATAACGTGATATATATATCATGTGATGTCGATGCTTTTGCATATAGGAGAAATTTTAATATTCTAATATTTTTATTGAAAACTACCATCATGTATTATAAAAATGAATGATAACATCGATGAAATATCGAAATTTTTCAGCTTGCATGCCTAGAATGATGTGCAAGAGATTAAAAAAAAAAAAAACCTGAACAAGCCTATAGGAGAAGGGAAAGGTTTGTATTAATACTAACATCTTTAATAGTCTATTTAATAAAAGTTTAATAGAACTTTTACTTGCTTCTGTGAATGAAAGACTAGCTTCTTTAAAGAGTTGTATTTGGGAGATGGGAGACTGTTAAGTGGGTGAGTGCTTGGTACGCAAGCATGAGAATCTGAGTTCAAATCCCTCGCATGTACATAAAACAGTGTGGGAGATGCTGGCTTCCAGACTACCTCCTGGTTCGGTAAGAGAACCTGTCTCAAAGAAAGTGGAGAGTCTCTTCACACATACACACACACACACACACACACACACACAGAGAGAGAGAGAGAGAGAGAGAGAGAGACAGAGAGAGAGACAGAGAGAGAGACAGAGAGAGAGAGGAGAGAATTTTTTTTACAAAGTTGTTTAAGTTTTGCACTGGATGTAGACTTTGACAAGGGTAGAGAAGTGCTTTGTGCCTGAAAGCAAGGGTGTTTCTCGCTAGGCTTCCTTGCCACATGTCCTGACTCACTGTCTCACCAGGGAGCGTCTATGTCTTAAGAGGCAAGATCAGCTACCCACCCCAGCTTTGCCAGTGTTGGACCCATCTCGCCTGCGGCCTCACTTCCTCCACCTCCCTCCCCTCTCCTCTTCTCCCAGACCCCTCAGAAGGTTCTCTAGAGATCCTCTTATTCTACACTACTGCAGTGTCTCTAGAGTGGCAAGATCCAGGGGCCTGTGGCACTTAGCACCGTCATGCCATCTCTTGTATCCAGTAATCTACCTCCTTGGGTCCCTCGTATATTAATATATTACATATGAATAAATATGATATATAAGTAAAATTGTTTTCCCCAAAGCTTCTACTTACAGAGGAAAGAGCTGTGTTACAGCTTTATTGTCTTACTGAACTTAATTCAAGACAAATCATCTAATTCAACCCAAGTACCCTGCCCCAGCACCGAACTTCTTCCTTTCCTGGCATCCTGTATTAGAGTGAAATGGAAGACCAGAACAGTCTATCAATCACCTGTTTTAAGTGTGAACACTGTGACTATATAACCTAACTCTGAGGAATGAGACTCAGAGTCGTATGATATGAACTCTAAAATAATAAATAAATAATGAACAATAAAATAAAAATTTTAAAAACAGACCATGAGAACTGAAAAGCATTTGTGTTGAGTGCATACGAGAGTGTTCCTGACTCCCCCACTTTAGAAGATCCTTCTCAACATACACGTGTGTCAAGAGACAACTTTGATTATACTACACTTTGTAGCCTGACTCTAGAGAGTTACAGATAGGTAGAAATGCCCATTCCTCTGTTACCTGTTTTCCTCCAACCAACAGTCCAGTTCCTGGAGTGGTTTAGCTTAGCTCCTACTCTCCTGGTGGCCATAGCTTCCTAAGTACTCAGAAGAAGGTTTGTTTCACAAACATTGGTGAGCCCTTACCCCAAGGATGAATCAGTAAGTGTGTCAACATCTTTGGCCATAAGAAAACTTTGACACAGTCAAGGTGTTATAATTATCTGTGATATCTGCACTCAGGAGCAGAGACAGGAGAATAACCAGTTTGAGGTGAGTGAAAGTTTCTTAGAATGCTCTAAGCCAGCAAGGGCTATATAACAAGACCGGCTGCAAAAGATATCAGGAGAAAAGAAAATATCAAAAATAGATATACCAACTTGATTCACTGAGGAAAGAGTGGACCCCTCTTTAATCCTTTTTTTTTAAAGTTCTCAACATAGTGTTTGTACAGGTTAACAGTATAGCATTTAAAGTTAGGTTTTTTTCAATGTTCCTGAAATTAATATTTAACATCAGGCTGTGTGTGTGTGTGTGTGTGTGTGTGTGTGTGTGTGTGTGTGAAGAACAGCCAATAAGAGCAGTGAGGAGTTGAGGTGACAGTGACAATCTGAGTCAGTAGCTGGCAGTGTCAATGGCCCCAGAGCCAGACACAGAACTGAAACATTTTGGCAAACCTTTCATTTGCTGAACCTAGGCAGAAGCACACAGATTTCCTTCCCAAATCCAGACCTCTTTTTCTGAAGCTGCCTTATCTGGAAGTAATCTTCAGAACAGCAAACTCAAGAGACTCATCTCACAACATCTTCCAGTCTGGCTGGGCCATGATCACTCTGCTCCTTGCAGAGACAAGGAAGCTCTTTTTATTGCTAATTTCTGTTTTGTCTCTTACTCCTGTCCAGCTTGGCTCTAATAAGAACAGAATATTCCTAAAGGCTCTTGTTGGCCCCACAAAGATAAACTTCCCCATGGACTCGATTCTGAGTCTACTTAATTTTCCTGTTCTGGAATTCCAGCAATGTGCCTGAAGCAACAAAATGCATATAACAATGTGTGGATTCATTGGGACATTAAACAGTAAAACAATTCTAGATACAGGCTCTGAGATGTTCTGATTATTAGAAGTCCTTAAAATGTGTCCCACTCTCTCTAAACATCACCTTCTGCCCCCTACCCCAGAAAATCCATTTTATTGCACATTGCATGGAAAGTTTTATGACAATGATCACTCCAATTCCTAATTAGCAAGTGGTAACAGATAGGCAGTTAGACCCACTCCTGGCGACATCTCGACAGATTGACACCGCCACCCCCCACCTCCCAAAATCCCTGCAAGGCTTCTCATTTCAAATGTGACCATGCTCCAACACAATGTTGGCAAGCCCTGTCTCGTGTTGGAGGAGGGGGAGGGGACTATAAAAGCAACATGTTCGCACAAGCATGGCAGAGCCCATGCATAAACCATTTGGTTTTGCAATTAAAAACAGGTTTGGCTTCCCTCTGCATCAGTAAGACAACGTCAAAGCAACATTCGTCCTGAAAATTTTCCCTTGTGAATTCAAATGAACTGTGAGTCTTTGGGGTTCTCTTTGTTTGCATGTGCATGCCTTGAGAATGAATTTTTACAAGTGTTCAATATGTTTCTTTCTGGGGTAATGCCACTGATGTGTGTGTGTGGAATCACTGCTATGAGATGGGTCTCAGTTACACTTTTCCGTTCTCTGTCCCAGAGGCATTTTGATCCTACTCATCAGGTATATCACTGCAGGTAAATTCATTCTCCAAATCTGACCCTTTAGAAAATGAACATTTGTTCTAAAGACTAAAGAAATCAACTCTCACACTGGACTCAAGTTTCAAAAATACTAAAAGTCACAAATACATTTACAGCTAGAGAAGTGTTATAAACCTAGCTATAATAATGACTAATTATATCGTTATTGTTATTGTCCTTAAATAATGCATTGAAATATTAGATCTTATGATATTGGGAGAATACTCTATTTCAAACCCCCAAATCCTTGCTTTTACTGTACAATGAACAACCTAATGCTATAAAAAGCTACTTTACATGAATTTAGCAATTTTCTACAAGGTAGAATTCGCTTTCATTTGTCTTTTGTTGTGGCCCCATCCAGATAAACGGAGAGAAATGCAATCCCTTATTTGAGTGTATACTGAAAAATATCAGTTCAAAAGTTCGGCAGCATAGGAAAATGCCATGTTGCAGATCTTGGTAGTCAAAACCACCTGGGAAAGCCTAAACCAGGCTACATGAAGAGATCCTCACAATAAAATAAGTCGAAGGTTCCTGAGGCCTGGGTCCAAGGCAAGTAAGTATTCAAGGAAAGTTTTGTGAAAAGATAGTGTCTTAGGAGTGTCGATTATTCTCCAGTAGTGATGATTCATATTAATTAAAGAAGAAAGATGGGCCAAACGAAGGGGGGGGAAGAGCAATTCTTCATAGAGCGGCACATTTGATCTAAAATGATCCGGGAGTGATTTTAAATTTCTTTTACTTACAGAACCTGCTCAAGCCAACTAGAAAAGATCAGTTTATTTGTGTTTTCCTGAATTACCTTTCTTGACAATCTGAGCATCACTTGCTCAATAGCAAAAATCACTAAAATATAAAATTGATTTTTGTTTGCATCATTCTGAAATTGATCCTTTGAAAGAAATATTATAATTTTTTAATAATGTGTGAAGTAAATAGAAGTATATTTGGCACAAAGTAGGAAAAATGAGCAAATACATGTGTGAAAATTGTGCAGTCTTACTGAACTGGTCAAAACTTACTCTGGTCCATCTGGTCCATTTTATCATATAATTAAACTGTTAAATGCAAGTACACATACATGCATCACATTTTTATTTCTCAAAACTATGTGGATTTGCTTACTTTTGATCTGTGAAACCAGTAAATAGAAAAAGCCTAATTGAGGGTGCAGTGTGAATTGATAAGGATATTAACTCTCTCAAATAAACAGTTATTAATTATAAATAAGTATTTTCTAATTTAAGTAAGTCTGTGTTGGAGCTTTTAAATTGGCATTGGGTACCCGGTTGCTGGCTGTGTGTTTTCCAATCTTGCAAATAAAAGATAAAAACGTAAGAAGCTGCCGAGGCAGAAATAAGTTCAGCATTAAAGTTGTGGAAATAATACAATATAATACAATTTTTAGAGCAAGGTATGTGGTCATGACTATAATTTTAAACCTCAACGTAATTTGAGTCTTTCTCTCCACTTATCAAATCATTGAATCTTATTGAAATTGTTTTAATGAGTCAGGAGCCACAAATTACTGATAGATTGGATGAAGAAAGACTGGTTTGCTTTTTATATGTATATAAATTTCACCAGAGGACTATTTTATGTAAGAAAATCCTTTATTAATTCACTGTTACTGGCTCCATTTCTAACAGTTATCATCCAAATTATTGAAAAGGAAAGAAAGGAGTAAGGGTGGTTTTTATGTCTTTCAACTCATATGTTCAGATGCTCACTAGATGACGCTATCACGTGATTAAAGGAGGCGCGCGAGTGAGAGAGGGCTCGAAACAGCGGAGCAGCCTCTGCTCATTTGGAATTGTAGTTCGTTTCTGTCCGTGTTCACACAGCCCAAACGTAGAGAACTGCTCATAAGAAAGTTGTCGGAGAACCCAAAAGCTGCTAATGAGCATTCTGGGATCTCAGCTGTGAGTTTATATTTCAGGACATTAGATACCCTTTATGTGATGCGAGGGTGCACTACATCGCTATACTAATTTTTCATATAAGTGAATTGGGAAAAATGGTACCATGGAGTTCATTCCCAGCTAAAATTACATTGTAGTTACTTTTCCCTAAGTTCTGTTGCACGCCTTCCGGTCTGGTTTAAGTGACACATTGCACACTTATAAGATAGAATATTAGCTTTGGCAAATTTACTATAAATCAAATTGTTTGAGGAGTTTTCTTTGTGGAAGGAAAAAGAAACTTAAGTGGAGATAGATAATTGCGCTGTTTACAGAAAACATGAGTTGGCAGGCAGGCCTTTCTTTTCCTGCTGTAGTTTTGAGCAAAGAACGACGCATGTCACTGAAATGTTGTCTCTGACCCTCGCGTTTTTTGCTCATATTTACCCCATTAAAACAGCAGCCCGGCTGAAAAACAGAATAGCGTCACAGGTGTGTTGCATAAGCCACTAATAAAAAAATGATTTTAAAACACCCACAAACTGCCACGCTCTGAGAAAATGCTTATTAACGTCTAATAAAATGGTGAAAATGGGGAGAATGCACACAGTAAAGCTTTCTGTGTGCTCTGAGGAAGTCGGCTTAGCTCACAGCCACGTGGGCTTGGCTATGGCAAAGTCGGGGCAAGAAAAACAAGCTTGGCCATTATTTCCTAACAAAGTGCTGAGAGTCAAAAACAACCACTCCACTGTCAACCAGTCCCCCAGGAAGGCACAACCTTGCCGTGCTCAGCCATGAGAATCCAGAAGTTTACAGGCGGCTGAAAATTCTAAAAGCCGGTTTTTGAGACTGCATCTACTTCCTTCCAAATAGATTCAAACGTATTTTGGAAAATGAAATTTCAAATGGTCACTGGATCGATTTGTGGCTAGCACTTGGTCCACTGTATGGTCTAATGCCCTGGCTCCCAACCTGTGGGTCATGACCTCTTTGGCAAACTTCTATCTCCAAAAAATATTTACATTACAATTCAAAACAGTAGCAACATTACAGCTATGAAGTAGGTGTTAGGAAGGTTGAGGACCACTGGAGTGGTTTCTAATTCTGTAGATGTTTATCCTTGTAAAGGGTCACAGGTGGGGCTAGGCAGATGACTCAACAAAGAAGGGCTCCGACTGCACTTTTAAAGGACTCAGGTTCACTTGCCAGCACCCAAATGGTGCCTCACAACCATGTGTGACTCCAGTTCCAGGGGATCCAAGGTTCTTTCCTAACCTTGAAGCACTACTAGCACTCATGTGGTGCACATATGGAAAACGTCCATTTATACACAGAGAAAAATGTAGTTACAAGGGAAAAGATTGAATTTTTCCCAATGTTATATATCTATGTAAATTTTTAAATTATTAATTTAGATGGTGTGTGTGTATGTGTGTGTATGTGTGTATGTGTGTGTGTATTTATGTTCACAGGCTATGTAAAGGTAGTACACTTTTCTATGTAGGCATACATAGAGACCAGAAGTTGATGTGTGTGTGTGTGTGGCGGGGGGGGGGGGGGTCTTCTTCAATTTCTTTACCAGTTTATTCTTTGGGGCAGATTTTTTTTTTTCAGTCTACTGTTTAAGCTGACTAACTAGCAAGCACCCAGCCTGCAGCAATTTCAACTACCCAGTGTTTTCGATGCACATGTTCTCCTCCATACATTTATCTATCTATCTATCTATCTATCTATCTATCTAACTATCTATCTATCTATTTATTTATTTATTTGCTTACTTATTTTGGCTTTTTCAAAACCGGGTTTCTCTGTATAGCCCTGGCTATCCTGGAACTCACTCTGTAGACCAGGCTGGCCTCGAACTCAGAAATCTGCCTGCCTCTGCCTCCCAAAGTGCTGAGATCAAAGGCCACTACCTGGCCATACATTGATTTTAGATGGCTGTTATAGATCTGTATGCTGGTCCCCATACTCACTCACAAAGCCACATCCCCCCTACTGAGTCATCTGCTCACCCCTTTTAAAAGTATTTCAGGAAAACTCCATCAGTTCTGCATGCTTAATTCATTTCTAACAATGCCCAGACTCTGACCCTTGCCCCATAGTGTTGTCTTCAGATCTGATGATCCTAAGACTCCTCTGAATAGTGCTCCAGACAGAAAACCAAAAGCTCTAAAGAAGACCCTGAACAGAGGTGTGGCCGTGGAAGCTCCATAGGTATCCTTATAGCAAAGCAAGTTTTCCATGTGCAGCTAAAGTTTGAGAACTTCAGCTCAATTTGAACAGATTCCATATCGAATAAACAGAATGTTTTGGCTAGAGGTGTGGTTCAGAAGGAAAGAACCCACTTAGCTAGTGCATGATCCTGGGTTCATCTTGACCACCCACAAAGAATATTCAGGAAGAATCGAGAAGTCTTTATAGTAGAGCCTCAAAAACCATGACACTCATTTCTCTAGAGACTTTGTGAGATCACATGTCTAGAGTAGAGCGCACATGGCAATGGTGTCCTACTTGAAAGCCCATAAACACATGTGTACAATCATCTCATCTGAAATCCAGGGAAGTCTGTAGGATCTCACACACACACACACACACACACACACACACACGCACACAAAACATCAATAAAGAACCTCACTCACAGAAAGCAAAACCAGTAAAGAATGTTTCATTACTGAGAAAAATGATGCAATCACCTAACGGTTAGCCAATAGCAACTTGGCATTGCATTAGACTCCACCCCAGTATAGAAAATCTAATGTGTCACATAAGCATGTGCCTTAGCAACTACGTGTACATGCAGAACAGCTTAGGTAGAGCAGAGTTCCAGAAGATAAGAACGTGTAGCTTGATAAGCTTCTGTTTGTGAGATGGGACAATATTAAAATAAATAAATAAATAAAAAAGCAGAGACTTGTTTTTATACTTAAACACTTCTGCAATGAAAAGAATATCTACCATAAAGCCATGAGATGCTAATAAACACATCAATTAAAGTGAGTTTTGTCTTACTTTTTGACTGAGAAAACCATCCAACTGTACCACCCACCACAGCAATTAATAATCGGGTTTGTTTTTTGTTTTTGTTTTTTGCTTGTTTGTTTTTATGGAGAGGATGAAGCCATGCCGGCCTCCTAAGTATCTGCTTGCATAACAGGTTTCTGAAAAACATCCACTTAAGTAGGTCAGCTCACACAGAGTTTGTCTACCTTCACCACAGATGAAGTAAAGTTGGAGACCATTTACCCAAAGAACTTTCCTGTATTTCCTGTATGTATTGGCATTTCCTGGCTTTATGGTGAATATATTTTACTGTTCAGAATGCTACTTCTTCAATGAATCTAAACACAATATGCAATAAACACATTGAAATGTGCAACTTTATTGTAAATGAAAAATCTGAGGCCAGAAAAGCCCCCATGATCACTGGAGGTATAAGACATCTCTGATAAGGCTAGTGAGTATTCGGGAGCAGTTGTGGGCAGGGCACACAATTGCTGCCCAGTTTGGGTCTATCAGGCAATCCCATTAAATTGTTCCCTCAAACATCTCCAGGGGCAAAATCCATTCTGAAAAAAATTGAGTGCAGAAGTTAAGAAAATGAAACAACTTTCGCCTCCAGAAACCTTAGTGGCTTGGCCTGCAATCTGCCCAACAGATCTGTGCTCGTCTAAATGTCTCAAGGAGATCCCAATAGATATGCGATATGTTTGCTTTGGAATTGGATGCCTGGAACGGTTAGCAAATGACCTGGAAACCCAGGGAGAAGTTCAGCCTTGCTTATTTGCTTATTTGTTACCTGTGTGCCAGGACAGAAACTTCCCACTCGAAGATTGATTTTTAAATTAAAAAGTGAGAGCCTGGAAAATTGCTGGGAGGAGAAAGGTGAAGTTGAGGGAAGTGCGGTTACCTTCCCTGGATTTGACTACCTGAGAGGATATGTGAGACCAGCCACCAACTAAATCAGTGTGTCATCCACCCAGCCTCCTCACCCTGCCTTCATCTCTCAGATCCACATGAATAAGGCAGTGCTGACTCCATCGAGAATTTACAGACAAGATTATAATTTCTCCTGAGCTCACACGCTTCAAGTAAATCCATCTGTGAATACTTCTCTCCTGGCTAGCCACTTTCCTGAGTCAGAGAGAAGCTGAGTTAGAACAGATGCTGGGCCCTTTCCTTTGATTTCGGGAAGAAAAGTCTAGTTACAAACAGAGAGAAAGGCGCCGCAAAAGAGACCCTCATGCGGAAGTTGCTGGCTATGAACCCACTCAGGTGACAAATATTGGTTGAAAAGAACCTGTTATATGTAGAAAACTGTCATGGGGTAAGCATATGTAAAAGATATAGTCTGCCTTCAAGGGGTTCACGAGCTCTATGAGTTGAGTGAGCTGTAGCCATGAAGAGAGCCTAGGCCAAAAGAAGAAAAAGAAAAACCAAGCACACATGAACATACAACTTAAGTAATCATATAACAATACATGCATGTTGCCAGGTCCAAAAGAGGTTAAGATTGCAGAGTCCTAAAAGAAAGAAATCAGATGTGAGGTAGCTCACAGACTGAGGCCAAACAACTATTTCTGATGTAAGAACTTGATTCTTGCCTGGCTGTGCCCAACTCTCCTTGATGCATTTAAAACAGTTCCCAGGTAAAAGGAAATGCAGGCAGGAGTTCATGGTGACTGAGAAACCGGGCAACAGAAAAAGCCACTGGCAGAGGTTTCAATTTTGCTGGATTTCTTTTGGACTTTTGTTAGTTTGGTGTGGTTTGTTGGTTGTTTTCTTCTTCTTCTTCTTCTTCTTCTTCTTCTTCTTCTTCTTCTTCTTCTTCTTCTTCTTCTTCTTCTTCTTCTCCTCCCCCCCTCCTCCTCCTCCTCCTCCTTTTTCTCCTTCTTCTTCTTCTTCTTCTTCTTCTTCTTCTTGTCCTTATCTTCTTCTTCTCCTCCTCCCTTTTCCTCCCTCTCCCTCTCCTTCCTCTTCCTCCTCTTCCTCCTCCTTCTTCTGTTTGGTTTGGTTTTATTTCTGTTTTTGTTTTGGGTCTTGATTCATTCCTTCACTGCCAGAAAGTAAGATGTTGAATTCTCCAAGGATGAGGAACACTGTCTCAGAAAGCTTCTGTGTCTATGGAATAATTACTCTCTGCTTTCTTTGTATCCCATTCAGATATTGCAGTAACGGTCACTTAAGTCAGTACAGATTCACAAACACACCGTGAATGGAGACCCACACTGGGCTCAGCTTGGCGTGGTTCGTGCTCTGTCTTGTGTGTCCATTTCAACCCTGCCTCTCTACAGCTCTACTCTTGCTACTTGAATTAACGTCATTTACTGTGCTCATTATTTGCCTAAAGTATATTTTTCACCATCTGTGCTGACATGAGAGTCATTTTAACCTGTAGGGCAGCTGGAAACTTCCACTGGCCTCGCTTCTTACCCAAGCATTGCCTGTCCCCAAAGGAGAAGTCTGACTTTCCATGATAAAACAGAAAGGCAGGAGAGAAGGAAGGCAAGCCCGGAAAGGAAGGAAAGAAGGAAGGGAGGAAAGAGGAAGGAAGGGAGGAAGGATCGGAAAGGATGGAAGAAGGGAGGGGGATAGGGAAGAGAAACAGAGATAAAGAAACCAAGCAGAGAGGAGAAACAGGGGAGCGGAGGGAGCAGAGAAAGGAGAGAGAGACAGACAAGAAGAGTGTGCACACATTGTTCTGGGCTCTGTCTTGGCTTGTCACAACTATTTCACTCAACTGCAGTAATAGTGCCATAAAGTTCTAACATCAGTTCCCTCAACAACAAGCCTGCCACCCACACAACCCTGCCACTCAAACGCCTCGCTAGCTTTTCTCGTTAGCTTATGATGATGGGCCTCTTAGTCAAGTCTCAGTTTGACTAACCTATATTGCCACAGGCAACTGGTTAGTCAACTTTCATCTTATTTAACAAAAGCAATGAAATGGCCCTGAACGCTCCTCCTGCCCTGTCTCAGCTCTCACAGTCCTGTCATACAATCTGGTTAATCAGCTGTATCTGGCATTAGGGAAGCCCCTAGGACCGAAGGCCACTTTTTTTCAGTCCTTCATTATTAAATGGTGGGATATGGCCTTGATTGTAATTCAGCATTCAATCCACAAAGACATATAGAAAAGAACGTATCCTTTGCATGTTCAAATGCACATCTGGAAAACAGTTGCCCCAGGAACTTGTAAGAGAACTGGAGACCAAGGTGGGAATAAAAATTAAAATAATCATAATTAACATGATATATTGCTTACCATAGGCCAAACAGTTCCAAGAACGCTGCCTGCGTTGACTCATCTAATCCCATTACATTTCAATGAGGTGGGTGCTATAATTAACCCATTTTACAGAGCAGAACCATTAAGGCACAGAAAACGTTAATTGATTTGCCCAGGGTCACACAGCAGTTAAATAGTGTTTCAGATCCAGGCAATCATGCTATGGACCTTATACTCCATGCTCCACACCAAACAGTAAAGGAACATCACTTATGTCCTGAAGCACTCAATATAGTCTATAAAATATGATTCAATAAAAACTCTACAAATAAAGTCACAGAAGAAAATTGAGTTAAAAAATTATTCTCTATAATCCACATTATATTCTAAGAATAATCTGAATCCATGTGTGCAGTTTTCAATCTCTAAAGCTTATTTTGAAAAAAAAAAACTAGGCTTCATATGAAAAAATTTAAGGAAGATTATGGCTGGTTTCCTCATCCACACAGTTAAGATAATGGATACAGAGCCTTCGATGTATGGTTCATGGCCAATGAACAGTAGCTACTATTTATAAATACTATTGGATTCCCCAGTGGCATGTCCACCATTATCAGACCTAACATTAAGAGTCTCTCCTCACTGAAGAAACCCATGTTCCCACCCACCCATCTAAACAAACCACAATGCTGCAAAATGATATGCTGACCGGGACTTCTGTTTTGAAATAGCAAACACACAAGCGAGAGAACTCCCTAGAGTTAATAATCAGGTTTCAAAGGAAGTACTTACAAACGATGGGGAAAGTTACTTGAGAAAGATCTGTTAGCGCAGATACAGAGATGGAAACTTGGATAGACACCTTGACTGGGACAAGAACGCTCCAGCCGAAGAGTTATAATTAGATAAGGCTCATCCAAATGCGAGGAGGACTCAGTCACTCTACTCTGCATGGGAAAGCACTGGGGCATGTTTCTACCAACTCTCTCACTTCCTGGGACTCTGCTCCACTCCTCTGACATAAGAGAATGTAGAGTAGAACCCCAACATGTGAAGCAATGGCTTCCAGACTTCCATGGGAGAGTCCTAGACAGAAACAGACTGAGTGCGGTGAAGAAGAAGAGAGGCTGTTTGGAGAGTTATCAATGCGCCGAACATAAAATTAATTACAGCACAAATAATAAATGTTGAGCCTGTCCTAGTTCACATGTTTTGGCTTCTGTGGTGCCACTATCAAGCAAACAGATTTATTTATTTTTAAAAGCTAAAGATTGAGCCGGCAGCTTACTATAAAAATCCCCCCATGCCTGTATTCATTGCTCCACCGTTCACAGTAGCCAAGTTTTAGAATACGGCTTAGTGTCCTAAAACAGATAAATCTATAAAGACAATATGGTTCATAGACCCGTTCTGCCACAGTGGAAGATGAAATTACGAGGCTTGCAAGAAGTGCATGGAGCTAGAGATCACCATGCCAATACCTTGAGTCAGTGCCCCAAGTACGGGGAATCATGTTGTTTCTCATGTGGGAAGGGAGGGGAAAGAGGGACTTGGAAGCAAACTGGAGCTTGGGGCCCTTGTGCAAGGGGAAAGCTTGAATCATTTGTCATCTGTTGATAGACTTTCATTTAGAAATATCCCCTTTAATGTGTCCAAATACAGTAGCTTGCTCAAGGATTTTACATACTCAGACAGAGAGAGACTATTCATGCAGAGACTCACAGCTAATTGAAGTACTGAGACTAGGGGACTGTGGGCTTCTCAGCTCTAAACAAGACATCTTTATTGGCTCCTTCACAGTCTTGAGAGAATTCTGGAAGATGAGACAGAAAGATCAGAAAAGTGAGGGTGCAGAGTAGTGCTTTGAAGGTCTAACATCAGAGTATTTCGTGGTTGTGCAAGTATGAACACAGCAGATGCACACTAGGCCTTACACACATACACACACATGCGCGCGCGCGCGCGCGCGCACACACACACACACACACACAATGACATGGAGATATGAAACTAGGTGGAAAGGAGGGAATCAGCAAGAGTAAGAGAGAAACAAGACAAGGTAATAGGGTAGATATGGTCACAATAGACCCTAGACATAGATGTTGTTAATTGTTAAAAAAAAATAAAGTTAAAAATTACATACTAATCTGGGTCTTTCCTTATGAAGTAAAGACCCAGAGCCAGATCTCCAGATTTTTTTTTATAAAGTCACTGTTCATCATCTTCAGAATATTTCTATCAATGATCAGGATCTTCCTAGCCTGGATTCTTATATGAGCCTAAATTCACTAATATTAACGATTGAAAAGGGTAGTGTGAAGAGAGTAGAGTAGAAGTGAAAACATAAATGATTCCAAAACTAATTCTGGAAAAGTGTATAATACAAATGGTTATGCATATGTTTGAGTGTGCATTTGCTTGGCTTTGTATATGTATATACATGTGTATGTGAATGATTCCTTTGTTGTTTCTCTCTGTGTGTATGTATGTATGCATGTATGTATGTATGTGTGCTTGCATATTTATATTACATACATTTGTGTGTGTATTTGTTTTGTGTATGTATATGTGTGATCCCTGTGTTCTCTCTCTGTCTCTCTGTCTCTCTGTCTCTCTCTCTCTGTCTCTCTCTGTGTGTGTGTGTGTGTGTGTGTGTGTGTGTTTACCCTGGCTTTAGACATAAGGGTACAGTTTTCAGTAATCTGATGGCCTGAATTTTCATTTTTATCCTTCACTGATTTCCTGACTTCAGTGGTTAGTGTTAATTTGAATTCTTTCTCAACTCCTCAGTGGCTGTGTAACATTAGGCACATTGCTTAACCTTCTCACAGCCTAGCCTTTCTCATCTTTAAAACAAGAATAATGATAGTTTCTAGTTCACAGATGTGTGGTGAATGGCAAATGAGATAATAAGTATGAAGTATTGTTTGAGGCATCATAAGTGCTCAATAAATATTAGCCATTGTTATTAGCTCTGAGTCACAGCTCTGTCCTCTCCTCACACATAGCTAGAGAAGGTTACTGGGTGACCTAATGGATTTTCTCATTGGAAAAACTCTACCATAAGGAATGCAGCATATACCTCGAACAACCCAAAAATGTCTGTAGCTGCAACACTTACCCACCCTGCTGCCAGTCTTATGGGTTCCTATTTTGCATGCAACCATAACAATTGTTTTTATCTGATATATTAGGCCACAGCAAATTAGATGTCCAAATTAGGAAGGAAAAGAATCCTGGAAGAAAAACACCTGGCAGACAAGAGCATTTGCAGCCTGAGATTAGGGGACGAGAGAGTAAACAATTGCTATCACAGAGTAAAGTCTATGCACACCATCATGACTCCAAGTCATTAAAACAATTTTAATTACATTGAGCGCACTGCTCAAGGCAGTGGCCAAAAGTTAAACAACTTCTATCAAACACTGGGAGCTGTTTATAGGCACAGGATTGTCAGTGTTCTCATCATTTTCCTTAAGGGCAAATGGCACTGACTACTGTTTAAGCCACTGGCTGAAGGTGTTGCCCTCCTGTCTCTCCTGACCTGGCCTCTCTGGAACCCTACAATATGTAGGAGGACTCTGTAGAATGGCTTTGATCTCCCAAGAAGGAAGTGGGCATAGGGCAAGAGAATAGCAAGCCAATTCATTCTACTGCCTGTGTGAAAAAGCTTTCCTATATAAGACTGACTTCATTTCTGGGTTAAAAATGTTGAGATGGGTGGGTGGCCCCATCCCTCAACTTGAGACTGTGCCTATCTACTGGAGGTGGTCTCTAGAGATTCTATCTTCCCTTTGTTGGGTACTTCAGCTAAAGTCATCTGCATTGGGTCCTAGGAGCCTCTCACTTCCCTAGCATCAGGGACTTTCTAGTGGCTACCCCCAGTTCCCCATCTCCCACTGCTACATATTTCTGTTCAATTTCCTGATCCTCTGTACTTCTATCCCTTCCCATACCTGTTCCTGTCCCCCTTTCTTCCCCCTCCCCTTCCCCATTCTCTCCTGGATCCCTCGCTCTACCTCCTGCGATAATTTTGTTTCCCCTTCTATGTAGGATTGAGACATCCACCCAGAAATGTTCCTGTCTAAAGAAAAGATAGGGACAATAAAATGAAACAGAGACCGAAAGAAAGGCCATCCAGAGACAGCTCCACCCGGGGATTCATCCCATCTGCAGACACCAAACCCTGACTCTATTGCTGATGCCAAGAACTGCTTGCTGACAGGAGCCTGGTATGGCTGTTCCCTGAGAGGCTCTACCAGCACCTGACCAAAACCTATGCAAATACTCACAGACAACCATCTGATTGAGCCTGGGGATCCCAATGGAAGAGCTAGGGGAAGGACTGAAGGAGCTGAAGGGGATTGCAACCCCATAGGAAGAACAATATCAATTAACTGGACCACACTGAGCTCCCAGGGATTAAACCACCAACCAAAGAGTATACATGGAGGGATCCATGGCTCCAGATACATATGTAGCAGAGGATGGCCTTATCTGGCATCAAAGGGAGGGGATGTCCTTGGTCGTGAGGAGGCTTGATGTTCCAGTGTAGGGGGATGCTGGAGTGGTGGGCTGGGAGAGGGTGAGTGGGTGGAAGAGCACCCTCATAGAGTCAAAGGGGAGGAGGGAGAAGGGGATGGAATGGGGCATTTCTGGAAGGGTAACTGGGAAGGGAGATATTATTGGAAATGTAAATAAATAAAATGATTAATAAAAAAAATAAGACTGACTTCAAACTCCTTCCATGCATCAGCACCGGGAATGTAACTCCAAACCTAGCTCCTTTCCCAACACTGAATGTAATGGACTCTGGCATTAGGACTCAGGCACACTGGAAAAAGATTCAAATATTGTGTCAGCCACGTCAATGAGACATTGAAATACTTCTGTGAATCACTTACTCACACTAGATTTTGAATTCTAATGCCCCATTTCCCAGAGCCATCAAGAACAAATGAGAGGGTGGAAGCCACCTAGCAGAGCCCAGAGGTAGGAGAAGGACTGAAGATGTAATTGCAAGTCCTTGGTCATTACGATGGACGGGGAATTATTTTTAATGTCTACTCAAAAATCAACAGTCTCATCTCTCAGGATCTAGTATGGTTTGAACATAAAATGTCCCCTATGGGTTCATATGTGTAGCAGAGCTACTCAGTGGTGTGCTTTAGGGTTTGGAGAAAGTAGTAGCTTCTGAAAACTCTGACCTGATCAAGAATCTCTCAAATCTCTTGTCACATTCTAAACATGGTAATTGGGAGGTGACAAAAAGCAGGAGGTGGGACCTAATAAGAGGAAGCAGGATCCTTAAGCCATGCTCTGGAAACATATAAAACTCTCCTCCTTTATCCCTATCTCCTTCCATCCTCCCTCTGACTTCCCCACACTTCCCTTGATGTACAGTCCATAGCAGCTCTGAGGGGAACCCAAAGGTTCTATCCCCAAGGTGCTGTGTCTCACCAGAAGCCCAAAAGCACTGCATGTGAACGAAGCTTCTGCAATCCTGAGCCAAATACTCTTCTCCCAAGGGGTTATCTCAGGTGTCTGTCATAGGGACCAAAAAAAAAAAAATTTGAATAAACTAATATTGGCTTCATAATTGTTTTGGCCTAAGACAGTTACGGAGAATTTCCTGTTTTGTCCTTTGTCATACGAGGGCTTTATGAACATTTTTCAGACTTTCTTAACTCCAGTTTCTCTCACCTACATTTGGGAACACCAGGACTTACCTGGGGAATTTACTAGGAAAACATAGGTATAAACATATTTAAAGAACATGACTCCTTGATCCAGATAGCTAATGCCTGAAATACATTAAATTGAGCCTGAGTCTTTACATACATTATCCTTGCTAATCTTAAGGAAATCACTGTACAGTATGGGGGATATGGGTTATTACGCCCTTTCAAAGGAGGAAACAGGAAGCTTGGGTTCAATGCCACAGTTATGGCATGAGGCTCAGTATTGGAATTCAGACTTCCACTCACAAGACCTTTGCTTTGCTATTCTGGTATATATTTTTTTAAATACATGCATAGTGAATGGACATCCATATGTTCACATTTGCATGTGTGGGGCACATGTATGGTGTGATATATGTGCACATGTGACTGACTGCATGTGGCGTTTCAAGACTAATGCCCAAAATCTTCCTCATCCCTCCCTATTCTTTGAGGCAGGACCTCTCATTTGGATGCAGAGCTCACCGGTACTGGCTTATCTGGGTACGCCCTGCCACTGTCTTTGGAGAGTTAGAATTACAGGTAGGAAGCTCTTCCCATCCAGCACTTACACACACCCTGGCATCTCCAAGTGCAGTTCTTGTGTTCGCATGTCTATGCTTTGAGTCTGAGTGATCTGTCCATCTCCACTCCAGTGACTTTATTAGTACCAAGGCCATTTCTACTGGAATGCTAACAGAGAAAAGGACAGGTGGAGTCGCGGTCTTCATACTGTCCCAGCACTAAGAGAATATTTATAATGATGGTTTCGGTTACACACCATGAAGTGGCTGGAATAAAAGGGTCAAGTTCTGTCTCACATAACAAGAAACACAGAAAATAGGAAGGATCATGTCTCATATTCAGGTGCAGAAGACTTGGTTCTTTTTTTTTTAAGATTTATTTTTTCATCTTTGTGAGTACACTGTCGCTGTCTTCAGACACATCAGACAGTCCCATTACAGATGGTTGTGAACCACCATGTGGTTGCTGGGAATTGAACTCAGAACCTCTGGAAGACCAGTCAGTGCTCTTAATCTCTGAGCCATCTCTTCAGCCCAAGACTTGGTCCTTTTATCCATGTTATATACATTGTGATCTATGCATGTATATTCATGACCACATGTGGGTACAATCACCCATGCATGACACCATGTCGAGGACACGGGTCCACATCAGGTACTTTCCTCTATTGCTCTCCATATTACTTTTTTAGACAGAATCTCTCATTGAACCTAGAGTTCACCAGTTTGGCTAATCTGGTTGGATATTAATGACCTGAGATCTGCCGATCTCGGCTTCCCCGATATTATTGTTATATATTATTGTTACAGACACAGGCTTCTGACTTCTATATGGGTGCCAAGGATCCAAAATGAGGTCCTCAGGTTTATGTGCAACTGTTTTACCTACTAAACTATCTCCCCAGACCCTTGCAGCTATTGCTGCATCAGATGAAGAACTATAGACTCCTACCACAGTATCTGCTCCTTGCTTAGTGCTCTCAGGATGGGTGGATGCATAGAGAAGTATGTTCTTTACCGAAGGATAGGAGAACTATCAGAATGAGTAAAACTCACCACCAAATTAACTAATGGTGCTTCTGTTTTGAGCCTACCTGTTGTTCCCTTAACCAAAGTATTTAGTTTCAGGTGATTATTGGGAATAGAACTGTAGAGAGAGTGGGCAAATGCTTTTCCCCCTAAAATTGTCTTCCTTTCTTTTCCTGACTTAAAATCTAACACTGCTACCTTCCAATATTTTATGTGAAATATAAGAAAAGTGATGGGCATTCTTATGGAGCCAAGTTTTATTAAATCAGTTCGGGACATGAATGGGCTTTTCTACACATCTATACTAATTGTGCAATGGTGTATGATTTTGGTCTACAGCTTCAATGTATCTTAAACATTTTGACTGTATTCATGCCCCTATTACTCTTTCTTATTCATGTTCTCCTTGCCTCATCCCAATCCCTAAGAGGCAGAGATAGTGACCTCAAGGATAAAAGGAATAAACTTTGATAGAGAAGAAATACATGAAATAAAGTTGAGAACATAATAGGGTGATTTGAAATACATAAGACTAGAAATTAGAACGATGTTTTGAACAATGTTTTCAGAGTGCTGAAACCACTCAAGTATGCGCCTACTGGTGACTCACTGAGGAATAGAATGAAATTGGGGTTGCACACCTGATACAAGATGTGCTTTCTTATTGTGTGTTAGGATGTGTGTGTGTGTGTGTGTGTGATATAAAGTATATGTGTGCATGCTTTTTTTGTGCTGTTGTCCATTTGTGTGCATGTACATGTGAGCATGTGCATATACATTTAGAGGTCCCAGGATGATGTGAGAAATCTTCCTCAAATGTTCCTCCACCTTATTCTTTGAAGCAGAATCTCTCAGCCAAACTAAGAGCTTGCCACCATGGCTGGTCTCACCCGGCAGCCTGCTCTGGAGACACCCCCCCCCATCTGTTGAGTCTAGACTTGCAGGCACTTATGTGGCATCTAGGGATCTAGACTGTGGTTCCCATGCTTACTCAGAAAACAGGTAACCACTGACCCATCTCCCCAGCTCAATTTTGTTAAATGTATATGTGTATGTGTGTGGGGAGGAAAGGAATGTATGCATATCTGTGGAAACACACCCCTGCTCACAGGTGTGGAAAACAGAGGTCAATATTGTTTGTCTTTCTCATTGTTTTCTACCTTGGATATAAGATAGGATCTTGTCCTGAGCCAGGAGCTAACTATTAACCTACACTGGCTGTCTTAGTCAGGGTTTCTATTCCTGCACAAACATCATGACCAAGAAGCAAGCTGGGGAAGAAAGGGTTTATTCAGCTTACACGTCTGCATTGCTGTTCATCACAAAAGGAAGTCAGGACAGGAATTCAAGCAGGGTTGTAAGCAGGAGCTGATGCAGAGGCCATGGAGAGATGGTCCTTACTGGCTTGCTTCCCCTGGCTTGCTCAGCCTGCTCTCTTATAGAACCCAAGAGCACCAGCCCAGAGGTGGCACCACCCACAAGGGGCCCTCCCCACTTAATCACTAATTGAGAAAATGCCCCACAGCTGGATCTCATGGAGGCACTTCCCCAACTGAAGTTCCTTTCTCTGTGATAACTCCAGCCTGTGTCAAGTTGACACACAAAACTAGCCAGTACACTGGCTGACCAGTGATCTACTGTCTTTGCCCCTCTGTGCTGGGGTTCTAGACACACTGCTACACCAAGTCTTGATATAGGCATTGAGATCTGACCTAAGGTCCTTCTGCTTACACAGTAGACATTTTTCCCATAGAGTCTTCTCCCCAAAAACTCAGATATATCTTTTAGGGGATTTTTCTAAGAACATAATAAAGTAGTATTTTTCAAGTGGTGGTCTTCCAAAATGTCTACTTTTCAGGCTTTAATTTTACTTCCTGGTATGGGGAGGATAAAGGCTGCCCTTTTGAACAGTCCATGCATATTGTAGAAACTACGTAATCCATGGACTCATATGATTAGCTCTGTGTCTAGAAAGAGGCCAGACATTAGCAAAAGTTTCACCAAACTAGGTTCTATCATGTGGTGGTGAGACAGTAACTAAACTGAGAGGCGTCCTTTCAAAAGGATACACGGAGGTCTTCAAAGCTGAGGATTCCGTGATGCATGCCTTGGAGACCAAGTGAGGGTAGATGGCATGCTCCTTTCCACTGCTGGGAGCTCACTCCTCCTAATGAGAAGGTTGGGGCGCACCTTGAACCTTATACAACCATATGCAACTGCAGAGGGTTTTGATTTCTCTTCTCCATGCTTTGCTATGTCCAGTGTTGTAATATCATTGCTATCTCAAACAGATATGACAGAGTTGTCTACTGGCTATAGAATTTGTCAAGCATGAGTAGGGACTGGAGCTACCCATAAACATAGAGCACTTTTGTCATCTTTGTCTGGTAGTGGTTTTGATAAGATTGAAAATAGCCTCAACTTTAACTTCTGTAATACTAAGTGTGCGCACATGTGTGCATGTGCGTGTGTGTTAGAACAAGGGACTTTAAATGTCAAAGGTGATCATCTTCTGTAAATGCCTAAGCCTCACCACATTTTCTGAGTTCATTGACTTGACATTTGCTTCTCCTTTTTGGAAAAAAAAATGTTTTTTCAACATTAGTCCTCAATCCAGTGACGTAAAGAGAGTCAACCTTGGGGAGATTCTCAGGGAAGTCCCTCCAGGAGCCTGAGGGTGTGTCTCCTTCAACAGAAAAACCCTTATCAAGTGAGTCTTTGCAAGTTGCTTTAAGAACACCTGAGTGATTCTCCCTAAGTTTTCATTAGTTAAAAGTTGTTGCTACCTGCCTATTGTTCTTCCACACTGGCATCAGGAAGCAGAACAAACAGGGGAAGAATTCCCAAAGCACTCAATCAAGGCATGCGGTGAAATTTTAGAAATCTTCCACTGACTGAACCACCTGATTTTTAAAGAAACTAATTCAATAAAAAATGATTTATATTTAAGAAAATAGACTGGTAACCCAGTCAGGAAAGTGCTTGCCTCACAAGCAGGGAAACACAAGTTCAAGACTGGAAATCCATGCTCTTCAATAGAAGAGGTGGGGAGAGGGTTGTGGAGGTGGAGACAGGCTTCCTTGGGGCTTGAGGGATACGCAGCCCATCTGAACCAGTGAGTTCCAGAACAGTAAGTAAACATGTCTCAGAAAATTTCACTGGATAACACATCCATGCGCAAGCACGCATGAGCACACACACACACACAGAGAGAGAGAGAGAGAGAGAGAGAGAGAGAGAGATTATCTGACTCTCCTATGCTGACAGTTCAAGGTTCTATAATAGCTGACCACTCTATCTGTGCAGAATCTCCTGCCTGGCATCACTACACAAGGATATTTTTTTCTCCAGCCAATCAAACAGTGAGTGGGCACTGACCCTCCTGTGTCTTTCACTTCTCCTGACCTTTGTCTCTCTATGTGGTAATCTGATATATATTTCTTGTCCTCTCTGAGCATTTCCTAAATAAAATTCAAGTTGTCCTTTCTCTATATCTTCTAAACGCTCCCCCGCCTCCAACAGTTCCCACTGTACACAGCATCCTTCTCTGGTATTCTTGCCCTCATCTTTCAAGTATTACCATATTACACTTGAACATGTACATATGTTATTTGCATCATGGAGATGTTCAGTCCTCAGCCCTGCTGTGTATTTGTCTATATAACTGGTACTTACCGTGCTCTACACATGGCTGACGTCTATTATGCTAGCTAATGTGACTCTTTAGGGGCTCAAGTTAAGTCATCTTAATCAAAGACAAAGTGATAGACTACTGTGGGAACATTATAAATACTCTCATCTCTTTGGCCCAGATGCCTGAAACAGATGGGCCACTTAATAGACAGTGGGTGTCTTGAATAAAACACCTCCTCTCTTAAAGCTTCTGTTTTGTCTATCTACAAAACTGAAAGAAAAATAATGACTTTCCTTCTCATTACCTAAGCTTAGGATGATAGCCAAGTGTAATGTCTTAGAAGGTGTTTTATGTAATAGTTAGAACCTTAAAAATATGAATGTGTGGGGCTATGGAGATGGTTCACTTGGTAAAGTGCTTGTAGTGCAAACATGAGGGTCTGAACAATTTGTTCAATCTCCAGGACAAAGTGGGGTAGGGAAGGAAGCAGTGTAGTGACAGAGCTGGGGAGGCAGAAACTGGGGCTTATTTGTCAGTTCTTATAGTCAACTTGAGAGCTTCCAGGACAGTAGACGACCCATTTCCAAAGTAGAGTTGGATGGTACCTGAGAAATGATGCTTGAGGATGATCTTTGGTCTCTATATGTACACACAGGCATAGGAACCCATCCTCTCTCTCTCTCTCTCTCTCTCTCTCTCTCTCTCACACACACACACACACACACACACACACACACTCACACACTCACACACTCACACACACACACACACACACACACACACTTGACAAAAATAAACATGAATTTTAGAAACCTTGTGTAAAATGTAATGACAAGCTCCCAAGACGATGCACTACAGATTACCTTCAGGTGTGTTTAAGTTCCTTTAAAACTGTGGCATGGACCAAATGGCTGGCCACCTCTTACAGTGGAAGCCTGAAGGAATGAAGAGGCAATTGGTTATGGTACAATTAAAGACAGCACCAGAATCAGAGCCCGTCGGAGCTCTGGTTGGCAGTTTTGAGTTTGACTGCAGTAAGGCCACTTTTCCTTCCACCCTTCTTCAAACTCTATTACTCAAAGATGGACACAAAACAGCATGCAGAAAACATCAGTCTCCCCAAAGTCCCAGGAACTCTCCATTCACATAAGTGACTCCCCTGAATTCATAATCCATATCTCTTCTGGGGTATTTTTCCACACTTTGTGCCCCTACTTAAGTCCGATTTTGTTTTTTGGTTCAAATCTTCAGTTTCATTTTATTTAATTCATTTCTATTACTGTCTTTAGATTATGTGTATATGTGTGCTGAGATACATGGATGTGAGTATACTTGCCCAAGGAGTCCACAGGCAGATCCTCCTCACCTAGGAACCAAACAAGGGATTGTCTAGAAAAGCACATGTGCTATTGATTGATGAACTGTTTTCCCATCCTCTTTATTGCTAAAATCCTATTAGAAGTCTCCACTTGGATGTCCCAGAAGACTAAAGGAGGAGCAGGAGATGATGACAGTGACAATGAAGAAGAAGAATGAAGAGGAGGAGGAAGAGGAAGAGGGAGAGGGAGGGGAGGGAGAGAAGGGGGAGGAGGAGGAAGGGGATGGGAAAGGAGGAGGATGAAGAAGAGGAAGAGGAAGAAGGAAGGGAGGGGGAGAAGAAGGAGAAGGGGAAGGAGAAACAACTAACCTTGTTGTTTGTTACAGTTGCAAATACACTCACCAGCTCAGGAGTTGGCCCTAAACCGGGGGTGCTGGTTTGGAAAGCTGTAGAACCTCTGGAACATCAGAACTGTTTGTCAAATGAAGGCTATTGCCATGCTCAGCTTCCTGTACTCTTGAGACATGAGCAAGCTGCGCAGCTAACTTGTACTGTGATGGACCAGCCTCACCTGTTGCCATGACTCCCCTATGAAGATGTTGTGAAACTCCTACACTGTAAACCAAAGGGAAGCCTTCCTCCCTTAAGTTGTACCTCTCCGTCTTTCAGCTGATGAGAAAATTAACTACTACATCTCTCCCCCCCCCCATGGCTTCCATTCAAACCACTTTGGGACTCATACCTCCTTTGGTGTCTGTCTCAGAACTCTCATGAATATCCTCCCAGGTGCTAACCCTAAAACAGTGGAAACTAACACAAGCTTTCTTAATCCTGGTTGCTGGTGTTTCCAGCACTATCCATCCCATTCATCAGTTCATACACATCTGTATGAATCAGTGCAGGTGACCTTTATCTTGCCTCTTGACAGCTTGGATTATTATCTAATTCAACTCCTCTCTGTCTGTAACCACACATATCTCTCTAAGATGTGCACGTCATCCTCCCTATTCCTGGTTTACAATCTTTCATGGAAACTTTCTTTGCTTCTATGAGGGAGCTATGAGGTGGGCTACACATTTAAATTCCTCCCTGTGGTGGCTGTAATCTCCCACCAAGATTATCTCTCTGTTTTCTTTGGCCTCATTTGAAAAGTCAGTGTCCCCTGGGACACTGTCCTATTAACCCACTGCCAGTTAACACAGCTGAACTTAACCCAAGTAACAGTTATTCCTTCCCATGGCCTCCTGCAGGCCCATGTGCTTGCAGGGGAAGCTTGAAGTCGGCTTCAGAACAGCATCATTCCATTACCAGCTCTTCTCAGTTCTCGTAGCTCTTTGAGATACAGCCGCAGTGACTAGTACCTGAAATGCTTGTCCTCCGTAAACAGAAAAGGACAATCCCCTCCCCTTCCTCCATTCACATTTTCACGGCCCTAAAGTATTCTATCTCTGTGATACAATTCAATATTGTCAATCTTGTTTAATTCAGGAAATCTTCCTAAAGGATCCTGCTCTGGCCATCCCATACTCCTCTACCCATTTTGGATAGGTGTATTAAATGCATACCATTAGCACTTCTTACATGTTACGATGAAATAATGTGAAGCTCAGGCATATGTATTTACTACTTCTGATTATTGACTTTGAAGCCCATGGTAGCAACTATTTCTTAACCCACTAATTACCTTTACTGCTAGAGACCATTTTTTTAATGAAAATTCTAGTTTCACATGATGCATTTTATGAGTTGTTGGACAAGGTCCTCCAGAAACTCTCTAATCAGGCTGCTCTTGATTGCCCACCAGGACTACTTGATAAACCACTGCTGCTGAAAACTCCATGCACCTTGGAGACAAGACACAGAGACATCAAGCTGGAGCTGAATGGGAAGGTATTCACACTGATTAGCTCACATACAGCTAGAAGATGCTTGCTATTGGGGCCACTGGGATAGAAAGTGTGCTTTTACTTAGCTATAGATGTTGGACGCCCACTGGGATAAGAGTAGCATGTTGTTTGGTGGACAATCAACTGCTTTCTGATTGGACTGGAAGAGTGTTCAGTGGGAATGAATACGTATCTGGTACTGTAAATCTGGTCAAAAGCTTTGTCTGTGGAAGTCACAAACCCTGGAGTATCGGGATCTCCTGGCAATTTTTTTGCTGAAAGGAAAGTTAAACTACTTTCTCAATGTGTTTATCTGTAACCATAAACTAGTGCTGCCTCCAGAAACTTCCTTTTTATGGGAAATAATTAATGCAATATCTCATAGCTAATTAAATTTATGAGAATGAAGTAACTATTGAGTGATTTGCCTTGAACATGGTATCTTTAACAGTATCCTCACACCAGGGTCCAGGAAAAGAGGAAGAGAAGAATTATAAGAATCAGAAGATGGGGATGCACTATATGGTGCTGTCTTCTCGATATGACAGTTGGGATCGAGACCATACAGCAGCTGTGGTGATCTACACAAGACTTGAACCAAAGACATAAAAGTCAGAGAGGAGTTAGTCAAAAAAAAAAAAAATAAAATAAAATAAAATAAAATAAATAAATAAAAAGAATGGAGTCAGCAGAAATGGGAACCAGAGAAAGTGATTGTATACATGTATAAAATTGTCAAAATTAAAAATTAATGAAAAGCATTTTAAAAGAGTCTGGATCTACATTCTGTTAATAATGCAGAATAGAAGTTTCTCAAATGGGGAAAAGTGTGGACTTGTAATATAGGGAGATGTGTTGTATATACAAAAACTAAAAGCCTAAAGACACCAGAGCAGTTTGTAACGCTCACTCACCTGGTATTAACTATATTATAGAGTTCCCAGGAAGAAGCATAAGACTTGGGTTAGAAAGCATAGCCTTGCATGACCATCTGCATTATACTAATGTCTAGACTTTCTAAGAACCTTCAACCAGCACAATTTGTTGTCCTTTGAATTTGTTATTTGTAATAAAAGACTTAACCATACTCACTGCTTTGATATAGAAAGTCACCTCCAGAAGATAAAAACATCTTGTTGTGCTTTTTTAAAAACATGAAATTAATTACAGAAGATAAACAGCTTTAGAATTCCCAGGTGCTTGGAAACTGGCTGTAAGTCCAACAACCCCATGAGGAGGGGCCAGTGGGTACCTCTAGTCTCAGTGTCCATACACGCATATACTTCCACAAACACACATGTACTCCCATGATGATACGCACACATATACATATATTTTAATAAAATAAATATTTCAAAAAAGGAGCTCTGCTAGGAATTTACAAATGTTTGTTGGATGCATTATGTTCATGGAAAGGAATTGCATTATTGGTAATACCTCTATGGTTGTTTTCTATCAGAGTCTGTTCCCCTAAGATCCACCATTTCCCCATGATTTTGAGTTGTTTCATCTTGTTTTAAGGACATTTTAGCTTCTGGTATCTATATCTATATCTATATCTATATCTATATCTATATCTATATCTATACCTATACCTATACCTATACCTATACCTATACCTATACCTATACCTATATCTATATCTATACCTATATCCATATCTACATCTCTATCTATATATATCATATCTATTTATGTCTGTATTAGATATATGCTTAGACAAGTTCATCATGTAAAACCCATATCATGTGGAATCCTAAACATTATTGAGGTGAACTGCTCTCCCTTATTTTTCCATCCTTGAATCACCATTTTTACAAAATGGCTTCCTTGCTTCTGAAGGATAATCAAGAGACAAAGTGGTTATGCCCTAGGCAACACGCAATCTCTTTAGCCAAGTGTTTATCAGAAGGCATTGCAGAAACCCATTAAGTCACCTGAGTCAAAGACCCAGTGAATCATTCTAAGCCTCCACCCAGATCAACTTTTCCCTCTGGTAACAATTATATTTTCTCACCCCCACCCCTACTACCATACAATCCCATTTCCAACCAATACATACTCACCCTGAGTTCCAAGATCATATAAGATCTCCTTGCTTGGTACCCACAAAGGGACATAAAAAATAAAGTATCAATGCCTTTTTGTTTAGTGTCTCACTGTAAGAAAATATTTTCCTTCAAATTTAGCCTTAAAAGTGCTGTAGCCAGCTATGCGTTTTAGCTTCACATTTTGATTCCTTAGCAAGATGAATGCAAAAATAACATATTTTACATGCAACTATTCAAGTGTTGAGTACTAACTTATTAGTTATGCAAAAAATTAACCTAATTTGCATGATTAAGTATAGTGTGAGTATAGAATCAATGAATCTGAGAATTGAAAGTGTGGGGGTTCTGCAGTTAATGAGACTAGATGAAATCCATGCCCTGTCATTTCGCAGTAAGCAAATTAATCAATTTCCATCTAGTAGAATAATAGCTCTCTCAGAAGCCAAACCTTGAGATTCAGTATCGTACTATACAGAGCCTTAAGCCGCAATGTCTCCTTGGACAGTGATCATGGCAACCAAAGGCCCCAAGCTAAATGATAAAAATGAGCATGGTGAGCAGTCTGTATCAGGACGCTCACTCGATTTTCTTGGTAATTTTTAGAAGGCAATATTCTCAAGTCTTATGTTACAGATGGGGAGCATAAGACACGAAATGAATGTACTGGCTCAAGATCAAGAAGATATGAATTGAGTACATGAGGTGTGATCCTAGAATCCACACATTAAATCACAGTAACCTCCACATACATCTTCTCTCCTTAAAGTTTAAAGAGAGATGATTTTGAAGTTATGAAAGGTCGAAGTTGCATTTGAAGTAAGTCATGGAGTAATGTAAGTAGATGTAAGGTTGGCCATTCAATTGGCCATTCAAAGACACATGCACAAGAAGCAGAAAAAGGGAAACAAAACAAATCAAGGAATAGGTAGGAAGAGTTTAGAGTGATAAACCAGAAAGTCCCATTACTATCTTGAAGTTATAAGCGATCCAATTAACTTACTACTCTAAAATAGTTACAGCAAATCCTTATCCTGTGCTAAAGTCATACCCAGAACATTCTAGAAAGACTCCCATCTCAGGGATCTAAAAGAAAAACAACGAATACCAGCACCACAACAACCCAGTCTCTTCATACCACACTATGTCATCATTGACTGGAGTTGGTCTCAGTCCTGCTAAAGTAAACACCCTGGATTTTGCTGTGTGTTTCTCTCTTCTACCCACTGTCCATTCCCC
Source organism: Apodemus sylvaticus (assembly GCF_947179515.1). Classification (NCBI taxonomy): domain Eukaryota; kingdom Metazoa; phylum Chordata; class Mammalia; order Rodentia; family Muridae; genus Apodemus; species Apodemus sylvaticus. The sequence goes on along the minus strand of NC_067485.1, from coordinate 75,527,368 downwards.
CTCCACAAGTATGCCCATCATATACTTAAAGTCACGAACCCTTCTCAGTGGAGCCGACATGTTCTAGATGCTGAACAAGTTTCTTAAAGCCACTTCACAGAACCAGCTGCTCATCCCACTCACGTCTAAAACAACCATTGGCTTCAATATCATCTTTCCACCCATGGTAAGCCTTGTGAGCCTTCATGTCTTGCCTCAGTTACCAAGTCCACAGGGTTTTCCCACACCCACCCAAGCAGTTCTACCAGCCAAGGGAGCCCAAGGCCAATGACACTGAAGACAGAACCAGTAGTACTTGAGTAGATGGGTGTGTGGAGTAGCTATTAGTGACTTGTTGCTTCTCACCTAAGTCAAGAGCAGCCAAGTAAATCATTCCAGTTCTGATAAGGGAAGAGGCAATGTAGGTCAAGAAGAGTCTCACCATGTCTAACTGAACTCATCTGCAGTGGAGCTACAGGATATGTACAAAAGTGATTAGTAACCTATCTCATAAAAATTTAGCATGATAATGACAATGGTAGCTCTAACCCCATGCCAGGCATTATTATGTTAGCATCTTTTACTCTAGTTCTTTGAGGCTGGTACTATTGTCACCATTGCTCAGATGTGGAAACTGAGGTACATAACAGTTAAATAGCCTTTCCCAATTGTATTTAAAAGTGAGGAAGACTAAATCTATACTTCAATTTGCCTTCAAAATCTTTCTCCCCACCACTTTGCTACAGAAAGTTAAAAGTAGGAGCTGTCATGATTTTGATTTTTCTTTATCTTTTTGACTTTCAGATTTTTCTATTTTTGGTTTTTGTTTGAAACAAGAACACTTGTGGCCCAAGACTTCCCAGAACTCATGAGGTAGCTAAGAATGAACTTAAACTGTTGATCTTTCTATATGCACACCCCAAATTCTGGTACTACAGGTGTGTATCATCACCTTTGTCTTGTACCCTTTTTCTGAAAAAAAAAAAAACCCACCCAGTATATATTTCAGGCTTTGCCTAGCACCAAATTCCTGTCACAACTATATAACTCCACCACCATAATCCAAGGACCAGGGTAGATAATATTTTAACACTATTCTATTAACACCTATTTCTAGGCATGAGGGTATGAAGTTCATATTGTTTTCACATAACCACAAAATAGTATTTTAATTTTATCAGCCATTTAAAAGGACACAAATCATTCTTAGTTCCCAATCCATATAAAAACAGGTGGTAGATAAGATCGGAGTCAAAGGCTATAGCTTGCAGAGCCTTGATCAAAAGGTTGGAATGTAATTAAAATAAAAGACTTGTGGGGGAAAATATGAATCACAGTTATTTGTCCACTATGTTTGCATTGCATCCATTTAAATTCTCAAATCACTTTCAGTCTTCCTGCTTTGACTGATCTACACCAGCACAACCTACTTCTTTTTTTTTCAGTTTTGTTAAGTTTATTTTTGAGATGATGATATGATTGTAACATTTCTCCCTTCCCTTTCCTCCCTTCAAATCCTCCCATATACTCCCCCTAGTTCTCTTTCTACTTCATGCTCTTTTTTCTTTTTTTTCTTTTTTTTTAAATTTTATTCGATATATTTTTTATTTACATTTCAAATGATTTCCCCTTTTCTGGTTCCCCACTCCCCGAAAGTCACATAAGCCCCCTTCCCTCCCTCTGTTCTCCCACCCATCCCTTCCCACTTCCCTGTTTTGGTTTTACCTTATACTGCTACACTGGGTCTTTCCAGAACTAGGGGCCACTCCTCCATTCTTCTTGTACCTCATTTGATGTGTGGATTATGTTTGGGGTATTCCAGTTTTCCAAGCTAATATCCACTTATTAGTGAGTACATAACATGATTGATCTTTTGAGACTGGGTTACCTCACTTAGTATGATGTTCTCCAGCTCCATCCATTTGCCTAAGAATTTCATGAATTCATTGTTTCTAAAGGCTGAATAGTACTCCATTGTGTATATATACCACATTTTTTGCATCCACTCCTCTGTTGAGGGATACCTGGGTTCTTTCCAGCTTCTGGCTATTATAAATAGGGCTGCTATGAACATAGTGGAGCATGTATCCTTATTACATGCTGGGGAATCCTCTGGGTATATACCCCGGAGTGGTATAGCAGGATCTTTCGGAAGTGACATGCCCAGTTTTCTGAGGGACTGCCAGACTGATTTCCAGAGTGGTTGTACTAATTTGCAACCCCACCAGCAGTAAAGGAGTGTTCCTCTTTCTCCACATCCTCACCAACATCTGCTGTCTCCTGAGTTTTTAATCTTAGCCATTCTGACTGGTGTAAGGTGAAATCTCAGGGTTGTTTTGATTTGCATTTCCCTGATGACTAGTGAAGTTGAATCCAGTGCAGATCTGCATGGTTAACAAGCTCTATGGCCTTGGGCAGTTTACTTAACTCTAAGCGACAGCTTCCTCATTGTAATAAGCAGTTATCCGAGAGGTTGATTTTTGTAGGCATTGAATTAAAAAATAGATGTCAAGAAATTTTCAATGATTCCACAGCATGTTGTAAACTTTCAGTAAATAGTAACTCTATTACAGCTCATATTACTATTACTATTGTCAAAATCATCCACCCCGATTTAAAACACAAAATCAAAATAGCACATCACTTGAAGCTCTCTTCTTCAAGACGATTGATGAATTTCACCTTGAAGGTGACTAAAAGTCCTTTAAGTCTCTTTTCCAAGGTTCTTCCTACAGGATAATTAAATCATATCTAAAACACTGCCTTCCTTCCAAAAAGAGAGCATACTTTATTCTAGCAAAGGGTTTAAAAAAATTAATTTATGCATCTCACCTAACACAATTCAGTCCCCAAGCTAGTCTATCAGTGACTAGCTATGCACTAATCTTCAGTCATAGCCAACATCTCATTCCCTAGCCTTAGCTTATTTGGGTGTTTATTTTCAGCGTTTGTGAGCCACAGTAAAAATGGAAAGATACAAATATCTAGCATAATGAACTTCTATACTTTAGGAGGACCATATTCATGTAGTAATTAATTGATCTCTGTGTGTATAGAATACTTCTTGTGGCACATAATAAAGGTATCAGTGCTATCTAAGACCAGTTACTCATAACAATGGCTAGATCTCCTCTCCTTGAACATATCCTATGTGTCTGGCATCATGGATTCTCTAACCATTTGGTCTCTGTGCTCTCAGCATGAGTTACTAAAGATTAGATATGCAAATAAAATGCTTAAAAAGACCCAGACATCACCACTGTCTACGTGTGGGCCAAGGAAAACCATGACTGTGCTAAAAGTCATCAAGTTCCTTTGTTATCTGAGACTCGACTGTTTTCAGCTCAAAAGACTTGTGGGCAGGTAGCTTTGGTGAAGTTCACCATTTATCTGCTCGAGAATCAGCTGAGCGTGACTTAGTTATCTGACACTCTTTTTCAGAGGACTGATGGGCTGTGTTCTCAGAAGGGCCTGGCAATTCATCAGCAGCAAGAATGAGAGATGGTTCCCAGAAAATGTCTCCCTGTCATCTTGAACTTTGTGTATGGCGGGAGCCAAATGTCAGGTCTAATAGTTTGAATAGCAAGAAGAACCCTGACCATGACATGTGAGAAAGACACAAGGTCTATAATTTTGAAAGCATGTTTGGATGAAATCAAGTAAGCATGGCCCAGATGATGGAACAGTTAAGGCTCTTCACCAGAGAAACTTGGAGCAAGTAGGGATGGGTCTGTGTATGTTAGCAAGCGGACGCTCAGGTTTCTTGCTACAGCTAATCCCATCCTTTCTAATCTCTTTTCACTGTTGACTTTGCTGTTTAGTCAAGTAAGTGCTTTTTCTATTGCTCAATTATTTCATTAAGCATTTTTCCTAGCACTTTAAAATTGATCGATGAACTAAATGACTAATAGTGAACCCAGTTAACTTAGCTAATCCCTGTTCGGTTATATTTCTTTATAAAACTAGGCACCCTCGGAAATGAATAGATAGATCACTAGATATGTAATTCTTTTATTTGTCAGAGCTCATTTCTAACACACTTACTTACAAGATCCTAAAACACTGTCCCGTCCTTTTTATCTTTTCTTTTCTGCCAGCTACTTCTTTGAGAATGTTTTCATGCCTCTGGTTTCCTGTTAGTGAACTCAAATAAAAAAATTCTTAAGAAACCCTCACTATTCCAGTGCAAATAATGTTTTATTTAAAGTTAATGATGTCTAATGGCAAGTAGTGAATGTCTAATAGCAGCATCTCACACCTTCATAACAACTCAGGAAGAATAAAATTCTTCCAACCATCTTTCACTTCAAAACTGTAACTCCAGGCTTGTTTTATCTGCATGCATTTGCTTCCCAATCCATCAATCCATTACCCAGTTTTAAGAGGGTAATAGTAGACATTAGGGACTACTGTAAACACAGCGCTCAGAATTCTTCCAAGAAAGCAACAGATAACTGAAGCGTAATTCATCATCCCCTGCCAGAGAAACAGGGGATTTGTGGGAAATCCTGTTTCTGCCCCTTTCTCTCCTACAAAACTAAAACATGTTGATTTCTCTTTGCCCTGCTAGAGACCAAATCCAAGCCCTTACCTATTCTCCACAAATATTCTATCAAAAAGCCATACCTTTAGCCCTTAAAACAACAATTTTTGAACATGGCAATATATCTATTTTTCCATTACCTAATTTATAAAGAAAGTTAATGGGACACAAGATCACAAAGTGATAGTGCAGTTATTAGTTTATTCATCCTCATATAGATTAGGTATGTAAGATAGAGTCTAAACTGTCCCTACCTTCAAAATTTCCCAGGTATACTAAGATAACAAATAAATGCAAAACCAGAAAGTCTGTTTGCATGATGCTCATGGAGGCTATTTGATAGAACAGAGTCCACTGTGCAAGTACGCAAAGCTCAGGGACAAAGCCCAATATTTCAGAGATACAAAGGATTCCCACGACTGAAACTTGAATTGTGTACTCACATCCCTCCAGGACCCATAGTGGAACTAAGAGTGTAACAGAAGCAGAGAAGACCATTCGCTAACATTGTGTAGCTGAAACCACTGCAAACACAAGGAGACCTACAGTGGTGAGCAAACGGTAGTACTTTCTGGATAAACTGAGGTCTTGGAAAAATATTTCATATGGTTAGCTATCAAAGCAGAAGTCTGCTGCAGAACATAACGGTAGTGCAGAGACAGAGCTAGCAGAACGGACCCAGCAAGCATCCAGCTCAAGTCTTCATGAAAATTGCAAACCCCTCACTCCAAGGAAACCCCATGCAGGAGTTAATTTGTGAGAACCTATATGTTCATAGAACTCGTTGGATATAACTGGGAAGGGGAAACGGGAAGGGGAATTAACAACCAATTGTGAGCTTAACTCCATAAAATTCATGTCAAAACTGATTGTTCTGTTCATACTACAGCTATGATACTGTAGTTTTACAGAGGAGTCATGACGGGAAAGTTATAAAAGCTACATCAGATATAGTGTGTAAGCACTGGAGATGGATAGGTATATGTTTGACAATTACAAAATGCTTTATGCACCTCTCAGTTGATGAAATAACACTGAATGCTAGTAGTTTGTGCATGTTTATTTAGGACCTAGAGACCATCTCGGTTCTAAATGGCACACTCTCCATCCTTAGTTTTGTCTTGATCTGTCATTTTAATCATCTATAAACATTGTTGGCATTTTTATGCATATTAAAAATAGAGGTAACACGCAATTAGGCATTTTGTGAATGGGAGTTCAGTCAAAAACTTTTAGTCATTATGACAAATACCTGAGGGAAGGTGTGTAAAAGAAGAAAATTTTATTTTGCCTAGGCATTCAGGGGTTTTGGTTCATATTTGTCTGACTCCATCTTTTTTCCTGGGCCACTGGTGAGCTAAAACATAACAGAATGTGAGGCTGTTCAAAGCTTCATGGCAGTGAGAAACTAAATAAGAGAAATGAAGGGAAACGTGTGTGTGTGTGTGTGTGTGTGTGTCTGTGTGTGTGTGTGTGTGTGTGTGTAAATATATGTGTAAATATATTTCAGAGTTTCTAATATGAAAACTAATGACCTGCTATAATTCTTTGACCTCTGCCTCATTTGAATCCTCTCAAAGACAATAAAGACATGATAAGCAGAATTTTCAGTGCTCCCAAAAACAGCCAATGCCTTCCTATTTGGCATTCCATGGCCACAGTATTTGATCACTGCCAATCATAAGTATGAGCAGACTTTGCTACTGTAAGTCATCAGTGTACACCTTCTGTGTCCTTACAGCCTTGGGGATCATCAGGCCAGACTCGCAGGGATGGGTAATGTTACATCTAACAAGTGGAATTTAGAGGGAACTAAAACTAAGTGACATAAGTAATTTCTACTGCTTCTGTTTTGCAGAGAATCCTGAAGTTCCAAAGATAGGACAGTGTGGTGGCCTTGTTGGAGTAGGTGTCTCTTTGTTGGAGGAAGTGACCGGTGGGGGGGGGGGCAGGCTTTATAAGGTCACATGGTCAAGCCAGGCCCAGTGCGGCAGCCATTTCCTGCTGCCTCAGCTCCTTCTTCAGCACCAAGTCTGCCCGCATGCTGCCATACTTCTGGCCATGAAGATAAAGGAATAAACTTCTGAACTGTAAGCCAGCCCCAATTAAATGGTTTTCTTACAAGAGTGTCATTGTAGTCATGGTGACTCCTCACAGCAATAAAACCCTAACTAAGACAGACAGTGAGGAGCATGTGTACAGAGGTCCTATGTAGGCTTGGCATATGTTGCCTCTATATCCCCTCTCTGAAGTTGTCATTATGTTTTAAAAGCAAACATTCCATGAAGGCTTGGTCACAGTCACCAAACACACGTCACCATTCACCATGGAGATCTCAAAGGTTGGCAATTAACATCCTGAATTAAACACATTTATTTTTACATGTATCTATTGTTTGTGGGCATTTACATGCACATGTATTTGCTATGCTACTCATGTGGGGATCAAATAGCAACTTGCTGGAGGCCTCTTCTTCCAGGATTACCAGGATTGGCAGTGAATGCTTTTACCCACTGAGCTCTCTTGCAAGCCATCTGACCATATTTATTATTCGTTTCTGGCAAAATAAACCTTAATTTTAAACAGAGCCATGCCCAATTATTTGCATAATGATTCTGTTGATAAAGTTTCACAGCTGTGACAGAGACCATAAGACCATGAAAAGTAAAACCTGGCGTGGGACCTTTAAAACTGTGTTTGCCTGCCACTGTTTTAAAATGTCTTATTTGTGCATAAATTGTGCTGCTTGAAATTTTGTATTAAAAAAAGCACTCTCTAAAGATTTTTCTGTCTTCCATCAATGTTTTGATTTTTTGTTGTTGTTGTTTTTTTCTTTTGTTCTGTTTACTCGCTTCCTTTTCTCGAGTGCCTGGGATTGAACTCAGGGCTTCGTGCCTGCCGGGCAGCTGCTATGCCCCTGCATTGCCTCCCCAAGCTTCTCCTCTTTTCTTTTTTCACTGTGACCACGCCCATAATGTATTGTCTTGCTGTTTCTAACATGAGATTCAATTCTCAAGACCTTTGTAAATAAGGCGAGGTGTTTCACTCCATAGATTCTGCCTAAAGAACTTAATCAATTTGTGTTATCTTCTCTTTCCTCAAATTTTAACTTTTTAACACTTTTGTATGAGAACGGTTAAGGAACAAGCACTATGTACAGGTGGGGGCAACTGTGTACCTCTGTGTGGAGACCAGAGGTCTCCTCCTTTGTTGTCCACAGTTCAACATTCACTAAATTTGTTCACCAGTAGGTAAGGCTGGTTGGCCAGTGACCCTACAGATCCACCTATCTCTGATGGGATTAAAGGCACCCTGCTTTTTGACATGGGTGCTGAGTATCTGAACTCAGTTCCTCATGCTTGCGAGTGAGCATCATGCACTGAGCCATCTCCCCCCTTTTCTCTTTGCTTGAGATCTTGGTTTCTTCATTTCCAGTCAATCCCGTTTCTGCTAGGAGTTTTCTGCTCTAAGGAATATTCAGTGGCTGCCTAACAATATCTGCTAGTTTTAACACAAATCACACCCCTCTCGGTGCCCACTCCAACATGACATCTACACTGAACAGCCCTTCTTTCTTGACCAGGGAGCTGGCTAAAATGTCAGCACAATGCTAAAGGGCGTTGCCAAGCCACTCTCTCCACGCGCTGATTACCTGGCAGGACTTAGTAAAACGTTGAACCCTAACAATGCCTTCTCAATGAAATTCCATGGTAACATCTTTCTGTAGAAAGCAGTCCCAGGGTGAGGCTGTTTCTTTAAGGAAATATACGGATGGTACACTCTTCTTTTCCCAATATTCAAAATTAAGCCTCTCCAAATAGCTTACACATCGAAGTTTATAACCTCAGCCTACACAAGTCCAGTGCAAAAAGATCTACTGCCTGCAGGCAGAGCGAGGAAGCTCTTTAAAGATGAATCATTTTCATAAATGAGTGCAGAGGGAGGTCAGGCCAGGGGACAGAGAAGGTTACGTGTGTGCCTGAGATAAGGCCTCATCCATCCTCCTCTGACTGTCAGGTCTTGATGGGTGAACGTTGCCTTGAGCTCCCATAAAACATGTTGTTTGCAGAAAACTTGCAGGTGGTTCATAAAAAAGTCCAAACTGTTGCCATGAAATTTATCTCCCACTGTGGGATCTGTTTATAATAGAAGCAAAGGATCTCAAATAGAAATTAAGTATCTCGGACTGACTTATATTGGCTGGGGGGGAGGATTGAAAAACCCAACCTGCTTCTCCATCGTTGTACTAAAAATGTCAAAGTATTTGTATTGATGACATCTTGACAAGATACGAGTATGTTCAAAGGGAAAATAATGTCTATTGTGTTCTTGCTCCTTATCCCTGGGGTAAGAAGAGACTGGGTGAGATTTTATAGGAAGAATGCAATCAGACAACCGAACTCTTCATCACGTTTTATTTCTGAAGAATGTCAAGGATTGGTTATTTACAATTCCTCCATCTGCATGGTCAAAGTGAAAAGGGCATCTCACTTTTTTTTTTAAGGTATAAGAGGATATTTATTATCTTGAAGCCATGAAGAGATTGGGGGCAATGGTAATGTTGGCCATAATTTGAAGTATCTCCATATAGAAATTGGGAGAAAATGCTGATACAATTCGTGTAGATAATTCAGACCCTAAAACCTCTGTCACTTGAGAGAGAGAGATAAGTGAGGGAGAAGCACTAAATTTTGTTTGTGTTGCTTTTCCAGAGTTGTGTTTATAATTGACTCAATTTATCACATTCCAGGTGCATATACCTGCACTGTGGTTTTAGGTTGCTGAGAAGACGAGTGCTCGTAAATCTTGGGTTGATGAATTTAGCACATACATAGGGAAGGATATTACATAGAGGATGATTCACTGAATCCAAGCATGCTTTAGCTGGTAGTGACCTTGGAGAAAATGGAAACCAAGATTCCAGACTCCAACCACTGTCACAGTAGTTGAAAGTCTGCAAATATAAGGGCAAGGGGTACAAATACATTTGCAATAGTGAAGTCTAGGTCTCTACTGTGATTTCAGTATGAAATATGGCCAATAGACTCAGGCATTTGAACGTTTGGACCTCAGCTGAAGGATTGGGAGGGCTGTGGAACCTTTGGGAAGTGGAAACTTGCTTGAAGAAGTTGGTGCCTTGGAGGAGACACTGGAGTTTTGTAGCCTGACCCTATTTACCCATGCAACATGACCAGCAGTCTATCAGACCTACAGCCATGTTTTCCTGGCAGTAATGGACTATATCTCTCAAACCGTACACCAAAATAAATCCTCTTATCCAAGTTGCTTCTTATAGGTATTTTTTGTCAGGGCAATAACAAAAGTAACTAACACCAGTCTCCATCCCATCCAAAAGCAGGCCTACCACAGCTTTTACTATTCCCTCTTACCAAGGGGTTTTTCAGGGCCGGGGTATTGAATGTCTGAGAAGCAATGAGGCTAATCAAACAGCTTCATCTCACGCATGAGTGTTGTTCTCTGTGAAGGAATCGGAGGCCTTTCACCTCGCAGTTCATGGGTTCTTTTCTCTACCTTTCTATACCTCCACACCCACTTCCTGGCCACCAAGGTGGTCTAGCAGGCATTCCCCCATGGCCTCTCTTCTCCCTCCCCATGTAAGCACACACTCAGTGCCCTGGTCCACATCTAAAAGGCATCTAAATCCTTATTTCACTGCCTTTCTCAAACCTTTGACTCAGCAGTCATGTCAAGAAAAACATCCACAAATAAGGTCCAAATTATTTTAGAACTAAGGTTGCCACCTTTGTGATAACAGCAATTCAAAGTTGGATAGGTAAGATAGGTCAAAAGGTGTTACCTCCAATCTAGTCATAGTGATAGAAATTCTGGGGTTGTAGTCATTCAAAAAGAAGTATATTTGCCAATAAGGTGGCATTACAGAATGAGTGTTTCTCTACCCCCACCCCACCAAACTCAGATGTTGAAATCCTATCCACTCTCTGGGGTGGTATTAAGAGCTGGGGTCTTTGAGAAGTAGTTAGGTCATGAGAGTAAACCTTAAGAATACAAGGGAGTGTCCAGAAACAAAGGAATAACAACTAAGTAGGAGAATCTCTCTTTTCTGGCTCCCTCCTCCTTCCCTTCCTGTTTAAATTTCTCTTCTTCTCTCCTCTTCTTTTGATTTCTTTTGTCCTAACTCCTCAATATGTAAATACCCAAAAGGACAGCTATTTACAAAGTAAACTCTCATCAAACACTGCATCTGTTAGGACCTTAATTTGAACTTTTCAACTTGGGGAACTATAAGAAGTAAGGATTGTTGAATCTGTCATCCTGCCTATGGATGGGTGTCTGTTTTCACAGACTGAGCCAGAGACACCCTGCCACTTTAAGTGACTATTTTTTACACTTAGTTGTTTTTATGCCCATATCCCATTCTTGTTCACTTTTAACTTATAATTCACATGGCAATAGTAAATAGCAGGCTGAAAAGGCACAGTAAATGCTCTATCCTGAAGGTACTCTGTCAATCATCTCTGAATCCTAGATGAGAGGAACACACAATGCCTGTGCCATTGGGCTGTAGATGTTTGCAGTTTTGAATGAATGCTGCAATGGAAATGACTTTGTCTGCCCTCTAGCTTTCTCAAATCTTCCAACCAGATTCTATCTAATATGACTCAGAATCTCCTAATCCCAAAGACTTATTCTCCTAATCCCAAAGTTCTCAGTCAAAGGATTTTTCTCTCGTTTGGATATCCAACAACATCCTTGCCAGTCACTGCCCCCACTGACAAGGTCTTGTTACTTTCTTCTCAGTACACAGCACCTAGATGCACTTATTTAGTGAATCATTCTAATCTGAGTACTTCCAATAGGCAAACAGCAGTGGGGTAACTTATTTCTTATGGCCTATAACCAAGCAAGGAAAATAGTGTACATCTTTTATAGTACATATAACTTTGAAAAGTTACTGGGCACTTTCTAGACTAACAAAAAGCCTGATGCTTAGAACTTTGCTCGAGATATCAGTGTGGTATCATTGCCCTCATGTTTCTGAGGAAAACGTTGAGATTTAGTTAAGCTGCTCCTTCTCAGTACTATAACTGGAAAGTGGGCAAGTTGGGGGGAGTGATAATTAAATGAAAGGTGAATGTCTTTTAAATGTTCTCAGTATGTCCCATGTCTATGTCTTTATGGTAACAAGTGATAACCTTTATTTGAAAGGAAAATTAGTCTATTTTTTTATTCCACACAAATGTCTCCATTTGTTATCACTGCACCTTGGTCTCAGCTCGATGCCTGAAAGGATCCAGCTGTGATCAACCCTAGATGAGCTACACAGCAGCATTGTAGCAAGCACCATCATACTGCCCCGAAGTGGCTAGTGTGGTCTCCTTCTGAAGTCAGGGACATGCTCAGCTTTTGTAGTACGTCCTTAACATGTCAGAATCACTGGGTCCTATCTGTAGCATTGGATAAACTGGACATGACAGCACATGTCTATAATCCCAACATTCAGAAGGCGAAAGAAAGAGGATCTGTTTAGCCATCCTTAGCTACATAACAAGTTCAAGGTTAGCCTTCAATATATTAAGCCACAAAAATATATTATATATGGATGTTTTCCAACAGGAAAGCATGAATGCCATTCTTATGCCACGTTGTCCCCTTCCCAAGCCAATGAAACATGAAGCACGTTTTTTTCCTCTCTTTACAGTCATAAGTGGACACCAAGCCAAGCTCCTCAAAGTTTACGTGCATGCTTTGACAACGTTGATTTAAGTGACTTCCCATCTCCATATCACCCACTTTCTATGCTTGCACATGTTTCTGTCACCTAGACAACCAAAGAGCAGAGGTGCGGGTTATACCAATCCGACTGCTAGAATGCCTCATGAATGAATGAAAGAATGCATGAATAAGTGAATAAGACATTAAAAAAGAAAAGTCTGTCACTCATAACATGTATGAAAGTAGAGAACATAATACTCAATGAAATAAAGCATTAAAAAACCCCAACGGAACCATGTGAACATGGTTACCAGAGCCTAAAGATGATAGGCAGCAATGACCCAAAGGGAGATTCAGTTGGAAAAGGGACTAATGTCTTAGTGATCTCATTCACTGCATGCACTGTGTCGTGGATATCAGTTAATAGCAATATAATGTGTGTGTGTGTGTGTATGTGTGCATGTAACATTAGTCTATTTTAAAGATATTTTCCAATGAAGGAAACAGAAATGCAAAAGAGACATAGATGAGAACAAATTTATAGAGATGTAATTAACCCAATTTGGCACCAAGTAGGGTAACAGGAAAGAACAGAGAAGTATCAAATTGGAGAAGACAGTAGTAACATTGTCCATGAGTATGAGATATTATATATATATTATATATTATATATATGATTCATACCTTCTCAAATAGCATCCCTTTGTAAGCTCTGCACTGCTTAAGTGCTATCCATAATGAAACATGGTACATAAAATGAGATACAATCGAACCAAATATGGCAGTACATGGCTTGCCAAGGACATTTGCAGACCAGTAGTAAAATTCTATTACACTAACCCTAACACTTTGTGGAACAGGCAAAAGGAAAGTCATGCAATACTATCAGTTTATAATGGGGATGAATCAGAATGCCTTAGCAATCTGTGATCTTTCTCAAAGGAGGAAAAACTCACTCTAAAAGATAAAAGTATTAAGAGAATATTTGTGAGTTGGACTTGTGTCTAGCCTAATAATCATATATTCTCAGACAAATATGGGAAATACAACTTTAGATAAATCAACACAGTCAAGAAGGAATAGTGCAGTCAGCTTTCCATCCCATCTACAGCAACACGGAAAGGAAACGGTCAAAAGTGTGTGAACTCATGGTGTATGAAACCAGGTCTCCCTGGCAATAAAAGGCAGTGGTACCTGGAAGGGGAAGAGAAAAGAACAGAACCAGAACCTTACAAGAATCCCATCAGAAACGCTCCTGACCACAGCGCTGTAACACGGTGTAGGTGGAGCTTAACAATATCCGTGAGTTGGGGAAAGGGAGAAGGGCAGTGGATGTTCCAAGTATGTACAAACTATTCGATTCATGTGGACCATGAATCGAATGCCCGAAATATGCAGAGTCCCTGACAATGTCCATCTTCTTTGTGGTTGGCCTATGCATATGCGAAGCTCCCCATGGCTAGGGAAAAAAAACCACACATAGGGCTTAGAGGTTATAATTCTTGGCAGTCACACAGGGTTGGCAATAGTGCCAGTTTCTAAGAGCCAGAACAGAGAGCCTTGAGATTCACGGCGAACTGCATATAGTATAGAAAAAGAAATGTCCTAGACCGTAGACACGCAACACTTAAGGATGTATTTGTGAGATGTCTCTTGAAGGGTTCATCTGAGGAGGAAACACTTGCTCAGAATGTAGATGGCGTGATTCCCACGTGCTGGGGCTCTAGGCTGAAAAGTTAGGAGGTAATGAGCTGGGCACCAACTTTCATCTCTCTCTGCTTCCCGACAGAGGATGCCACGTGACCGTCTGCCCTCAGCTCCTGCGGCCACGCCTTCCTCGCCTATACAAGGGACTGTACTTTCAAACTGTGAGCTAAAATAGACTAGTCCTTCTTTGAGTTGTTTTATCAGTTGTTTTCTTCAGTGCAATTAAAAAAAAAGAGTGACTAAGGAAATATCCTGCTTCACGTGTGAAGGCACACATACATAAGAAATAATCAATTGGGAAAAGACGTTTCATGCTAACACACTAATCAAAGTAAGAGCAGAGGACAAGGAAATGGTTTCTTTTTATTTTCTAAAGAGGTTGTGGGGGCTGGAAAGATGGCTCAATGGTAAAGAACTCTGCTCTTCCAGGGATGGGTACTGAGTTTGATTCTCAGCAACCACAAACCACATGGAGGCTCAAAACCATCCATACTGGGATCTGATGCCCTCTTCTGGCATGCGACGGTACAAAGATATTGAATATATATGTGTGTGTGTATGTGTGAGTGTGTATACATACATACATACATGTAGCCTTGGCTGTCCTGGAACTCACTTTGTGGACCAGGCTGGCCTCAAACTCAGAAATCCGCCTGCCTCTGCCTCCCAAGTGCTGGGATTAAAGGCGTGCGCCAAAAGAATGTGTGCCTTTATTTTTTAAGAATAAAGAAATTCAGTATAAAGACTTCTTTTATGGCAGGATTTTAAACAGTGCGGTCTCAGGAGGTGGTATAGTGGGTGTCTGAGGAAAGATAATCAGTCAGTGAGCAGTGCCAAGCACACTGTACAGAAAATGAGTAACCCTCTTGGCAAAAGTGATGGCAAAGGGCAGAGAGGAACGTTCTGGTTCAGGAGGTAGTTAGTATTGTAAAACTGGGACAGTCCCTAATTGCAACAGTGATCAATTAAAGGATGAAAGGCCCATTTGAGGGAACAGATTCTTTCAGGGGAAACTGAAGAAGTGGTTTCCTACAGGGGAATGACACCAACCCAGGCCTAGGAAACCTGTGAATGTTAAAACGACTAGCCCAGGAAATGGACAGAACAGGAAAATGGCAAATCTTCTCCAAGGAAAGCAACCTCTCCAGTGGGACTTCGGCTGAGATGTTTCCTGCCCCTGTGAACAGAATCAAAAGAAAGTCCTCAGAGGCCCTGGGACATCAAGCTAAGCTGTCGGAAATGTCTAGCCAGGAGAAGACTGAGTGGAACAGTGTAAGTCAAAAGAACAAGGGGAAAAGTCTGTGAGACCATTCTAAGTATCCATTTCTTAGTTACTAGGGAACTAATCTTACATAGAAACCATGGGCGCCAATACATACACAAGGCAGCACAGAACCCATGTTGATAGAAAATATGGCAAGATTTCTAAAAGCCTCTGGAGCCTCGGGCCCTAAACAATTTAGATCCTCTTTTGTCTTCCTCTTGTTATCCATGAACTCCAGACTCGAATTAGTAATCTGGGCCTATTCCTGCCAGCATGTCCCATAAAGATGCAAAGGGAGATACACACATTCACAAATAGGCATACACAGATATGACGATACACAGATAGACTGATACCATGGAACATAGATTTGTAGATTCAGGTACAATGTATAATTGGAAGGATAGCGGCTTGTGATTCCAAAACTCAGATGTGCTTTACAAGAAGAGAGAAATGATCCAAACTTTGGCTCCAGACATTTCTCAGAACTCGGTGATAGGTCAGAGAGGGAGGAGAAGAACAAGAGTTCTCACTTTTTCCAAATAGTTCTTCTGTTTCCCCATTTTACCAGTAACTGACTGCTGTCTTGTTCAGTGAACATAAATGTGCTCCCACTGGCTTCACCAGCTGCCCCAAGTACACTTTGGTGCATCAAGAAATCAAGCTTTCAGCTCTCTTTAACACACACACACACACACAGCTTTCATTTGAGTCAACACGCTAGGGCTCAGAACCTACCCTACGTGAAGCTTCAGGTATTTCAAAACCTCAGCCTCGGCCCACTAAAGCAGCCCTAAGGCTTTTATGAGCTCTGTAATCCCCATCTGAACATAAGCAATAACAATGTGATGGGTTATAACCACAGCAGTGGCAGCCTGCGCCTTTCACGAATGCTTATCGCAATTTATCGTGCACAGGCTAGGTGTTAGGCAAGCAATCTTGAATTACTAGGTTGCCTAGTTGGGTTTTTTTTTAGTTAATTCTCTGTGATAACACAGCAATAACAATTAACTCTATCATACTCAAAAGGAAACAGCCTTGTATACTGCCCTGTGGTTTAGAAAGTAGAGGTAATTATACATCTACCCTATAATTTTACACTTTATCTATCTCTATAAGCATACCACTTGATGGTAACAAAAGAGATATTGTGCGACCTCCATTGAGAAACCAGGGAGCCATAAAAAATTCATAGGAAGGATTAGTCCATAAAAATATGAAACTGAGGGCTGGGGAGATAACTCAGTAGTGAAGCTCTTGCTGTGCAATCATAAGGACCGGAACTCAAAGTCCCTACAACCAAATACTAGGTAGCTGACACCACATGTGCCTATAACCCTGTAACTGTCAGTGCAAGAGACAGGCAGGTGCCAGAGACACACTGGCTGTCAATCTAGCCAAGATTCCAAGATTGTGAGTTCAGGTTCAGTGAGAGACCCCATCTCAAGAAATTCTTTGGAAGGTTGAGGAGATGACTGGGTGTCACATGTTTGCCAGGCAAGTGTGTGGGCCTGAGTCTGAGGTTTCCCCAAACACACAGAAATCCAGGGCAGAACTGTGCATCTATTGTCCTTAGGACTTGGGGGTTAGAGGGGCACTGAGACAGGAGAATCCCTAAAAGCTACTGGTCCAGGGAGCCTAGCATATGCAACAGAGAATAGGGATGCTGTCTCCAGGTGAAAGATAAGGACTGTCACTTGACGTTATACTCTAACCTCCACATGCACAGCAGGAAGTGAGTGACCCCATTTATACTCACAAATGCCTGCATGCACACATTCACACACACACACACACACACATACACACACACACACACAATATTTTAAATAACAATAAGGTCAATAGCAAAGGAAGACACTCAGTGTTAACCTCTGACCTCCATATGTGTTCCCTCTGGTTAGAGCATGCACACACCCTCCACCACCACCACCACCACACACATCAAAAAAACCTAAGTGTTTACCAGAAACACAAAAGCAAAGACGGTCTGCACCTCAGTTTTAACTATAAAGAGCAAGAGATTTAAATAGAAGAAGACAACTGTAGGTCTTTTACAGTTAGATCTTTGTTTTCTACATTCTATATAGAATTGAGTAAAAACAATCTTGTTCATACTATCTATAAAGAAAAGCAGATAAATATCTTGTGTATTAGTAAGGGGCCTCTGGTCCATGATATCTGACTATTTGCCAACTCAACTCTACCTGCCCTCCCTGTAATATTTACAAAATGATGAAGGTGCTCACCTCAAGATTTACAACTTTGTTTTAATTCTGCCTAGTTGTCAACTGTATAGAAAGCTGTTTGCTCCCTCGGGTTTAGAATTTTTCACTCTCAAAATTGGATGAATAAATCACTTACACTATTATTGAGATAGCATGAAAACATGTCTTGCAAATTCTCAACACTAAAGCAAGAAAAATCCTATTATTGCCCTTATGCAATATATTTGTAATCTGATATGCTATATTTATGGACAGGCAACATAGGTAAGAAATACTAAAATTATTAGAATTAGTAGTTTATGGGTTGAAATCTAATACCTGCTGCTTTTTAGATTGTGTATATTTGAAATGTACTATTATCCTTGCTATGGTAGAACCATTTCAGCTGCATAACAATGCATATTTCATAAAACAAGGCCATAGGAAGAAATAGTTGCACAGCAAAGAACAAAAAGAGTATGTAGTCAGCCACAGTAACTGCTGAGATGACAAAACAAAAGATACTTGAAGTGAAAGAACAGCCTAGCACTGTATTCTTTAATGATCTTGTGTGTCCTGAAAGAGGAGGTTCAATTGCATTTTCTTGCTGGTCTCTAAACATTTGCCTATAAGACTGGAAAATTCATAAGAGTAGGTGGAATACATTATGAACATCACTTAATATAATAAAAAGATAAAACTATTGTCAGTCTTGAGATCTATGTCCTCCATCTGTCCAGTCAAAAGACTATGATGATGAAATGAAAATAGTCAAGGAGGAAATCACTAGAAATAACTGTGGTTACAACGCCAGGAACTCATAGATTGAAGAAAAAACTTAAAGGATAAAGCCCTTGCTGTTTATATAAGTAAAATGTTTGCTTCACAAGGTTTAGGTTTTTCACAAAATTGGATGACTACATCACTTACACCCTTATTGAGAGAGCATGAAAATATGTCTTGCAAATCACAACACTAAAACAAAAAATATTATTGACATTATGCCACATATTTGTAATCTGATATGCTATATCAGACCCGTTTAGATTCTTATAACCCACATAAAGGTGTGGTGGCACACTTAGAATCCTAATGTTCAGAAGGTAGAGTCTTACCTTGGGGTAAGTTCACTAGTTGTTTTAGTTGGTTAGCAAACTCTTAATCTAACTTGAGATTTTGTGTCTCAAAAATAAGATAGTGGCAGATGTCTACCCATTCACATGCACACACACACACACACACACACACACACACACACACCTGTGCCTAACACTCAAACACAAATACACATAAATCATACATCCAGAAAACAGAATTCTAGAGATCTTCTTAGAGCTTTAAAGCAGTTCCAAAGACCCAAGTTCCATCTCCAATCATGTTTAGACCCACAAAAGAGATTTAGTCAGAAGGGTATCTTCATAATTATATGTTGCAGGCACTCCAATCATGGAGGTTTTGGTGACAGTGAATTGGAGTACTTTCTTTTACTCGTAGTGATCACTGTTCTGTAGAGGTCCCGATTCCTGGCCCTTCCCCGAACCCCACCCCCAATGGCCATCATTACAACTACAAGTGCCCAGATGCATTTGAACCTTACTGGGGTAGCAGCTAACTGCCAAGATAGATGGAAAGAGGATGTAACAGCTAGTTCTTATGGTCCTTCTGGCTCTTCCCACAACAAAACCCAGCTGGAATGGCACAAGAAAGTTCTTTTCCTGGTGGTAGACTCTGTTTCAAATAGATTGCCTCATTTTTCCTATCATTCACGTGCTTCCCCCTGAGGCAAGGTCACTATCAATTCACTCATACCATATCTTGTGAAAGTTATTTTCTCTATCTACTGACAAATGAGGCTTTTACAGTCCAAAGACAGTGGAGGGGGGAACAACTACTCCCCTTAACTGTTCCCTGAGCCTTGAGTGAATCTGTCCTAGTCAAAAGACTTTCATGTTTTTATGCCAATGAATTAGAGCATCAGCAATAGAAAAATGAATTCCTGTTCATATCTCTTGTGAAACAAAAATAAAAATTATACAAATACATGAGATATGTGAAAGTCACATGCATACTTCAAGTCCTGGCATTTTTCTAAAGAGATGCTGGGCCCTTACACATAGCAAGACCGAAAAGGATATGCTACTGAAAAGAAATGTATTTTAGAATTAGACTTATGGGTAAATTTTGACAAGATTGTTGAATGTCGATAGACAACTTAAGTTCTTTTTCTGGATCTCAATTTCTTGTTTGTGTAGTACGATAATGGCACTTATGTCCGAGCGTTGTCTAGACAAATAACAGGCATTTCTTATAAAATGCCTATCAATATTTTGCAGATAGTTGGAAATCAATGAATACTATTGACCTCTACCAATATTAGACTATTCCATCTGTATTCTGTGAAGCCCAGAAATTAACTATCTTGTCATAAAGCTAGAGTGATGTTAAACACATATGTAATAGTACCCAGATGCCATGCATCGACCTGTGAAGAAATGGGGATGTAGTCATTTGTTGAAAATCACAGAACTTATTGTGGTGCAGCAAGATTTGGACCCAAACAGTCTGTCTACCCAGTCCTGCTAAGTTGTTTGTCATATACTCTAAATTAAAAGTCTTCTTAACACAGAATCTGTGTAGCTCTTGATTTTTTAGTCATGTCTCAGGAAAAGCTAAGCACCCTGGAGTAATTCTGAATTCTAGACTATGCAGGAGGCCTTAAGCAAAGCGTGTGTGGCCTTCCTGAATAGTTTAAACACAACATGCTAAACTAAACATTGTTGGATGGGTTTTGCCCCTTGTTTGAGTCACCAGGTATTTTGTCTCCAATGACAAAACTAATCAATACTTCACGTCTAGGTCTTGTGGTTAAGGTCATCTTTTTTCTTCTCCCTTTTCTTTGTTGTTGTTTTGAGGTTTTGTTGGTGGTGTTGTTTGTTTTGTGTTGACTGTCACAGACTGACCTGAAACTCAACACATAGCTCAGACAACCCTCTTTCCTCAGCAGGTGATGAGGTTAGAGGTATGAGCTACTGTGCCTAGCAAAGTTGCTCTGCTTTAAGAACTCTAGTTAGATTGGACTAGGGCCCAGTCATGTCTCCATTTTATCTTAGTAACTTCTTAAAAGATCTTACTTCCAGTTACAGTCACATTCATAAATAAGCAAGGTGAGTGCTTCAAGGTATAAATTTGATAGGACATAAACACAACTCATAATGCCAGCACCTGTAACTTCTTCTTGGAATTATCCCCTTGCTGAAAAGGACCTCTTTTCTTTTTTTACCCCTGTTTGTTCAGTTTGGAGAGAGAGAGAGAGAGAGAGAGAGAGAGAGAGAGAGAGAGACAGACAGAGAGACAGAGAGACAGAGAGACAGAGAGACAGAGACAGACAGAGACAGAGAAAGAGGTATATCAAGTTGGCCTTGAACTCTCAATATAATTGAAGATGACCTTGAACCCCTGATTCTCCTGACTCTATTTCCAAAGTGCTAGGATTACAGGTGTGTATCATAACCTAGCTCTCTCTTCTAGTAAATTCCATGTCTTAGATTACATATGTGGTTGTCACTCATGAATGTGCCCGCTTGATAGCAGTATGTAAGAGCCAAAGAAAGAGGCTGGGATGTGATGAGGTGATAATGGACTTCTATCAGCAAAGTGTTTAAGAAAGGCTTCACTGAGAAGGAAACATGCGAGCCAAACCCCAGAGGAGGTGAAGGAGCAAGGAAGGCCTTGCTTTCTTGGGGCAACAGCATCTTCTGGCAAAAAAAAAAAAAAAAAAAAAAAAAGTATGAAAATAAGGCACTAAAATTCTCAGTGAACATTGTGCAACATTCATTGCGACAAGTCACTGCAGAGCAAAGAGCTATTCAATAATCCTTGCTCGGATGGGCTGTCTTTCCATGCATGCATATCAGGAATTGCCAGGGGGGAGCTGGGAAGTACTAAGCAATATCCACCTTAAAAGAATAATTATGGAGAACTTCGAGGCTGAAAGGGATCTTACAGCTCATCTAACCCACCTTTTGCATTTTACAGAACTAGACCCAGAGAAAAGAATTCGTTTGACCTGATTCAGGCACACGTGGTTGACTGTGAATCTTCCAATGCTTTTAGTTCGAGGGTCTTTTCACAGCACTACTGGATGATTTCAACATCAGTAACTAGAATAAGCTTTAAGTTCCCTAGAAGCAGATTACTAGGGCTCTGCCTCCATCAGGAATGTCAAGTTCTCAGGAAAGAGTATACAGCTTATTGCTTAAGGAACTCTAATAATCCTCCAATGCAAAACACATACGGGACAGTCTGGCGATAGTCCTTAGCCTTTGTAAGGGATTAACAATATTATCAACATATGTACCTTGTTATGCTGAAATTGCAAGATTCAAGCCCTTTGGTTCTTGCCCACCTGCATACCTCATCTCAGTTACTTTTCTGTCCTCTCCTACTTTTCCTGAAACTGACCCCTGCATAGGTGGCATCTGTAAGATCTACCATATTACTTCATTCTCATTAGGCTGCAGGAATGCCCAGGGCAGCATCGCCGGCTTGTAGAAACCCAAGTGCTGGCAACCAACAGAAATCTGATGACAAGGATAACAGTGTGAAGAAAGGCCATGCCAGAGCGAATTCTGTTAGCAGTTTCCAGATTATCATCTTGCAAGGTTCTCAGGAGGGCATATATGTTTTCATACCATGAAACAAAGCCTTTTGTTCTCTGTCTAGAAAAAAAAAAAGTACACTGTTATTTCTATAGTTAATAGTTCTGCCTCAGGCCCTGGAGCACAGTGTAGACATTGCACATAAACTCCTTACAATAGTCTCAAAAGAGTTTGATGATTGCCTTGAATAAAACAGTTCAGCTCCCTATGATATCTGATGCAGGCAAGCTTGCCTACCTGAGCTGTAAGTTTCCATGGTGTGCTTGGCCTAAGCGAGAATTCCATGCATATTATATTTTCCTAGCTCTACTTAAGATTAATTTTCCTACAAACATCATTAACTTTAAGGATAAACAACCATCCCAATGTTGTGACCCTTTAATGCAGTTCCTCAGGATGTGGTGACCCCCCCAACCATAAAATCATTTCATTGCTACTTCATAACTGTAAGTTTACTACTGCTATGAATCATAATGCAAATATCTGATATGCAGGCTAGCTGATATGAGACCTCCAAAGAGGTCGTGACCCACAGGTTGAGAACCAACTGTATAGTTGCTTCCATTTTCAAAGTAACTAGAGCAGGTAATGGTTGTGACCTAACATAAAATTCATATTTGCTGCTGCTAAGATGTTCAGTCAGGATCAATGAGCTCAAAAGATATCAGCTATTTCTTAGATTGTTTTAAAAATGAAGACTCTGGGGCCAGAATGCTTGATTGTTCAAACTCATATAGGTTGGAACATCAACACGCCCAGGCAGGGCTACAGAATAAGGCCCTATCTCAATAACAAAACAACCAAGCAAAATAATACTGTACAAACAAAGTTACATCAGGGCATTACCCACTGAAGGCATTGGCTTTGTTCTGGTTGAACAAAATTAAGAACTGTAGAAATGTTCTTAGAATTGATTTGCTCCTAGGTTTGTATTTGCTTTTAATATTTCAACTTGGAGTATATATTAGTTTTTATAAATCTCATTCTATGATATAAATCCCAAGTATGAATCTCTAGTTCATATTTCTTTAATTTTTCTGCTTGCTTTCCTCCCCATGTCCCTTTTGCCACCTGTATTAATATAATTCAGAAGTTAATAAAGACCATTTCTGTCAAGTGTATGGTAAATACTGATGATGATACTTACACTCCTGGTCCTCCTCAATCTCTTCTTGTTCCTTTCCTCTCTAACTAGTTTCTTTCCTTCAATATTTATTTTTAACCTCACATAATACACATATATGACCTTGCATGTGTCATATATTGTATCACATATATTCCATGTCATAATTTTTCTCAACAGGTTGGCTATATATACTCTATATGCACATATATATATGTACTTATATGTGTATGTTTTTATCTATGTGGAACTTAGAATTCACAAATGAGTGAGAACATGTTTGTCTTTTTGACAATCTCCAGTCTCATCTGTTTTCAAACAAATGACATCATTTTATTCTTAATTATGACTGCATAATACACCATTTTCCTTATCCATTCATGGGTGGAGGAAAACCAAAACTGATTCTGGTACTTGGATTTGTTTTTAATAATCCTTCCTTAATTGTGATATACAAGTATCTCTGTGAAATATTGACTTAGGATCCTTTAGGTACCTACCTAGATTTGATATATCTGGGCAATATGGTAACTCATCTTTTGAGGAACATCCATGCATATTTCTATAGTAGCTAATTGACATTCCAGTCAATAATTGTGTCTAAGAATCATTTCCCATCAATATTTTTGCCAGTATTTGCTATTTTGTCTATGAGATTCATTCTGTCTAAGATGACATGGTATCTCAATATAGTTTTACCTTAACTGCTAAAATCAATGAACAGGATTTTCATCTGTTTATTGGCCATTTGTACTTAATCTTTCAAAAGTGGTCCATTCATTAGCCTATTAATTAATGAGGCTGTTTTTTTCTATGTAGTGTTTATAGTTGTTTATATATACTATACATTAATATTTCAGATCCATCACTAGCAAAGTAAAATTCTTCTGTCCTGTAGGCTGTTTCCTTATACAATTGTTTCTTGTGCAGAGTTTTCAATTTCATGGAATTCCACTTGCCAATTCTTGGATTTTTTTCTGAGCAATTAAGGTCTTTTTCAGAAAGCATTTCCCAATATATACCAAATATGTTTTCTACAGTTTCAGAGTTTCAGGTCTTGTGTTTAGATCTCAAATGATATGAGTTGATATTTACACAGAGTGAGAGGAATGGGCTGATCTCAAGTCTCTACTCTTCTGTTTTCTGAATCTTCATGTGTGCTGTGCAACCATTCTGTTTTGTCACTGTGGCTCTGTGGTATAACATGAGGTAAGAGAGAATAGTACCTTTTCTTCTCTCTCTCTCTATGTGTGTGTGTGTGTGTGTGTGTGTGTGTGTGTGTGTGTGTGTGTGTGTGGTTGTTCAGAGTTTTTGACTTCCATATGAATTTTAAGGTCGTTTTTTCTATGTCTGTGAAGAACATTGGAATTTTGATAGGTATTTTATAGTCCCATGTAGATGTGACTTGGTGATACAGCCATTTTCAATATTGTGCCTCCTGAGGAACACTGGGGCATTTCCATTTTCTACAGTCTTCTTTAATTTCTTTCTTCTGTGTTTCAAAATGTGTTGGAAATGGTTCAGATCTTTCATTTCTCTTCAGCTTTAGTCCTAGATTGTTGTTCTTGTTGTTGTTGTTGTTGTTGTTGTTGTTGTTGTTGTTGTTGTTTAAACTATTGTGAGTGAGCTTGCTTTCCTTCTTCTTTCACAGCATCTTTGCTATTAGTATACAAAGAGGCTACTGGACTTTTTTTATTATTATTAGACATTTTCTTAATTTATATTTCAAATGTTATCTGCTTTCTTGGTTTCCCCTCCCAAAACACCCAATCCCATCTCCTACTCACCAACCCACCCACTCCCTCTACCCTGTCCTGCCTTTCCCCTATACTGGGATATCCAGCCTTCTCAGGACCAAGGGCCTCTCCTCCCTTCGATGACCAACAAGGCCATCCCCTGCTTGAGCTTTATTTGATCTGTGAATTGTGTCTTGGGTATTCCAAGCTTCTGGGCTAATATCCCTTTATCAGTGAGCACATACCATGTGAGTTCTTTTGTGATTGGGTTACCTCACTCAGGATGATATTTTCTAGTTCCAACCATTTGTCTTAAGAATTTCAAGAATTCATTGTTTTTAATAGCTGAGTAGTATTCCATTGTGTAAATGCATTATATTTTCTGTATTCATTCTTCTGTTGAGGAACATCTGGGTTCTTTCCAGATTCTGGCTATTATAAACAAGGCTGCTATGAACATAGTGGAGCACATGTCTTTATTACATGTTGGAGAATCTTCTAGGTATATACCCGGGAGTGATATAGCTGGGTCCTCGGGTAGTACAATGTCCAATTTTTTGAGGAAGCAGCAAACTGATTTCCAGAGTGGCTGTAATATATTGCAATCCCACCAGCAATGGACGAGTGTTCCTCTTTCTATACAACCTTGCCAGTACCTGCTATTGCCTGAGTTTTTGATCTTAGCCATTCTGACTGTTGTGAGGTGAAATCTCAGGGCTGTTTTGATTTGCATTTCCCTGAGAACTAAGGATGTTGAACATTTCTTTAGATGCTTCACAGCCATTCATTATTCCTCAGTTGAAAATTCTTTGTTTAGCTCTGTACCCCATTTTTAATAGGGTTGTTTGGTTCTCTGGAGTCGAACTTATTGAGTTCTTTGCATATATTGGATATTAGCCCTCTGTTGGATGTAGGGTTGGTAAAGATCTTTTCCCAATTATTTGGTTGTCATTTTGTCCTATTGACAGTGTCCTTTGCCTTACAGAAACTTTGTAATTTTATGATGTCACATTTGTCAATTCTTGATCTTAGAGCATAAGCTATTGGTGTTCTGTTCAGGAATTTTTCCCCAGTGCCCATATCACTACTAGACTTTTGTATTTTGGTTTTATATCCTGATACATCATTGAGACTGTTTGTTTCTTCTATTAGTTTTCTTAAATTTTTTACATTGTGTGTGTGTGTGTGTGTGTGTGTGTGTGTGTGTGTGTGTTTTCTACAGTGCATATGTGGAATTCAGAGGATCACTTTGCAAAGTTTATTCTCGTCTTCTACCTTTACATGAATTCTAGGGACAGATTCAGTTCTCCAGCACTGTGGTGCCCTGGCCTGTGGTCATGAGTCATTCCCCTTGGTCTCTGCACTACCCTCTTGGTGAATATGCCCCAGAATCTGTAGGAAGTAACTTTTTCTTTTAATTTGATTCCAGACCTTCTTTATCACATATTTTAAACAGCTATACTTATTTTGTGAAGGCTATTTGCTTGGAATATATTTTCTAATTTTTCATCCAAAGAAAGGCCTATCCTTGTCACTGAGGTGAAATTTTTAGAGGCAACAAATAAGTCTTGTTTTTTTTTTTTTTTGTTTTTTTTTTTGTTTTTTTTTTTTGGTTTGTTTGTTTGTTTGTTTCAAATCCGGTATTCTGAGTCTTTTGAATCTAAAGTGAGAAAATCAACTCTGAAACTTATTTTCAGGCGTATGATGAACCCTATCATTTTGTTCTTTTTGTAAAATGTGGTATTTTCCTAATCCTCACTTGCTTGTTTATTATTCAGATGTAGTTTATTATTTCCTGTGAGTTCATAGATATGATTATCTTTCTCTTTATTCTGTAGGATTTCTTTGGGTATCTTCTGTACTCTTGGTTTAATAACCACAAGTCTCTGTAGTTTCTGTTTAGCATAGAAAAAAATGATAAGAAGAAATCTTTGTGTCTAGACTAGAAGTATTGTGTTTCATAGCTTCAAATAATCATGCTTGGGTTTAGAATTTCTGGTGGAAAATCTGTTATTCTGGTGAGTTTGCTTTATAGGTGGATTGTTGCTTCCCCCATGCAGTTTTAACATTCTTTCTTGTACGTCTATAATATTACATACAGAGATCTCTTACAGTCTTGTCAATTCTGTGTTCTAAATGTCTCTTGTATTTGGACTGCCATCTCTTTACCTAGATTTTGGGTATTTTCTGCTAGCAATGTGTTGAATCTATTCTCTGTTCCTTGAACTTTAACTACTTCCTCTTCTGTCCTCATGATTCATAGATTTGGTCTTTCATGTTTGCCATAGATCTCATGTGGGCTGTTCATACAATCTTGCTATTTCATCATTAGATTTTGTCAGTTAATCTAATCCATCCACTTACCCTCAAGCCCTGGTACTCTGTCTTCTATTTGACCATCTTACTGGTGAGATGAGTTTCGTATTTGATTTATGGAGCTTCAGAATTGAAAACCATTTTTTTTCTCTTTTTCAGCTTTTCTATCTCCTCATTGAATCCTGTCCTGCTATATATTCTCTTTCTTATCTCATTAATCTATTTGTCTGGCTTCACTTTGAATTGACTCAGGAGTTGTGTTCTTTTCAAATTCATATTAGGCTCTAATTTACCATGTTTTCTGTTGTGCTGTCCAGAATTTATTTCAGCTGCCCCTCAAAGCCACCATGGGGCCTTAGCTGCAAGTCCCATGGAGAGAAGTGACTGAAAACCCAGAGCCCTGGGCCAGCCTGGTAGGTGAAGACAAAAGATACCCTGCATACCAAATCCAGAGGCTGTTTGTCCTGCTGCAAGTCCTACTAGATGAGACCTAAAAGGCAGGAACAGAACAGGTTTTGTGAAGATTGTGATAAGGGTCAAAGTTGGCTTTTTTTGTGCCATATTTAAGTGTTGTCATGTGTAAAATGCAGTCTACAGACACCCCACCAAAACCAATGAAAGAGTAGTGCAGTGTGTGCTGAGACATTAGTTCTTATGGGTTAGCACAGAAAAGGGATAATGAGAGCAGGGGCAGAATTAGATTTCATATTCAAGGAATATAGAAAGCATAGAAGAGGGGGAAAGTTAGTAAACCAGAGAAAAGATGAGGATAAAGGATGCATGTGATAGTTCCAGCTAAAGGTAGAATGAGAAGAGAAACCGGCAAGGAAACTCAGGGAACACACCTAAAACAATTCTGTCACTTGGGCGCCTGAAGCAGTCAGAGACCCCAACTCCATGGCAAGCTTTGCTCTCTGAAGAAGCTTACTACAAAGAGGAGTGCATCACAGACAAGACAACATGGCTCCACTAAATGGAAAGTATCTGCTAAATAAGAAAGATTCAAAGCACAAAGAAATGGAAAGGAATGGGCAGAGTCTATATTACGTCCTACTGTGGGCACAGATGCTGTTCTCCCTTCACCAGTCCCTGAGTGGCTGTAATCATCAATACAGTCTACTCCAGACTATGGCTTAGTCCAGATTTCTACCTCACAGAACACTGCATGATTCTGACTCAGCGTTTTTCCCCCTTCCAGCTGCATGTACTTTGCAGGCTAAGCCTCAGAGTATAGGCCCATGACACTTGGGGAAACATCCAGCACCAGCTATCCTGTGTCACATAGCTTAGTCCACATTATTAACTTTATCTCTTCTTTAACCAATAGTTTTCCCTGGTCTCTATAATAGCCAGCCTCTATGATCCTTGCTTTAATCTTTTAAGAACCCCAAACGGATACCACTAGTAGTGCTGAGATACACACTAAGGAGACAGACATGTCTGCTTAGAGTATGCCCACCTTGTGGCTAGCTTCGTTCCTTCTGTGCCAACCATCTGCTTAGACGCTAACTCTCCACTTGTCTTGCACACTTCTAACTGATGACCACCTGGGGCCCTGGGCATCCAGTTTCATCTTGGATCTTGCCCACCAAGATGATCCACCCCACACACTAATCATTTACCATCACCACATCCTTCTTACCACTCTCTCTTGAAACATAAAACCAAGTCCTCATCCCAACTTGTGCCTGCAGGTGTGAAGCTGCAGGTGTTTATCTGCACGGAGTTTACCCGAAGTCAGCACAAATCACGGCTGTTCCCTTAGCAACCAAAATTAATATGTAGGAGAGTCCAAGGCTCGAGCAATGTTTCCTTCCAATTATATTTACTCATTTTTGTAAGGTGTGATTTAATTCGCTGGGTTTCGTGATAAACTCTACCAAGGCCATTTGCTTTTCAAATGCAATTTGTGATTCCATTTATGTGAAAAGACACTGCATTAAATAAAAATTAGTCTTAATATTAGGCCCCTCTGTACTCTAAGCAGGAAACTCATTGCCGAGCGATTATCATTTACAGTAATACGTCTTTGCTTTGAAAAGCACGATAGCCAAAGAAAGTGTGGAAGGAGAAGGAAACTGTGCTTCAAAATGTCAAACAACATCTGTTTCCCATTTCTGAGAATTACAGAGCTGTCTCTAGCCCTTTAACCCTTTAGCCCACATTGTATCTGTCCCTCCATAGTTTATGAGCTTTATCTTCAGAAGCCTTTCAGTAAATGAAACCTGATACAGAAAGTGAATCTCTTCTTTAGGTCCTCTCTGAGGATTAGGGACAAGATTTATTAGAACAACACTGCTCACGCTGTGATGGTTTAAGGTCATGTCAACATTTCAATTACAAACCCAGGCTACCAAGGGGTGTGCACCCAGCCGCAATATACTTCTCTAGCTCTATATTTAGAAAGTGGGGTAGAGATTTGAGGGTCCATGTTTAATTTATTTAAACTTGACATAATATATAAGATTGGCCTTCCTAAGTGCAAGAAGTTGATGTTTTATAGATGTCGCATTTTGTGCTTCAAAATTATAATACAGAGTCTGAACAAAGTTGTAATCCTGAGATTATAAATAATTTAATCAGAGGCAAAAAGGCTAAATTAGATTATATTTAATAATTACAAAATTGGCCAATACTTCAATACGTATTTGTAAGACAAAGTAGAAGCTACTGGCTCAGATGCAATAACAGGTCTGTCCCATTCTGTTTCCAGCTGAAACTAGATCAACTGATCAGCTTTGGTTTTTCAAAGTCTCTTCCAAAGGATCTACAGAGATCCCGTTCTGCTGTACCAATACAATGGTCGAGAGATCTTATCTGTCCAAGGATCAAGGTCATATAACCAAAACCCTGGGACTGCACTTGAGTTGATCTCCCTTGCCCTTCTCCTTGCATCTCACTTCTGTTCTCCCTCTACGCAGTGTTTCCTGGCTTCCCCTCCTCACCACAGCCCTGAACCACTGCCCAGCCTCTAAGGTTCTGCACTTTCACACACGCTGCCATTTGGCTTTGCCCTTCCATCGACACTCACGTCCATCACACCTGATTGATCTAGACCAGAATAACTTATCATAACACATCTCCCAGGCATTTACTGATTTCCTTGGAGCTTCTAATTCCACTGTGGTCCATTCCAAGATGTTTGTGTGGTTTGGGGTATTAAGGTTTGTTTTGTCTTTGAAACAGTGTCTCTCTATGTAGGCCAGGTGAGCCTTGTACTTGTAAGCCTTCTGCTTTTTTCTCTCAAGTGCTTGGCCTATAGGCATGTCTGACCATAGGAAGCTTGTCTACATGATTTTATGTGCACATTTGTGTGCATGCACTTGTGCTAGTGTGGGTAAGGTTGCATCTATACATGCAAGCATATGGAGGCCAGAAGACCATCTTAGTTATCAGTCCTTAGGTTCTAGCAACCATTGGTTGATTAATTATTCTGAAACTGTGATCCTGACAGGCCTGAGGCTGGATGGCCAGGAAGGCCCAGGAATCTGCCTTACTAGTACAGGAATTACAAGTATGTGCCACTAAACCTAGCTTTTTTTCTTTCCTTTTTTAAACATGGGTTGAGC
Organism: Apodemus sylvaticus; assembly: GCF_947179515.1. Classification (NCBI taxonomy): domain Eukaryota; kingdom Metazoa; phylum Chordata; class Mammalia; order Rodentia; family Muridae; genus Apodemus; species Apodemus sylvaticus. Next base: position 75,496,571 of record NC_067485.1, on the reverse strand, counting down.
AGATCAGACTCTGATCCTAATGGTTGCGAGTCAAACACTTTACTAATTGAGTAATCTCCCCAGGTTCTTAATTTGTGTCTTCAAGGAATAAAATAAGTGTCTCCATAGGTGCTATTAGGAAGTACACTATAGTAAAGTTATTAAAGCAGCCTTCAAAGAACATTACACAGAACAGTGAGTTTCTATTATTAAAAGTTTTAAAGAACTTCCCAAACATTTTATACCTATATAGAGCACCAGTCATAATACATGCATTCATAAACCAGACTTTGGCATTTTCTTCTCTGCTAAGCATTTGGCACCTAAAACATTATAGATACTTAATAATTATTTAGAAAATGATAAGCACATTCCTTAAACATATCAATATCTTAGTTCTCACTTAGTAAAAATGACTTACAATCAGATTGCTTCAATGGGAGAATAAAAATGTGCTGCCGCAAAGAAACAAATATCTGTCTGTTGGCATCTAAAATGTTACAAGGATACCCTCAGAGATCCGAGTGAACAATACAAAGAAACCCTACAGTGTCTGTCCTTAAATACCTTACAGAATTTCAAACTGAAAGAAAGCTTAGCTTTTTCACTCAGCATTCTTTTTACCTAAAATATTGGGCAATATCTCAAAGCTACCATCTGTGTTCCTTTGTTTTTGAGACAAAGTCTTGCTATGGGGCCTAGACTGCTCTTGAACTCCTGGTTCTAATAATCCTCCCATCTTTGTCTCCAGAGTAGCCTGTACTGCAGATGCGTGCCATAGTAGTAGAAATCAGCATTTATTAAAATATGCAAAATAGCCAAGAAAGACAGGCCAGTAGGCAAAAGTGCTTTCCAGAAAGCCTGATAACCCAACTTTGACCCACAGAACCCACTGTGGAAGAAGAAAATTAAGCCTGAAAAGTTATACATATGCTATAGCACATGCACATATATATTTATCCATCATGTGTACACATACATATTAACAATAAATACATTTTTAATTTAAAAATATACACAGCATGCTGTCAATTTAGCCAAGTATATTGAAAGTATCTTGAAAAAAAAGCCAGTTACAGTTTCCTACTTGTTTAAATATCTACATTGGTCTTAGATGGTGGCCCATAGCAAGAAGGTATCTAATAAAAGTATGTTCCATTGGATTAATTCATAAGAATCAAAACTCAGTTTTCATCCCCCAAGTGTAGCAAACAGGTTTCTCAACTGTTGGGGAAATATCAGATTCTCCTTTCTGTTTTATCTTCCTTTCTTCCTCTGCCAAGGTTCCATAAGACTTGAGAAAAAGAAATATAAGAAGCTCAGACAAAAAGAGCTATGTTCCTACGTTGATTTCTAGGAATTTATCAGACACAACACAAACCTTTGAGAAATACCCATGCCTTGCTCATTTTTCATTTTCCTACAATAAACCTGTACATGTTTAATGAACAACTTAATACATTTTTGTCTGGTAATAAAATCTTGTGTCACTGGAAGCTGAAGAACTCATCTTGGCTACTAACCATTCTTCATCTGTGCCTTCTCTCCCTTCTCCTTTTACCCAGGTAGACCAGATGACCTTAGAGTTATTTCCAGAGTTGATCTTCTGTGTGATTGCAACATTTTTTGTTAACTTTTCTGAGACTCTTCTGGAATAAGAAAAAAGATACTAGGGTTCCTAGTAGATCCTTTAATTCTCTTTGAATTTGCATATAGAGTTATGGAACTTTCCATGGAAAGCAAAGTTACTCATCTCAGAATTTGCATTTCTAGCCCACTGCAAAGAAGGGGACACTTCAAGTGAAAAAAAAATCTTGTATTATATACCTAAGTGTTTCTGTCCTTAGTGTTAATAGCAGCTTCTTCATAAGAAGGAAAAAAATCTCCAAGTACTGGCACAATCGCCTGATTTCATTCCAGCAACTAAGACCAACAATAACAACAAAAGCAAGGGCTGTTTTTGTTTGTTTGTTTAATTAAATTCTTTCAAGCTGCATGGAGCAATACTGCTGGGTAGATCTTGTAAGAAGAGATAATTAAAGCACAAACAAACTAGTTCTTTCATTTGGAATAGCAGTCACTGCACATGCTCAGGACAACTAGCCCTAGCAAAATCCCAGAGGACTCTTAGTATGCAAACCAAGTAAGCTTTAGAAATAGGTTCAGCTGCTCATCATAGAACTATAAACCCACTCACACCGGGAATCAGGAAGGCTATCTCAGGAAAGTCGAACATTTTCTGAGTCATAGCAAAAGTAACTGAGCAAATAAAATGGTAGCTTTAGCAACAGACTCCCTGGATAGAGTCACCAGTATCTGAAGGGGGTTTTCTCATTCTACCACCTCTGTGTGCCGAAGAAAAGGCATCGGGAACCTTTAGGCCTTACAAGAAAAAAATTAAAGTAAAAGAAAAGACAAAATATTTTCATACATATAAATTTACCCCAAAATGAGTGTAGATTTTATGTTCTTATGCCACATTTTGTATACCCAGATCAAAAGCAATCTACACACTACCACTGGATGATCCAGGTGGCTCAGTGAATACAGGAGCTTGCTGACAAGTCTGATAGCCTGAGTTTGAACCCTGAGACTCAGAAGAGAGACTCAACTCCTGCAAGGTGTTCTCTAACCGATGCTTATACACAAAGACAAACATATTGAATATATATAAATGAAAAAAAAACACTGCCACAGTTTTAAAGGAATTATTAATACATTTAACAACTTGGGGGGTTGGGTTTTTTTTAAGATTTATTTGTTTTATGTATATGAGTACACTGTAGCTGTATAGACAGTTGTGAGCCATCATGTGGTTTCTGGGAATTGAACTCAGGACCTCTGCTCGCTCTGGCCCAAAGATTTATATATTGTTATATGTAAGTAAACTGTAATTGTCTTTAGACACACCAGAAAAGGGCATCAAATCTCATTACAGATGGTTGTGAGCCACCATGTGGTTACTAGGATTTGAACTCAGGACCTTCAGAAGAGCAGTCAGTATCTTACCCGCTGAGTCATCTCTCCAGCTCTATACTGACTTCGTGGATTCTCTGTGTTAGCTTTGATACAACAAAGCACATGAACCTGAAAGTAAGACCGCTCCAGATTTTGGATCTAGTTTGAGCCTTGCAAAGTCACATTTTCATCCATACAATGAAAACAATGATAGTTGATCTACTGGTTCCTTTCCTCATTTTGGTGACAAACTACCTGACCAAAGCAACTTAAAGAAGGGAGGGTTTATTTAGCTCACAGTTTGAGAGTATTGTCCATCATGAGAGGGGAGCTACGGTGGCAAAAATTGGTTGTAGCTGTGGTGACAGACGCATTAGGGGTCTTGTCTTGTTGCTTCAACAGTCAGGAAGCAGGACGAGATGAATGCTGGTGTCCAGTTGGCTTTCTCCTTTTCCCCTTCTTATTCGGTCTGGGACTCCAGCTTACGGAATGACACCACCCACAGCGGGCCTTCTCTCTTCAGTTAGGCCTCTCTGGAAACACCTTCGTAGGCACAGGCAGAAATTTGTGTGTTGAGTGACTCTAGATGCATCCCAGTTGACTGTAAAGATGAGCTATCAGAGCTGGCTTTAGAGCAGGTGCTTATCATGTGCCATGCTAAGTCTGACTTTAGCACAATGGAGATAAATGGTTCTAGTCACATAAAGGCATTTGCCTTGGCACAAGCCACGGGAGGTGTGGCTTTGCTTCTGAGGAAAAAGAAAAACAAAAAAGTCCACTTCAGCAACTAGCTCCTGAATCTCAATTCGGTGCAAGTTCAGCCAGTGACTGAGGCTGCAAGAGAGATTGGAAACACCTAGTGTGCTCAGGACACTCACCATGTGCAGCAGAATCTATCATTTAGAAGTTCCATAAGCATAATTTCTCAAGCATAGAAAGAAGGTTTAGATATGAGGCAGTCAAAACAGTCGCAATGAGCCACTACACCTCCAAATTAAATGTTACTTTTCTTCTTACAGCAGTGGAGATTCAACTATTTCCTTTGGGAAATCTCATCAGGTCCCATGACTTTAAAATCACTGTACCCACCAATGATGCTCAAATACTGAACCCAGTTCAGGCCTCTTTATTGAGATTCAAGTCACGCATCCAACATCGTATAATGGGCCCATCTGTTTATCTTGCTAAATTTTCAAATTTCCAGGATTCTAGATATGAGCACTTGATCCTCATGCCCTTTCTAATTACTTAACAACTCCATACATCCATTTATTCTTTTTTTTTCAAATCATTTATTTTATTATATATAAGTACACTGTAGCTGTCTTCAGACACTCCAGAAGAGGGCATCAGATCTCATGGTTGTGAACCACCATGTGGTTGCTGGGATTTGAACTCAGGACCTTCAGAAGAGCAGTCAGTACTCTTAGCCCTCTGAGCCATCTCTCCAGCCATCTCTCCATTTATTCTTATAACAAACCTGGGAGTCATCTGCCTTCAACACCCTCGTCGAGCTAATTATCGACTCCTGGCAACACTGACTCCCAAGTGTGTTCTTAACCTGGTCTCTACCTCCACTGTGACTATTTTACCCTAGACTCCTCCATTCTATCCTGCTTTACTGTGGCTATAGTCTCAAAAGTGTCTTCTTGTCTCTATCTTGACCAGATTCAACTCATTCATCCACCACACAGCCCCATGAGACATCTAATAAAGCATAATTGGATGATGTCACTTCTTTCAACTGAAAAATTAACATTCACTTCCATTTAGAAAATAGTTTTAATTTCAACATGGCCTCAAGAGTGTCTTAACATATTTTACCAAATCTGAGTGACTTCAATTTCATCGTTTCTAACATTCTTTGTGATATTAATTTCCCAGTAAAACCCACCCCTGGTGTTCACTGAGCTTCATAGAAAAGCTTCAGATCTTAAGTAAGATACTGATGACAGAAGTATACTGTCTTAGTCAGAGTTTCTATTCCTACACAAATGTCATGACCAAGAAGCAAGTTGTGGAGGAAAGAGTTTATTCGGCTTACATCTCCACACTGCTGTTCTTCACTAAAGGAAGTCAGGACTGACTGGAACTCAAGCAGGTCAGGAAGCAGGAGCTGATGCAGAGGCCATGGAGGGATGTTACTTACTGGCTTGCTTCTCTGCCTTGCTCAGCCTGCTCTCTTATAGAACCCATGACCACCAGCCCAGGGATGGCACCACACAGAATGGGCCCTCTTGCCCCCCTTGATCACTGAGAAAATGCCTCACAGCTGGATCTCATGGAAGCATTTCCTCAGCTGAAGCTCCTTTCTCTGTGATAACTCCAAGCCCTATTACAGTGACACACAAAACCAGCCAGTACATTTATCATATCAGCTGTGTCTGGGGAATGTGGCCTTTCCCATGTAATTCAAGCAGCCTCCCTCTGAGTGGGACTATTTAGTTAGAATTACTAAACTTTCCTGAAGAAGAATTTGAAACTGGGAATTGAAGACAAGGTTCAGTGGTTAAGAGCACTGGCTGCTATTTCAGTGGACCTGGGCTCAATTCTCAGCACCCACACAGTAGCTCACAACTGTCTGTAACTCTGTCTTCAGGGGATCTGGCATTTTCTTCTGTTTTCCAAAGACACCAGGCACATATGTGGTACACAGTCATATACATTCAGGCAAAACACCTATGCACATAAAAATAAGAAATAAATAAATAAATAAATAGAAATAAAAATAAAAGTAAAGAAGCTGAAATAAACCAGGGTCCCACCATACAGGTAAGAGCATACAACAGAACAATATCATGAAGCAATATGGGCCTTTTCTCCGTCTAATCTTTAACAACCATTTCCAATTTTTGTCCACATTCAGATTTTGTCCACATTCCTGCAGCATGGCAGATTCTGGCTCCCATTTCAGTTTCTAACTTTCACTCATCTTGCCAGTCCCAACTGAAGTATTTATAAGTCTCACAGTCCATTTTTAATCTTCTAATAAGCCAATTCCATGTTTCCCTTGTGTATAATGCCCTGCACTTCTCAGAGTACATGTGACAGTGCCTATCAGTTATTCACTTGCTAACTATTGGTCCCTTACTAATAAGTCAGAGGCTATAATCACTTATCTAGTCAATACAGTCTTATTGCTTGGCATTTGTTTTTTTTTTTTTTTTGATTAATCATCCATTTCTTAACTCAATTGGTCAGTAGCTATTGCTAAACCTCTTAGAGAAGTGAATGGGTGAGTTTATGTCTTTATGGTCTTATAGAATGGGTAGCTATGGCAGTTTAAATAGGAATGGTTCCCATAGACTCATGTGTTTAAATGCTTGGCCCATAATGAGTGGCACTAGTAGGAGGTGTGGCATTGTTAGAGGAAGTGTGTCACTGTAGGAGTTGACTTTGCAGTCTTATATGCTCAAGCCACAGCCAGTGAGGCACATAGTCTCCTCCTGCTGCCTGTGAACCAAGACATAGAACTCTCAGCACTTTCTCCAGCGCTATGTCTGCACTGTACGCATTCATGTTTTTCTCCATGACAATAACAGACTAAACTTCTGTAAGTATAAGCCATCCCAAGTAAATGCTTTCCTTTATAAACGTCATCATGGCCATAGTGTCTCTTCACAGCAATAAAACCTCTAAGACCGTGACTCTTAAACACATTTCTAGAACTGCCTCTTACCTCAGCCCAAGGGAAAGCCAGTCTTCTCTACGTCCCTATAGCTAAATCCTAAGCTATATTACAAGATGATTGTCTATTTAGTTGTCCTTTTCTGCTTCTGGTCTACAAATTTGAGAACAGAGGTATTTTGGGGCAATAGAGTATATGTGCTTGTGGTGGGTGGGGTTTGCATGCAGGTGTGTGTGCCTGCAGATGCAGGTATTCACAAATATGTACCTATAGTGTAGAAGCCAGAGGCTACTCACACATGTTGTTCCTCTAGACCTACATACTTTTTCCTTCCAAGACAGGGTAATTGGCCTGTAGCAAGACAATGCTATGTGGTTCAGCTATGTGACCAGAGAACCCCAAAGATCTGTCTTCTCTATTTACCCAGAACTAGAATTACAAACACATATCTCCATGCCTACTATGTTTTTTAAATATCTCTGGGTATTAAACTCATATCCCTGTGATCGAAAGGCAAGCACTTTGCCAACTTAATCATATCTCCAGCATGGACAGGTATTTTTGTCTCCAATTTGTGGCTTGAATGTTAGATACTTGGTTACTACTCAATTTGTGCTTATTGAATAAAACCCAAACTGGGAGATATTTCCATTCCAAGTAACAAGAATGTCTCAGGCTTGGGATAACTAAGTAGTTATTGTGCTTGCTGTACAAGTATGAAAACCCACAAAAGGGTTAGGTGGGCATCACACATGCCCTATAATTTAAACTTTAGGAAACAGAGACAGGGAATCCCTGAAGGAAGGTGGCTAGTGAGGCTATCTATATTGGCCAGCCCTGGGTTTGGCTGAAAGACCCCCGTCTGAATGAATAAGGTCAAAGAGCAATCAAGTATGATTCTCAGTATCAACATCAGGGTCTCCACAAGCATGGGTATGCAGGTGCACACACACACACATGTCCACATATGTGTAAACCTACATACAAAAATTCCATACACACACACCCCCAAAATGGAGAAAGGACCAGAAACAACCAATGTCTCATTTTAGCAAAGGCATAGACTTCGATTGACATTTGCAAATTCAAAAGCAAAACAAACAAATCAACAAATAAAACCTGATGCTCAACTTTGAAGCCGGATCTTAACTTCAATACATCCTAAAGCTATATTTGCATCTATTAGAGAAACATTAATCATGTGGGTCATTTTTATATGTGTGTAGTGTGTACACATATTTGCATGTTCATATGTGTGCAGGAGCAAGGTTAAGGACTTCCTCTGTCACAGTGTCCATCTTACACATTAAAGCTGGGTCTTACTGTCATCTTCCTCTGCCTTGGTCCACCTTACACAGGGAGGCGGGTCCCTCCGACTTGAACCCAGATGTGGCTGCTTTGCTTGGCCATCTTGACATGGGCTCTCATGTCTCCACCTCTCAACTTCTCAGACTGCAAGCAGGTCGTGCTACACTTGCCTGGTCTTTACTAGCTTCTGAGGACCCCAAGTCTGGCCCTGCATACGCTTTAAACACTGAACTATCTCCCCTGCACCAACACTGCTCATTTTCAAAGTCCTTGTGGCAGAAATTAGTCTACCACCACTCTTGTTTCATGTGCATAGTTTCTTTGTGAGATTTTAGTTTCCCTAATTTTTATTTATTTTTATTTATTTATTTATTTATTTATTTATTTATTTATTTATTTATTTGAGATAAGACTCACTACAAAGCCCTGGCTAGACTGAAACTTAATCCATAGGCCAGCCTGACCTCTCCCCTTGTCTCTGTCTACTGAGTGCAGGGATTACAGGCATTTCCCAGGACGCTCTGTTACTTTTATTCATTTTCAAATGGGACTTTCCTGACCATAGAGATTCACTAACAGAAAAATAAGGCTGAAAGGTAAAATAAGATCTGATAGGGAAATCAAAGGAAGACTCCAGTAGCCATCACAACTTTAAATCACTAAATGAATCCCCAAATGTGTTTTATTTTTAATTAATGCATATTATTGCATGAAAAACAAATGAGTTTCAGACAGGTGTGGTTGCTCACCTCTGTAATTCCCAAACTTGGGAGGCTGAGCCAGGAGGATTTCTCTTAGTCTAAGGCTGATGTGGGCTATACAGTGAGTTCCTATTGACAAAAAAAGGAAGTGTTTTATATATATATATATATATATATATATATATATATATATATATATATATATATATATATAAGCACACTGTTTCTCTCTTCAGACACACCAGAAGAGGGCATCAGATCCCATTACACCTGGTGGTGAGCCACCATGTGGTTGCTGGGAATTGACCTCAGTTCCTCTGAAGAACAGGCAGTGCTTTTAACTGCTGAGCCATCTCTTCAGCCTACTCTTCCTATTTTTAAACCAGTGTAAGTTCGGCAAGCATTTGAACATAAAATCATTTGGGAAACACACAGGTGGTGCCAGTGCCAATGCTGACCCCTGAACATTCCTACTGCCTGGATTAACAGCTAGAGGCATCCCTTGTTTGATGAACTGACTCCTAGGAGAGTCAGGTTCAGTAAAACAACACTGAACAGGGTGACAGCCATTTACCTCTGACCCTTGTCCTAAGTTTCAAATAAAGGAGGGATATACTGAGGTCCGCATGAAGGAGAAAGGTCAAGAAAGAAAAAAATGAAGGAAAAAGAGAAGGAAAGAGGAGGGAGAGGGGGAAGGGGAAGGGAGGGGGAAAGGGAGGGGGAGAGGGAGAGGGAAAGAGAGAGGGAGAGAGGGAGGGAGAAGGAGAGAGGGAGAGGGAAAAAGGGAGAGGGAGAAAGGGAGAGGGAGAGGGAGAGAGGGAGGGAGAAGGAGAGAGGGAGAGGGAAAGAGGGAGAGGGAGAGAGGGAGAGGGAGAGGGAGAGGGAGAGGGAGAGAGGGAGAGGGAGAGGGAGAGAGGGAGAGGGAGAGGGAGAGAGGGAGAGGGAGAGGGACAGGGACAGGGAGAGGGAGAGGGAAAGGGAGAGGGAAAGGGAGAGGGAGAGGGAGAGGGACAGGGAGAAGGAGAGGGAGAGGGAGAGGGAGAGGGAGAGGGAGGATCTGATTGAAGGACATTTTTTGCCTCCACTCTGCCCCCAAAGGATTTGGTAGTCTGATTACTGAAGCTACAAAGTGTTGAATACAGACCTGCCTGTGGAGTAGAAAAAAAAAAAAAAGTCCATAGACAGTTGTCCTTGAAACATTTCTGGAAATGTTTCTAATTCCTTCTGATTATAATAAACAGCTGATAATCTCAAAGTAAACTGCTTCTCGTGTCTGCCTTTTAATACTCAGCTGCTATATTTAGCATCAGTAGGAAAAATAAATTTAGCCCTGACCAACACTGGAATTAAAGAACCCAAAAGGGCTCTAGAAAAAGACCCCTAGGCCACTGATACCTGAATTGAGTCTGTGCTGAATTAGGTCCCTAAGAATGAGATACAAAAGCTAGGTGCTGGCCATCTGTGGCTAAAGGAGAATCTCCTGGGCTTGCCTGGAAAAGCCAGCCTGTCACACACCCTATTCAAATTGCATCTTGGGGCATATAAAAAGATGAGTGTATAAATTCACTAAGAAGATTAGGAAAGGAGAGGCGCATGGTGCCAGCGGAGGGCTTGCACTCCAATCCATTTCCTTCCCTGCTACAAAACGGTACTGTGGTTTTTTTCTGTGCCTCCCACGACTATGTCTTGTCCTTCCTAGGGCAGCAGAGCCTGGCACTGTCCTTCCTGATGCTCTGGTGAGTGGGCTTACACTCTCCAGCCTTACACTGAGAGTAACTCTCTTGGTCTCAGGCTTTCCATTGTGCAGTCATGCTGCCCAGAGTGGGAACGATTTGTGGGAAGGGAGAGGGTTGGGGTAAGGTTGTGGTGGAGGTAGATAAGAGAAAGTTTAATGGCATACATGATGTAAGAGAAAGTTTAATGGCATACGTGGATGAAAATATCATAAGGAGACCCATTATCTTGTGTGTGTGTGTGTGTGTGTGTGTGTGTGTGTTCTTGTGGAAGTAGGCACATACCAAATAGTCTGTAAGGTATCCTGTCTCATTTTCCCAAGACCTAGGATTAAAGATACTTGCTACCCATGTGCAGCTTGGTCTTCATGTGGGTCCTGAAGAACTGGAGTGGGGCTATCCTCAAAGCTGTTGCATGTCTGTGGGACATGTTCTTCTAGCTTGGCTGGCTTGGCTGGCCTCAGTGGGAGACGATGTGCCTAGCCTCACAGAGAGTTGATGTGCCAGGGCTGGGGGATAACCAGGGACTCCCACCCACTCAGAGGAGAAGAAGAGAGGGAAGGAGGGAAAGACTGTGGCAGAGGAACCAGTAGGAAGACAGCAAGAGGGATTTAAAATGAAGAAAGAAAAGTTTTAAATTAAATTTAATATTAAAATTGTTCTTAGCTGGGCAGTGGTAGCACATGCCTTTAATCCCAGCACTTGGGAGGCAGAGGCAGGTGGATTACTGAGTTCAAGGCCAGCCTGGTCCACAGAGTGAGTTCCAGGGCAGCCAGGGCTACGTAGAGAAACCCTGTCTCGAAATAAAAAAATTAAAAAAATAAATAAATAAAAATAAATAAAAAATAAAAAAGTTCTTCCTACCAGACCTAGTCTTTTACATAGATTCTAGGAATCACTCAAGTCTTCCTACTTGAAAGGTATAAACGTTACCACCAACTGAGCCATCTTCCCACTGGTGAAAGCCATGATCATGTATGCTAAGTCAAGCAATGTCTTAATTTAGTTTTATTTTACGTGTTTTGGTGTTTGTCTGCATCTAAGTAAGTGTACCATACGCATGCCTGGTACTCACAGAGGCTAGATGAGGGTATCGCGTCCCCTGGAACAGGACTTACAGATGGCTGTGAGCCACCAGGTGGGAACTGAACTCAGGTTCTCTGCCAAAGCAGCTAAGCTCTTAACTGCTGAGCCATCTCTCCAGCCCCTCAAAGAGTTAACCTTTTAAAAGTCCTGTCTAGAATTATTAAGCAAGGTAATAATAAAAAGAGCCAGTATCAGCAAAATGTGGTATTTTTCCTCAATGATCACTGTTTACCCTTTGTTAGATACAACATGCTTATTGTCATAAGATCCCACGGGATGGTAGACAAGCTGTAGCTTTCAATCCATAGCAAGTGTGTAAAACCCTAAAGTCTAAAAAGATCATATCCAGGAAATTTGTTTTATTTTTAGTTGAGGAAGCAAGCACATTTATGAATTGGAAAAACCTCCATCAAGGCCAAAGGTTATTTTTTTTTGTTTTTGTTTTTGTTTTTACTTATTCCCTTTACATCTGGCTCACTGTCCACCTCTCAGTCATCCCTCCCACAATCCTTCTCCCATGCCCCCTCTCCTTCTCCTCTGATCTTGGGGGGGCCTCCCTAGGTATACCCCCTACCCTGGCACTCTCCCACTAAGACCAGTTAAGACAGCCCAGCTAGAAAAACACATCCCATGCGCAGGCAACAGCTTTTGAGATAGCCCCATTCCAGTTGTTGGGGACCCACATGAAGACCAAGCTGCATATCTGCCTCACATGAGCAGGTGAGCAGGAAGGCGTAGGTCCAGCCTGTGTGTGCTCCTTGGTTGGTCTCTGAGAGCCACAAGGGTCCGGGTTAGTTGACACTGTTGGTCTTCCTATCCTATCCCTTTCAGGGCCAACAATCCTTCCCAAAGCGGTCAAATCCTGGAAGATGGGACAATTAACATGGGCATTAATATTGTACACACACACACACACACACTGAGACAAAGCTCTCCCAACTGTACATGAGTTAGGGAAGAGCAAAGTGACCCAATATCAAGCTGCCATTATCATGTCAAAAGGACAGTGGGCTTTATACTTCCAGGTGTTCAAAGAATACTTTAACCTCTTTAGTTTTATTTTTATATCGATCAGCATTCTCCCTGCATGTGTGTCTAATTGCACCATGCGTGCACACAGGCCCATAGAGGCCCATAGGGAGGGGCTGGATCCCCTGAACTGGAGTTACAGGCCATTGTAAGCCACCATGGAAGTGCTGGGAATCAAACCTGAGTCCTCTGAAGGAGTGGCCACCGCTCTCAACTGTTGAGCTGTCTCCATTTCCAACAAGGATTTAGAACACTTATTTAAACCAGTCACAGATGAGACCACTAAATTTTAAATCAAGTTTGATTTAACTATAGTTAAGTGGAATCATCTTGACGGTTCACTTCAACCACTAAATCTAATAAAACCCTTCATTTCATTTTGCTGTGCATACCATACAGTAAATTGAGGCGACAGCCCAGTTAGAAAAGACATCATAGGGTATCAAGACATGCAGGTAAGGACACCTGTAGCTAAGGCTTATGACCTGTGCTTGGTCCTTGGGATTCACATGGAAGAAGGAGAGAACCAACTCCAATAAGATGTCCCACATGAACACATTGGAACATTAGCATGAGTACATGCACACAGAAATGAATGAATGAATGAATGAACAAATGAATGAACGAATAAATAAATGCAATAATGTTTAAATAGCAGAAGGCAGTGTTGGGCTCCACTCTGAACTCAGAATTTCTGGGAATTAGATGACCCTGGCTAAGGACAAAGCTGAGAACCCCAGCCTTCTGGATGAAGGAATCAGAAGTAGGAGAGGAAGATGCCTTACCTACTGCCTGTCTACATATGCTGCCGTGAAGTCAGAAAGGGGCACCTGCCAGCAAACACCAAGACCTAGTAAGTAATTTCCAATGAAAATTGCAGCAAAGAGAAGGCATGAGACTGCCAACCCGCAGAAGAAAGCCCTCGCTGCCTGCCCTGGGTGAGGGATTGCAGAACCGTAAATCCCACTTAAACCCTCCCTCACTGGGCAGTGTATGCACCAGCGAACTGGCTTTGCCAAGTTAAATCTTGGAAATTTCTGATTGAAAGGTTGAACTTAGAGAAAGCAGAATCAGAGAACAAATACCTAAAATTCCAGAAGCAAATACACACACACACACACACACACACACACCACATAATTTCCTTGGGACATAGTTTCAGCACCTTAACTTTTGCACTCCTTCTAAATTCTTTCGTTTAAAATTTTATTGTCCTCTACACACAGTGCGGTTTAAGAGCTGTCGAACTGGAAAACTCTATAATCCAGTGGTAATGACTACAAATTCCATGTCCTCGGTTTCCACAATTTTACCACCATCATTCCTGAAAAGAAACCAGAGGCTGTGAATGGTTTGAAAGAAAGCCATCATATTTTTTTTTTACCTGAAATTCTCACCTTTGATTTAACAATTTATTTGGCTATTGTTTGATTCAGGTTGGAGTCGATGGAAACTTCTAATTTCCTTTCTCTCCAGGGGGCTCCCTTCCAGGGCGCTCCCCTCCAGGGGGCTCCCCTCCAGGCTCACCCACTACCCCCACCAACTCCTTTCCCAGGTTTTGATGTTCTAATTTGCTCACAGGGTATACATTCGCCTCCTTTGGTTTAATTAATAAATATCTCCTTTTTCAAAGGAGAGGGGAAAGACACACCTAATGTGTGAATTTGATCATTGTGCTCCTCCCACCATGACCCCCCCCCACACACACACACTTGAAATTTGTCTTGAGTCTTCTCAGGCAGCTCCCTTCTAGGCCTTGTCATTTACATAGCAAATATGTCATTGCGGCTGGCTGCTCTCAGGCATGGCCTCCAGATGGTCACAGACCCAACTGTCCACCAGCGCTCCAGAAGAACATTTGCAAACCCACAGTGACCTGAGGAGATGAGGGGAAGCCAGGGGGTGACTCTGAGCTCTTCTTTGCTCTCTCCCCCAAAAACTGGGACCTCTGAGGTGTCCTGTCTTTATACTTTCAATGTGTTATTTACTTATAACTTTTAGCATACTTAGTCTTCCTGAAAAACTAGAAGAGCAAAATAAGATACCCAGCAGATGAGGTGTGTGTGTGTGTGTGTGTGTGTGTGTGAGAGAGAGAGAGAGAGAGAGAGAGAGAGAGAGAGAGAGAGAGAGAAGAGAGAGAGAGAGAGAGAGAGAGAGAGCATACACTCGTGCACATACAGTTGTGTGTATTGTGTGTAGGTCAAACACAATTTCAAATGTGCCTGCATTGCATTTGAAGACTAAGATGTCTGACTTGCAGGTCACCAACACTACTTGGTCACTGAGCTCTCTCTTCATGTCTCCAGCTCGGGGATTGCACTCAGGTCCTTGTGCTTTGCTTGCCTAGCCAGCACTTTACCAACTGACCCATCTCCTCAGCCTCTGAACTTCAAGTTTCTTGTCATGTAAATGGTGCTGGGCATAAATCTGGCTTAGATGGATCCTAATGTAGTGACAAAATCCAAGTGTCTCACTACAGATAATTAGGGCATATTGCAACTGCATCTTCAAGGGATTAACTAATACCCGTATATATTCCCCTACGATGAGTCTCCCTTAAAACTGGAACCAGCTGATGTCAGCTTTTGGCTCATGTCATTCTGAGCTCCCCCATTTACATGATTTAGAAAGCAGATTTACTAAATTCTGAGTGCCTTTATAGCTCTATTTGCACCCTCCCTATTTAACCCGGCTGCAGTTTCTACCTTGCTCCCTTCCAAGAATTCACCTGTTATTCTATACTTGACATCCTGTGTTTGTTGGAGTACTCAAATGGAATATTCAAATATGTGGTAGGGTGAAAAATATTTTAAAGATTTTGCAACTGTATTCCAAAGCTGTGCTGTCCGTATGACCCTGTTATCTAAAGAGCCCTTGAGAGATGTGGTCTCTGGCATTTGAAAGCATATTCACCACCACAAAAAAAAAATTAAAAAATAAATAACAGCCTAAGGCTGATGCCTGGCTTTTAAAAACTCTATGCACAATCCTAGAAAAAAGAGTAAGAGAAAAATAATGTCATCATCAGATACATTCATTATGGACCTAGAAGTAGCATTGACTTCCATTTCTCTTTTGAAAAAAAAACTAAAATATTACAGTGTAAGACATATGTCTGCTCTATTCAATGTAGTAAATGGATTATGCAGGGGTGTTGGAAATTCACATTGCGAGCCTTTATCTCTGGTGCTATTAACCAGAGAATTGTTGCTTGATAGGAGGCAAGGGCAGCTGATTTGGAAGTTGAAGGCCTGAGTCTTGTCTCAGCTTTGCCACCAATTAGCCAATTAACTTGTGTAAGCTTGACTCAACACTTGGACATCCATTTCTCCGTCTTAATATGTGACAGCTGGACCACGTGCTTGAAAGTTGAATGATGCTCTCAGAAAACCCCAGTTACAAGAATGTGGGGAAGATGGCTGTATTAGACACACACCCACACAGGGAGAGACATTCTTCTTAGAGATCTGCAATAAATATGGCCATATCAGATATAACAGGTAAGTGAGAACGCTAATCAGGTAAAGGTTCTTGCTGGCAAACATGAAGATCTAAGTTCTAGCCTTATGATCTACATGGTGAAAGGAGAAAACTAACTTTTGTGTGTTGTTTTCCAACCTGCACAGGCACCCACATGTGTATAAATAAATAAATAAATGAATAAATGCAACTATTATATTCTTGAGATAGTCTAAGAACATCTTATCAAAACTGTCAATTGAATTACTTTGTTATTTTCCCAATATATCATAGCAAAACTCCCATGGCTGCCCAAACCCTTAGGCAAAAATTTTTCCCAAAAGGATGCTATGGTTTGTGGTGGGGATATGAAAACTCCACCACAAGCTCATGTGTTTACATACTTGGTCCCTTGCTGATAGTGATGTTTTGAAAGATGGTAGAGCCTTTCAGACATGGTGTTTAGAAGGAGATAAAGGACTAGAGGGTTGGGGGTTTAAGGCTAAAGGTTGGTCTAGTTCTCAGCCAAATAATCTGCTTTCTGTTGCCATTGACAGGAACAAGCTAACTACATGCCTTCCATGCCAAGAAGCACTGTTCTGTCTGAACTCTGAGCCCAGAAAACCCATCTCCTTTAAGTTGCTTTAGTCTTATATTCTGCCCCAGCAATGAAAAAAAAAAAAAAAAAACTAGCATAAACGTTTTCAACTATAATTGGCCCTGCACAGGGTAGGGTAAACCAGAATCACTTGTCAGTGTCCTGACAGAAACCTGAAATAGCTTCTAAACTACCCAGTGTGGATTTAAGCCCATGGTTTCTTTTCTGTTTAGTTTTGTGACTTTATTGGTATAATTTAACATCTCTGTATGTGTGGGTTGCTTCATCATACAAAACTAATATAATAATGTCTACTTCTGAGAATCATTATGAAGATTGAATGACTTAAGACATACACGTGCTGAGGAAGTAGCTGAGGAGGTGAGGTGCTTACCTAATATACACAGAACCCTGCCCTTGCTGCTTAACAACATGTATATCATGGTTCATGGCTATAATCCTCCCAACTCTGAAGGCAAAGGCAAAAGCTCAAGGTCATTCTTGAGTCCTCAGCTACGTAGGAACTCTATATAGACAGCCTGGGCTACATGAAATTTTATCTCAAAATAAAAAATATTTAGCAGGTTGTTGAGCATCTTGTAAGCACCATGCAAGTTTGGACAATGTCATAATCAAATCTTTAGCAAATACAACAGTCTGAAGAAAGAGGGAGAAGAACAACAAAAAGAACTATACAAAGAATCAACAAAAACAGGAGCTGGTTCTTTGAGAAAATCAACAAGATAGATAAACCCTTAGCCAGACTAAGTAGAGGGCACAGAGACAGTATCCAAATCAACAAAATCAGAAAACAAAAGGGAGATATAACAACAGAAACTGAGGAAATTCAAAAAACATCAGATCCTACTACAAAAACCTATATTCAACAAAACTGGAAAATCTGGATGAAATGGATATTTTCTAGAAAGATACCAAATACCAAAGTTAAATCGGGATCAGATAAACCATCTAAACAGTCCCATAACCCCTAAAGAAATAGAAGCAGTCATTAAAAGTCTCCCAATCATAAAATGCCCAGGACCAGATGGGTTTAGTTCACAATTCTATCAGGCCTTCAAAGAAGACCTAATTCCAATACCCTTCAAACTATTTCACAAAATAGAAACAGAAGGAACACTACCCAATTCAATCTATAAAACCACAAAAAGACCCAACAAAGAAAGGGAACTTCAGACAAATTTCCCTTATAAGTATTGATGCAAAATTACTCAATAACATCTTGCCAACTGAATCCAAGAACACATCAAAATCATTATTCACGACGATCAAGTAGGCTACATCCCAGGGATGCAGGGATGGTTCAATATACACAAATCCATCAACGTAATCCACTACATAAACAAACTCAAAGAAAAAAGCAACATGATTATTTCATTAGATGCTGAAAAAAACATTTGACAAAAATTCAACATCCCTTCACGGTAAAAGCCTTGGAAAGACCAGGAATTCAAGGCCCATACATAAACATAGTAAATGCAATATACAGCAAACCAGTAGCCAACATCAAACTAAATGGAGAGAAACTTCAAGCAATCCCACTAAAATCAGGGACTAGAAAAGGCTGCCCTCTCTTTCCCTATTTATTCACTATAGTACTTGAAGTTCTAGCTAGAGCAATTAGACAACAAAAGGAGGTCAAAGGGATACAAATTGGAAAGGAAGAAGTTAAACTATCACTATTTGCAGATGATATGATAGTATACTTAAGCGACCGACCCCAAAAGAGAACTCCTGAACCTGATAAACAAAGTGGTTGGATATAAAATTAACTCATACAAATCAGTAGCCTTCCTCTACTCAAAGGATAAATGGGCTGAGAAAGAAATTAGGGAAACAACTCCCTTCATAACAGAAACAAACAATATAAAATATCTTGGTGTGACTGTAATCAAACAAGTGAAAGATCTGTCTGACAAGAATTTCTAGTCTCTGAAGAAATCAAAAAAGACCTCAGAAGATGGAAAGATCTCCCATGCTTGTGGATTGGCAGGATTAATATAGTAAAAAATGGCCATCTCACTGAAGGCAATCTACAGATGCAATGAAATCCCCATCAAAATTCCAACTCAATTCTTCATAGAGTTAGAAAGAGCAATTTGTAAATTCATTTGGAATAACAACAAACCCAGGATAGTGAAAACTATTCTCAACAATAGAAGAATTTCTGGGGGAATCACCTTCCCTGACCTCAAGCACTACTACAGAGCAATAGTAATTAAAAAAAAAAAAAAACTGCTTGGTATTGAAGCAGTTGAAAGGCAAATAGATCAGTGGAACAGAATTGAAAACCCAGAAATGAACCCATATGCCTATGGTCACTTGATCTTTGACAAAGGAACTAAAACCATCCAGTGGAAAAAAGACAGCATTTTCAACAAATAGTACTGGTTCAACTGGAGGTCAACATGTAGAAGAGTGCAAATTGGTCCCTTATTATGTCTTCATACAAAGCTCAAGTTCAAGTGGACCAAAGACCTCCATATAAAACCAGATACACTGACTATAATAGAAGAGAAAGTGGGGGAAAGTATCAAACACATGGGCCCATGGGAAAAGTTCCTTAACTGAACACAAATGGCTTATGCTCTAAGATCAAGAATCAACAAATGGAAACTCATAAAGTTGCAAAGCTTTTGTAAGGCAATGGACACTATCAATAGGACAAAATGGCAGCCAACAGATTGGGAAAAGATCTTTACCAACTCTACATCCAATAGAGGGCTAATATCCAATATATACAAAGTTAGACTCCAGAGAACCAAATAACCCTATTAAAAAATGGGGAACAGAGCTAAACAGAAAATTCTCAACTGAGGAAACTCGATTCTCTGAGAAGAACCTAAAGAAATGTTCAACATCCTTAGTCACCAGGAAAATGCAAATCAAAACAACCCTGAGAGTCTACCTTACACCAGTCAGAACAAGTTAAGATAACAAAATTCAGCTGACAGCAAATGCTGGCAAGGATGTGGAGAAAGAACACTCCTCCATTGCTGGTGAGATTGCAAGTTGGTACAACCACTCTGGAAATCAGTTTGGCAGTTCCTCAGAAAATTGGACATAGCACTACCTGAGGACCCAGCTGTATCCACTCCTGGGCATATACTCAGAAGATGCTCCAACGTGTAATAAGGATACATGGTCCCTTATTATGTCTATGTTCATAGCAGACATTTTTATAACAGCTAGAAGCTGGAAGCAACCCAGATGTCCCTCAACAGAGAATGGATACATTAACACAATGGAATACTACTCAGCTATTAAAAACAATGACTTCATGACACTCACAGGCAAATGGCTGGAACTTGAAAATATCATCCTGAGTGAGGTAACTCAGTCACAAAAGAGGTGTGTACTCACTGATGTGTAGATATTAGCTCAAAAGTTCAGAATACCCAAGATTCAATTCACAGACCATATGAAGCCTAAGAAAGTGGAAAACCAAAATGTGGATGCTTCAGTGCTTCTTAGAAGGGTGAACAAAATTCTCACAGGAGGAAATATGGAATCAAAGTGTGGAGCAGAGACTGAAGGAAAGGCTGTCCAGAGACTGCCCCACCTGAGCATCTATCCCATTACATTGAACATCTACCCCAATTGGGACACTATTATGGATGCCAGGAAGTGCTAATATTGCTGACAGAAGCCTAATATGGCTGTCTCCTGAGAGGCTCTGCCAGAGCCTGGCAAATACAAAGGCAGATGCTCACAGCCAACCATTGGACTGAGCTTGGGTGTCCCTGATGGAGGAGTTGGAGAAGGGACTGAACAAGCTCAGGGGGTTTGTGGCACTGTGGGGGGAGCAACTGTGTTAACAGGCCAGAGCCCCAGAGTTCCTGGAGACTGGACCACCAACCAAAGAATACACATGGAGGAGCCCATGACTCATGCTGCATATGTGGCAGAGGATGGCCTTGCTTGACATCACTGAGAGGCCTTGGGCCTGAGGGTGTTCGATGCCCCAGTGTAGAGGAATGCTATGGTAGGCAGACAGGAGTGGGGGAGGGGTAGCACCCTTATAGAGGCAGGGGAAGTAGGGATGGGATAGGGGGTTTCCAAAGGGGATACTTGAAAAGGGGAAAGCATTTGAAATGTAAATAAAGAAAATATCCATTAAAAATGCATTAAAATGCACTCAACAGGTAATATTTACATATTTGTGCATACACACACACATGCATTATACATACACATGTAATAATAATAATCAAAGTAAAAGACACAGTCAATTTGGGAAGATCATGGAAAAAGCTGGAGGAAGATCTGGGGAGATCTAGATGGATAGAAGGAATGTATTAAGTGATGTAATTCTATTTTAATTAAAAATGTATAAAAATTTTAAAAAGAAGGAGATGAACAACATTGGCATTTGCTGGGCATCTACTCAATGTGAGAAGAATCACATACAGCCTCTCATTAAATCCCACAATAAAATCAAAATTGTGATGTGACTATTATATTTTATAGATGAGTATAGCGGAGGTCTAAGTGTTAAAGAATTTGCCTCATTTTTCTGATAGTAAGATTAAAAATGTTATCTCAAACTTTGATACTCTTGCTTTTAAAACTCAAGCTCTTTCTTCTGTATCCCACAGCCTTCAAGGATGAAAAGGAATAAAACCCTGGAGTGAACTCATGAGGAAATGAAGTATACACACCAAAACATTTTCAAAAATTAATTTTTAGGCTGTTACCCATCTCAATGATGTATTAATTACTGGACCTTAAGGTCCAAAGACATAAGGGGGGGCAGGCTCAGCAAGTAAAGGCACAATGTGCTAAGACAGACACCTTTGTTTGATCCCTAGAAATTATGTGGTACATTGCCAGAACCAGCCTCTGTAGCTGATACACATGATACCTATCTGCATGCACTCACATGGACACACACATACACACATACACACATACACACACACACACATGCACACTCACACTGACACACACAAAATAAATAAATGAAGGTAACTATAAAACTTAAATAGAAATGAAGGAAAGTAAATAGCTCTTATGGTTATCTGATTATAGTTTTGAAAGGTTGTCTCATGTTTGGATTAACCTACTGCATACATTGTGTCCCACTTCACAGAGGTTTGCCTCACCTTACCTGACTCAAATTATATTATTAGAGAATCATAGTCCTGAAGGAGGCATTTAAAGGTCAAATTAATTCTACTGCCTCCAGAAAGGATTGGATCAAAATAATTCCCAAATGATAATCCCTATCCTATCTTACTTTTAAATATTTAGAGAGGGGAAATTCTACGATTTTTTGATTTAAAAATTCAAACATTGCAAGGATAATTTTAAAAATAAAAACACATTAATCAAAAATAAAAGTGGGGTGGGAGAAGCAGGATGAGAAGATGAATTGATTCTTCATGATAGCAAGTAGTACCATGCATTAAAAACTGAAAACCAGGACTACGGCCTTTGGGAGGTAATTTATTGGATATTAATCTTCCATTTTAGCAGGCAAGGCACAACTTTACTTAGATATGTCTGCTGCATCCAAAGTTTTAAAATATGGGGTCAAAAATATATCCCTGCCACACATCCCATTCTGTTCCGTTCATCTTATCACTAAAACTGGTTTTCACAGCAGTGTCAAAGATGATGGAGCTTAGAGAGATTTCCGTTTTGCAAGTAAAAAAAGGGCAGACGGAGGCACACAGCCTGTGGTGTACTCAAATGGAGCAGCCAGCTGCCTAATTCCCATCATCAGAGCCTGTCCTGAGATCACAGGGCATCTGATTGAGCAGGCAACTTGCAAGGAAATGGAGAAACGCATGGGAGATTTCTCAGCCTTGCAATTCTCCATCTGGGCTCAGGGAGTGAGAGTGGAGGGACCGGATAAGCTCCCTGACTTAGCTAGGAGGAAACAATCTCCTTCTCCAGGAGTTTATAGTGACGAGAAATTCATACCACAGTCCACAGAAGACTTAGTTTAACTTGGTAAAAGATAAACCATCTTATCAGTCTGCATAACCAAAGTGAGACCTCCACTTGGGACCCAGTCCAGTCCAGCAGTGTTCTTGGAAGTCCTGGTCCACTTTTCTTCACTCTGAGATGTAGATACATTAGGATGAGTGAAAACAACGCAGAGCACACGGTCTGCCTCCAAAAATGAATGTGGTCTGGAAAATGTTGAACTTTCAATGCTATTTCTCCATTATCAGAGTCAATTTGTGTCCAGGTGGTTTCCTTTCTAAGAGAAGCAAATGATGGTTGATCCCTGGAAGAGTGACAAAAACTAATTTTCCAGAATGCAAAACAGATGGATGGATGGATAGATTGATGGATGGATGGATGGATGGATGGACAGATGGACAGACAGTAGATAAATAGATTGATCGATCAATAGGTGGATAGATAGATGGATGGACAAACAGACAAACAGTAGATAGATAGATAGATAGATAGATAGATAGATAGATAGATGGATAGATAGATAGACGGACGGAGAGACAGTAGATAAATAGATCAATAGATAGATGGATGGATGGACGGACAGATGGACAGACAGTATATAAACAGATCGATAGATAGATAGGCAGACAGACATTAGATAGATAGATAGATAGATAGATAGATAGATAGATAGATAGATAGACAGTAGATAAATAGATCGATAGATAGATAGGCAGGCAGACAGACAGATGGACAGACAGTAGATAGATAGATAGATAGATAGATAGACAGATGGATGGACAGACAGTAGATAGATAGATAGATAGATAGGCAGGCAGACAAACAGACAGACAGTAGATAGATAGATAGATACATAGATAGACGGACGGACAGACAGTAGATAAATAGATCAATAGATAGATGGATGGATGGACGGACAGATGGACAGACAGTATATAAACAGATCGATAGATAGATAGGCAGACAGACAGTAGATAGATAGATAGATAGATAGATAGATAGATAGATAGATAGATAGACAGTAGATAAATAGATCGATAGATAGATAGGCAGGCAGACAGACAGATGGACAGACAGTAGATAGATAGATAGATAGATAGATAGATAGATAGATAGACAGGCAGACAAACAGACAGACAGATGGACAGACAGTAGATAGATGGCTAGATGGATGGACGGACAGACGAACAGATGGACAGAAAATAGATAGATAGATGGACGGATGGATGGATGGACAGACAGTAGATAGATAGATAGATAGATAGATAGATGGATGGATGGACAGACAGTAGATAGATAGATAGATAGATAGATAGGCAGGCAGACAGACAGACAGATGGACAGACAGTAGATAGATGGATAGATGGATGGACAGACAGACAGATGGACAGACAATAGATAGATAGATAGATAGGCAGACAGACAGATGGACAGATAGACAATAGATAGATGGATGGACGGACAGATGGACAGACGATAGATAGATAGATAGATAGATAGATAGATAGATAGATAAATAGGGATGTATTCATAGTCATAGTAGCAACAGCAGTAGTAGAAAATTCTAAAGTTACTAAATTTTTGTCATGCAAATTGCCAAAGAATCCTTGGTTCTGGAATTTCATGCCCCTCCACCTAAGGTCGTAATTAAAAGCAATCAAAAAACTAGGAGGTGCTTGCTTGGAAACCAGTTTTTTAGAAGGATATCCTGCATTCTGCAGTGTTTTTACTGTTTTTAAGGTCCACAGGCTCTTTCTGTAAGTAGAATTTCAAATAGGAAATTGCAGGAGAATGAGAAGAGCCCGGGGCCTGCTTGAATCCCCCTAGTGCTTCCTGACCATATCTAGTTCCTACCGATCTTCTCTCTGCTGTGAAAAAGGACCGTGCCCACCCTTAGGAGAAAATATTCCCATCTGTGTGGGCAAAAGCAGTTCACACTGCCCAACAGTCACCTACAGGAAGAAGTACACGAAGAGGAGCACTTATTTCTTAGGCGCTTAAAAAGAAAGTAAAGGGTACTGTTTCTTCTCATAGCCTTAGGTTTCAAAATAAAATTTGTGTCCCTCAGATTATGAGCTTTGTATTCCTAAGCACAAGCCTTCTACTTGTGGAGAATTCTACCTTGTAGTGTCAAAATAAAAATAAAAGACTTTCCCGATTCAGAGCACATTCCAACAGCCTACCTTAAGAATAGTTTATATTTCAGCGATTTCTCAGTTCATGGATGCCCTCCAGGCCACACATACCTTCTTCCTTCAAAATGTCTCCTTAGTTTCCCATGTTTCCTAACTCTTTGCAGTAGAGACTTCTCCAGAAAGTCACCTTTAGTAAGTAAATATGGCTGCGGCAAGAGGCATAAGGCACATTAGCAAATTACTGGGTTTTAACGCAGATCCATTTGTCAGATCAACAGAGCAGACCCTTGGGTAAGAGAGACACAAGTCTGGTAAATTCAACAGGGCAGGGCCTAACCTAACCTTCCTGTCCTCTAGCAAAGGAGACAGAGAGCTTCAATAATCCTCAAGGCAGGAAATTACCTGTCCCAAACTGAAGCCAAGCAGAGACCATGGGCCATTAGCTCCAGTTCCAGAGTGTCAATAAGCCTGGGATGCCTGTGAAATGTTGAGCTGTATCCAAAGACCACAGTGTGGTGAATGGAAGCAGAGACTCTGAGATGAATCTCAGCTCTGCCACCCTGAAGATAGATCTGCCTACACTTTACTGTCCTGATCTGCAAAATGGGAATTATAAAAGTATCATTTTCTAAGCATATTAGCTTGTGTGCAGTAACTACAGTTACCTTTCTTAAACTTATGTATACACATACACACACACACTCACACACACACACACACACACACACACTCTTAAACTTACATGTGCCTGAGTATGGATATACCAAAAAAGTTTAAAGGAATATACAATGAAAGCATGTAAATTATGGCTTTCTTTTTACCTATAATTTTCCCTGATACATTTTCTAAATGTCCTACAATAAATATGGTTAGTTTTGTTTAAACTATGTATAAAATACTAATTAATGTATTTTATGAAAGGAAGATACTTTGTATTTTATTTATGACAAAAAAATTGAAGCAGAAAACACTGTTCACTAATAGACATTAGTAAAGTATGGCTTTAATCATATAATTATGTACTGCAATTAAAAATTATGTGCTGAGAAGGATGTATTGGAATAAAATATTCATAATATTGCATATAAAATTAAGTAACTGCTGAACAAAATTTAATTTTTTGTTTACTAAAAGCAAATATATTTTTGTATGGCTATAAATAGCACATATGCACACTCTAAAACTGTCATCCATGACTATTCTTACTGATAAAGTGTGGCTATTTTTAATTTCCTCTGTGTAGTTTTGTTAGTTTTGGTTTTTCAATAACATACATTTATAGATTTGTTTAAATGGAAGAAAATACTAAATATTATTGAAAATTAAGACAAACCACAAAAAAAAAAGATAGGACACTCAAAGTTCTGGTAAGGAATCAAATATAGCAATAAAAGGTGTCTAGCATCAACACTCAATCCACAAAATAACCAATTCCTAACATGTGTGTCTAAAAGTTAACTTTCTTAATAAGTTAGAACAGGAGAGTAAGATCCCTTAATATCACTTGCCATATCTAACTCCACGTCTAAAAATGGGAATGAAGTACAATCAGAATGTATTGAATTCTCGAGAGGATACCAATTTTAAAGTACATTTTTATTTATGCATTGAGACTCTCATACATGGACACATGTGTTTTGATTATATTTATCACACACTCCCCTCTCTGACTCCACTCAGACACCACCCTCACCCATTTCTCTCCCAGCTTCAGGTTCTCTCTGTTGTTGTTGTTGTTGTTGTTGTTGTTGTTGTTGTTGTTGTTGGCGGCGGTGGCGGCGTTGGTGCCCACTGAATCCACCTGTTCTGTCTATATGTGCTCTGGTGTTTGTTAGGCAAGCTGTTGGAACATGAGCAACCATAGAGACCACATTCCTGGAGAAAACTCCCTCTTTCTTCCTTAGCAGCCATTAACAACAGCCTAGTTCTTCTGCTGGGGTAGAACACTGTGAGCCCCTCTTCTAGCCATGCTAAAATTTTGACTGCTTGATTTTGTGTAGATTTTATGCAGAGAAACACAGCTACTCTGAGTTGATGAGTACAATGTCCCAGAATATCCAGAGTGTCCTGTTTTGTAGGAGTCCTCCCAAACATCTGACTCCTAAAATCCTTCCTATCTTCCTTGATGTTCTGAGAGGAAATCTAGAATAAATTTTTAAAGATTTATTTTATTATTTAAATCATATGCACATGTATATGTTTGTACAAAGATACCCTTTGAAGCCAGAAGCACAGCCTGACATAGGTACTGGGGAACAAACTCTAGACTTCTACATACCCAACCATTGAGCCAACTGTCTTGACATCTGAGAGTAGCAATCTTTATATAGTGTTCATTTATAGAAAAATGTCTCTCCCTCAGCACTGGACAATAAATGATGGCATTCTCAAAACCAAAGATGGAAAGGGCCTGTTATAATCATGTCTCCCATAGCTTTTGGTAAAAGCTTTTTTTCCAGAGTACTGCTATTGGAAGCTAGTGGTGCTTTTAAGATGCAAGGCCTCAGCAGATATCTTCAGGTATTATAGGTACGTCCTTAAAAGTGACAGTGGTCATCATGGGTTTCTTCCTTAAGACCCCAAAAGAATGGATCCAACCAGCCATGGACTGACACTCTGAAACTGAGAGCCCAACAAACCCTTCTCCTTTACAAACTGATCTTTTTTTTTTTTTTAATAGAATGGAAAGCTAACCAACACCAGGGCTGAATTAATTTCCTAGGACTTTACAAATTAAACAACGGATTTGTAATTTTACTTTGTAATGCAGCAAGTTTCAAAATCAAGTCACTCTTTATCTGAAGACCATCAAGAGCAATTCAACACATGAAGGTGTGTGTGGGGGGGTGTACACATGCTTACCAACAGATGCGCATGCACTCTTCAAAAGACGAAAGGAATAGAAAATCATGGCACTAAACAGAGAGCTAGTTTTGAATCTCCTCTTCCTCCTGAATTACCTTGACCAACACACTGTGTTCTCCTCAGTCACCTTCTCTGTGAAATGGAACAGATGGAACTGACCTCCTAAAGTGGCTGGGGCATCCCAGGCATGAAAATCATAGCTGAATACATGAAGCTCAATGTGGGGGAGATGCCAAACTCTTCTGGGGTGAGGGGGAAATATAGGCTATACATCATAAAGATGGTCTTCTCGGTGTCCTGTAGTCTCAGCGTGCTTCTGCTGAGAAGTTCCTCTTTCAAGCAGCCCTGTGGACTGAAAAAAGAAGCTTCGCCATGGTGAGCCACCAGCCTTTTGAGCAAATCTTGAAATCATCAGGGAGTTTCCTCAGCTGACATTATGCTAACACCACAAGCTGGTTTGAAATCTCCTACCCAATGCCACCTTCCAAAAAAAAAAAATAATAAGTCAAGTCAACATGATCACCTTAGACTTGTCTTTAGCACAGGGACTAGGTAACCTCTCTGACATTCCATCACTTTGAATTTTAGGCACACATACACTTAACCCATGAGACCCACACACAAAATACCTCTTGTTCAGGTAAATCAGTGGAATCACAAAGTAATATGCCCCCCACCTCATAATGCCCCACACCCCATGGTTTAAACTAGAATCACACATTCATAGGCCCAGGATTCTGACATGTTCTCTAACGAGTTTGTCTTCATGTAATTATCCCTATTCACCCTGCAAACCCAAATGCTCCATCCATCCTGCAGTGCTCTGAGAGCGCTGAGAAACTACTCGTCAAAATAACAGAAGTCTGCAGCCTTGCAAACTCCTTATTTCATAACGTGGAAAGGGAGAGAGAGAGAGAGAAAGGGAGAGGGAGAAAAAAGTGCATGGAGTTCCTCTGAAGCCCCCTCCTGACATTTCCAGACTTATTAGCCAGTTTTCACACTGACTTCAATCAACCCCTCTAATCCTCCGAGGAAAGAGCATTTTTAATTCACCGATTGGCTGATAAGCTTGAAGCCAAAAAATGATTTACACGTAGATGAATTGTGCTTACAAGATGGAACTTGGAGCATTAGAAGCGGATCTGAATTTCCTATCTGTCATTTTATGTGCCACATTCATTTTTTTCTCTGCCATTACCCTCGCTGATTGCAATCTTTCAGCGCTATTGGGCCCCTGCTTCCACAGTTTTTAATCTGCCTTTAATCCCATAGATTTTAAATATTCCCGGCACCGAGAGACTGGAGGCAATTAACTGCCCTTCTGATGCGCTTCTTATCAGTTGCCTCCGTGTATCTCTCAGAAGCAGCCTCAAGACACTTCCAGGCTGACAAATACTACCAGCATTTCAGATGAAGCAGCTGCTGCAAAGGGGAATGTGAGGCCCGGCCGTGCTGTGCTGTGCTGTGCGCTCTGATGCTGGGGAATCAAGTCCTTTCTGGAGGAGGAAACAGAAGGGACCTTGGGAACAGAGAACAGGCACCTTGTGCCAGACACTCTCGATTAGAAATAACGCTTCCAGATGCATTGTTTGCTCTTTAGTTTTTAATGTGAATTATCTAATCTGTTTAATCTGATTGCCATTTTTTTTTTAAACTCAAAAATAACTTCCTGCCCTCCACCTTTCACAGGGAATTCAGAAGGGCTGTCAGAAGGGGACATCAAGTAGCATTAAGCTTCTAGACACTGAAACTCAGACAGGAAATTCAGATCCCGACTCCTTTCTGGGTCCGAGTTAATTTTATGTCCCTTTTGGTATATTGAGATTCAGATCTGCCTACTAAATTCCCTGACCATTCGTTTGATTCATTTCTATCATATTTAATGATGGTCCTTCAAACTTGAAGGAATTTTAGATTTTGTAGAACTTTATGTATCACCTGCTACATCAAAAGCTTTGGTTGTAACTGAAGTCTCTCACAAGGTAACATAGTTGATTCTCACAAAGATAAATCAGTGTTAATCATTAAAGTGCTCTCTCGTTCATAGACCTATACCTTCCTCTGTGCTCTGGAAACAGCCAGCTTTCTAACAAAAGTGTGCCCTGTCTACCTATAGAAGCAGTCACATGCATAGCAAGACTGCCCTCTGACTTCTTGTTGAGTCCAGCTCTACCATCTGCAGGTATGATTCCTGTTTAAAATTTAATCTGTCTTTGTTCTTATATAGTTAAGTATCCTAATGAAGAACTTCCAGGTTCAAAGATACAATCCAAAATATGGGGACACTTCCATACTTGCTACTATTTCCACATCTTATGGTTCTCTTCCTTACACACCCAGTCTTCTAAACAGATATGATATTTGATTGCAGTGTAGCCTCCAAATAACCAAGCTATTTATAATTTCATAAGGAAGATGTGTGCACTGTTTTGCATGGTAGTGAATGTGTGCATGTGCAAACACAACCATTTCTTATAATCTCTTGCAATTAGGTAAGAATGCTTTTAGTCTGCAGAGAAATTGAGTGTCTTGGTTTTGGATACTTCAGTCCCTTTGGCTCACGCTGATGTCTGCTAGCAGATGTGCCATAAGCACTCCACTGAAGGAGCGATGCAACCCTCCCTCAGAGGGGGAAAATGATAGAAGTTTCTGACTTCACTCAATTTAAGGGTTGGTCCTGAAACCTAACAATATTTTCTCATGGTGAAAAATAGGCATTACCTCAACAGATCATTGAGTATCCAACACAAGTTCTATATCTTTTGGAAGCTTCTCTACTTCTTCTTTTTTTTTTTTTTAATACAAAAATTATAGAGAGTGATGTCAAACAGGCAGAAAGGATACGGTAGGGAAGACAAACAACGGGCTAAGTGCATGTGGTTAATTGATTGGCTCCACTTTCCACACTTGAGAGAAAAACACAAGCCCTTCCATTCAGCTGCTGTTAAGAACCAAGAACATGGTAAATGGATGGATTGTGTAGTATCACCATGCCCTGTTGAGAGGTTGTTTATAAACAACACCCGACAACATAAACAAGGAGAGATTCAGGAACCATAAGGGATGAGGGAGAGGCTGAAACCGGGTCGCAGCTCTCCCCGTGTTGTTTTGCTGTGGCTTGCAGCTTTGCTTAAGCATTTTAAAGATTCTTGCAGGTCTTTTTCAAGCTGCCAGCTCTAGCCTACGAATTATGGTAATGTGCCACTTCTGAGCCCTCGGCAGGATTTGCCACAGAGAAATCACATCAGCCTATGCTGATTAACAATTCCATTCCATCCAGAGATTTATATAAAAAACTATCTTACATTTTGCTTTTTAATAAGAATGATCGCTATCTCAAATTGAGTCCCAGCAAATTTTAATAAAGGCCCAAGGTTGAGTGGCATTTTGCATGCTGATTTAGCTGTGATTGCTCGCTTTTGATGAGCACTAGCCTGGCATGTATAGCTCTCCTCGGAGCAGGTTTAAAGACCAGGAGTGAGGAAAAGGATAAAAATAAAAATTTCCAACTAAAATTCAAGGTCTTTTCTCCCTGTGATTGATTACTGAATAAATACCAGCATGTATCTTTCGATTTAGCCTAGGGGGAAAATTCTCTACAGCTAAACAGCTGTTTGGGGTTTTTTGGTTGTTGTTGTTTAGTTTGTTTTTGTTTTTCATTTTATTTTTAATAGCTGCTAGAATACCAACCTGTCAAAATATTAACTTTGATTACTGCAATTACTTCTAAATGACACCATCAATCTTTTTATCTGTCTCTTGCCCTGATACTTCTTAAATCAAACTAAGAAAGAGCAACAGACAGGTGGAATTTTGCTTTCCCAATGAGTAAATTGTCAATAGCTAAAAGTCTCTTGGAGGGAAGACTCTCCTTTGCAAAAATCAAAGGCAAATTAAGTACTCTGAATAATAAATCTCGAGGCAAGTTAATATTGCCAGCCTGTGCCAACTGTTGATGGGTATCTTCTCCAAGAAATTCAAGACTATGTGGTCACAGCCCATATGGCTGCTTTTGAATTACTGTGTATCTTTACTAACTAGGAAAAAAAAGTGACTAATGTTCTAAGTGAGCTATCACTCATATCTGCTGACAGATTTCATTGATAGGTAGAGTTGTGTTTTATAATTTCCCACCCTACCATGAAGATCATTCTAGATGTTTAGATTCAGATCTAGTACAA
The DNA here is from genome assembly GCF_947179515.1 of Apodemus sylvaticus. Lineage (NCBI taxonomy): Eukaryota > Metazoa > Chordata > Mammalia > Rodentia > Muridae > Apodemus > Apodemus sylvaticus. The sequence continues at coordinate 75,464,959 of NC_067485.1, read as the reverse complement.
GTTTACCAGCTTCCCAAAGCAGAATTTAAATGAAGCTGAAAGACACAAATGTGATTCACTTCATTGGCTAAAGGTCATTAGATTTCACCAACCAGATTGGCTGTAAGTTTCTAAAACTTGGATTGTGACCTAGAAAGAGCTGCTACTAGACTGCAGAAATAACTAAATCCTCAAAAGCATAAAACCATTTTAAGCCAAATTCTAGCAGTAAGAAAATATCTTTTCAGTGTTCAAGTACTTCTTAGACACAGCATTTTTCAAACACGTGCACACATATGTGCACATACACACACTCACACATACATAATAATTGTTTATAGAGGAAAATGGAAAAGTGAGACAACACAATAAAGACAGGAATCAGATGAGTTATTGTATTTATAATAGCTTAGCTTATCAACAAGGTCAAATACTTTTTTCAAGTAGTTGAAGGTATTGCTTTATAATTTTTGTGTTCCTCTAATCATTGACTAAGATGTATTGAGCATCCATGATACGCCATTTATTTACATTACTAAGTCCTAGAGAAAACAACCACATTTTTAAAGACATAGGATCTAGGGAGATGGCTGAGTTGGTGAAGTACTTGTCACCTAAGCACAAAAGTAGCCAGAGTTTAGAACTCAGCACCTCTATAAAAAGCATGTGTGACAGTATACATTTATTATACCAGTGATGGAGCTGCAGAGACAGACAGATTCTTGGGGCTCATTGGATATCCATCCTAGCCAACCAATGACTTCCAAATTTAATGAAAGACCTTGGCTTAAATATAAGGTGGACAGGATTCAAGGAAGACACCAGACTTTTGACCACCACATCCATACACACAGACATAAATATTATCTTTAGGTCTTCAGCATCTCCTATGAGGAGTCTGATGGTTATGAGGTAGGGTAGTAGGTAATTCCTTAACAAAAGAAGATGCTGGGCACTGATGAGAAAGCCATCATGAAAGAGCCCCAGTGAAGCATCCTCAAGCTGGGTCCTAATGGATCCACCAGTTTCTTATGTTAAAAAGGGACCAGAGAATTTTGCATTAGGGAAAAAAAAAAAGAATGAAAACATCTATCGTGATTTCTGTAGTAGTAGGATGCTCTAATGTATTTCAAGTAGATAATCACTATGTGTGAGTATCTCCTACATGTGAGCTATGGACAAGAACTCTACTTCTTGTTTCATGATATCTACATTTGAGTAAAGCTAACATAAAACTGCTTTTTTAAAAAAGCAAAGACTAAACTATGAAATAAAATAGGTCCTGTGGAAAAAACAACCATGGGCATGGGGAATGTCTCAAACTGAGTCATGAGAAAGCATCTAAGATCTTTTACCTAAGAGACACTGGAAGTGACTTAGTTTGAGAAGTCTGAGTTGAAAAAGATTAAGACTACATATCGTGACTCTGGGAGACAGGAGTGGCCTTGGTGCTAGTGGGAAACAGAGGTCAGCTGCACTAAGTCTATGGTCTTAGTGCAGCTAAGGTAGGTCATCATGGGGACAAATGGACATTTCCAGGAGTTTCTCCAGATGCAGCATTGGCAGAATCTTATCAGACTGCATGGGCTGGTCAAGGAAACTGAATGACAGCATCGAAACACTTGGCTTAGGCAGCATGGAATGGCCACTCTCCTTGGTACATGGACATCAGGCTTAAGGAAGAAATGGAAGGGGTGAAGGGGATGGCTGCTGTTCTGTGTTGATAGTGTTGTATATGACCCAGCAAGTGTGGCATGAGTGTGGTTGTGTGATCTGAGACAGCCACATGGAGCCACATGCAGTTGCATGTGTAAATGCAAAATTCACTAGGACCATCTATATTTTTTAAAGATACATAGAAACATTCCCCCTGTCCTAACTGGCTGTGACCTTCTTTTTATTTTTCTCTTCTCAATATCAGCTGTTATCTCTGTCCAAAATTTCCCCTACTTACTTGGTACCCAAACCCCTGGCATGTTCGAACATCTTACATCTGTGTTTGCTCTGTTTAGGAGCAACCTTTGTCTGTAGCATCTTATATGCAAATCCAAATTCCAGCCTTCCGCTGAAGGGTCCAAATGCAAGAAGCAAAACCAAATACAAATGAGAAGAAAAGTTTTATTGGATCTTTAGCAGCTAGAGGCTAATTTACTAGCAATAAAAGCAAAGGACTATGAAAACATAAGAAGACACTGGGCCATGTAGGCTGAAAAGATCAGTGATCAATGAGCACATGGAAGAATAACCAATCTCATTAAAAATGTGTCTGAGAACCAAACAACACAAAGGTAAGGGGATAGCTTGCTTTTTAAAATCTTCTGCACTGGACAAGGTAAACTAGACAAGACATCACCATACCCTATTAGTAGAAATGTAAATCTATAGTGTTTATGGGAGGGATTTTGGCAAATGTAACTGACTCATTTTTCCCTAATAAAATCTTTGAGAACTTGTCCAGAGAAAGGAATCAACACTAACCATAAATATTCCAAGTACATGGTTTGCCCTCTGCAGATTTATGGACACCCAGGGGGAATAGACCTAGATATGCATTAGTAGGCAATTTCCTCAAAAAAATATATGATATAGAATCAAATAATCCATAAAATATTATTTAAAGACCATTTAAGAACACAATAGTTGTGATATTTTTTACTTTAACATAATAATCCTTATTAATTATATAAAATAAAAGACAAATGGTCACATGGATAGTTTCTTTCTTTATTAGATATATTCTTTATTTACATTTCAAATGATTTCCTCTTTCCTGGTTCCCTCCTCCCTGAAAGTTACACAAGCTCTCTTCCCTCCCCCTGTTCCCCAATCAACCCCCTCCCCCTTCCCTGGCCTGGTATTCCCCTACACTGCTGCACTGAGCCTTTCCAGGACCAGGGACCACTCCTTCCTTCTTCTTGGACATCGTTTGATGTGTGTATTGTGTCTTGGGTATGCCGAGCTTTGGATAGTTCTTTTTTATATAATCTTGTGCTCTTGCCCTTCTCACACATTTAACTGTGACAAACACTGAAATATGCGTGGTTAAAATCAGTATCTTTGTATCTCTTATATAGGAGAAAATAAAGTTTCTCTAATGTACTCAATATTAAAATATTGGAAATTTTCTCATTGAATGACAAATATTTCTATTTGAAACAGCCATGTTAATATAACACTCACAAAACAATAAAATGGTAAAAATGGGCAAAAACCATAAACAGCCAACATTTGAAACAAGAATATGAACTTTTAGTATGTGTATAATACCAAATTAGCATTGGTTAGTTAACATTTAAATAAAACCAAAATAAATATTATTTTTCTTCTATCTGATTAAAGCATCAGATGTCAAAGCATTATAAAAAATTTATATGCGATAGTCACAGATCTTGAAAGAGCATAGGGCTTATGTTCTGAATTTTAAGAGTCCTTCAAAGCCTATATGCTAAAAAAGGCTACATCACCCACATGTGGAATCATTGGGAAATAGAATCTTTAAGAATGAAGCCTCCTGACGTCACTGTAAATCATTTGAGACATGCTTTCAAAGGGCGTATTAAAATCTAATCTCTCCATTCAGTCTTTTTGCTTCCTGGCTTCTATGAGGTACACAGCTCGCCCTTATATCACTTGACATAGAGAACCTCATCAGAGGGCACAAAACAATGGAGTTTAGTGACTATGCAGGAAATACTGAAGCTGTGAGCCAAAGCAAACCTTTGGTCCTAATAAGCTGATTGTCTCATGTATTTTGTCATGGCAACAAAAAGCTAAACTAATACAATTGATAAAATGGCAATTGTATATATAGGCAAAGGGGATATAAAAATATTTCCATATCAGAAAGTATGCTTAGGTAGATGGATGTGTATATAAATGAAATAATGTGAATTTCATTTTAATTAAAAATAAACAGGTGACACCATTTTGCTTATTCCTACCAATATTTCCAAAGGGATGAATTTTCTATTTTTAAAATTTCTGCCAGGTGGTGGTGGCTCACGCCTGTAATCCCAGCACTCTGGGAGGCAGAGGCAGGTGGATCTCTGAGTTTGAGGCCAGCCTGGTCTACAGAGTGAGTTCCAGGACAGCCAGGGCTACACAAAGAAACCTTGTCTCGAAAAAAAACAAATAAAAAAAAGTCTACATTAACTTAGTTTAGTCTTTTTTTTTTAAGGGGGACATGACAGAGGGCTTATATTTTTAATTTATTTATGCATTTTATGTATATGAGTTCTCTGTCTTCAAACACACCAAATAAGAGAATCAGATCCCATTATAGATGGTTGTAAGCTACCATGTGGTTGCTTGGAATTGAACTCAGGACTTCTTGGAGAGCACTCAAGTACTCTTAACTGCTGAGCCATCTCTCCATCCCCAGTTTAGTCTTCTTTTGTAGTTATTTGCATCTTTCCTTTTAAGTAGGAACGTCTTTCACTCTCCAATTCCTATTCCTTTTCTTATTCCTATAATTGGGTTTCAATTATAGAAACTTAGTTCATAAAAATCTAACCTTTACAACCTGTACGACAAAGCCCATTATAATTCCCCCAAGATTTTTGTAAACATCACCGTTTTAAAGAATTATTTTTATTATTTTTTTATTATTATGTATCTCTGCGCACATGTGTTCAGAGGACAGCATATAACTGAGTGCAGAGGACCTTCCTGAAGCTGGAGTCATAAGCAGTTGTGAGCCACATAACACAAGTGCTCTTAATCTACAGCCCATAAATAACACATCTTAAAACAGCGTAAGTCATGTTGTCAATAGTTGTCAAAGATTTAAGCTATTTTTAAAGATACATTGTGATTTAAAACTTGGCATGTGCTGAATACCCAAAATTTGTGTAAGTGGAACATATATAGGATGATATAAATATATGTATGTATATATATGCAAATGTATATGTATGTGTATACATATGTATATATGCATATGTATATGCACGTGTATATATATTTACACATCTGTATTGAAGTTATAATTATCATTGGTTGTATAATTGACATTATATGGAAATGAGAACTTTTCAAGTGATAATCTGACAAATAAAATCATTCTACTAGGAGTTGTGGAGATTGCTCAACAGGTAAGAACACTATTCTCTCTATTTGAGAATAAGGACCTGAGTTCAAGGGTTCAGCTCCCACATAAAAGTCCAGGTGTAGTCCTCTGCACCTGTAACTCCAGAGGCATAGAATCAGGTGCTATGATGTGGCACGAAACCAAGAAGATTGCTACAAGTCAACGGTCACCAACTAGTTCCATATTTAGTGACAGACCCTGTCTATAGAGGCTAAGCCAGAGAATGAGTCATTGATTCTTTGATCTCCAGGCATGTTACCCCCCCCCCCACACACACACACATGGACAGACACCACTATACAAATACATAGAAAGATGGGGAAAATGGACATACATTAGATATTTAAAGACAATGCCAGAAAATAATATGCTAGCTTTTGTTTTAACTTAATATATTTTATTTTTTATTATTATCCCTTAGAAGTGAGGGATAGAACAAGGGCAATATGAATGGGAGTGGAGGTAGGGAGGAACTGGGAGAAGAAAAGGTAGGGAAAAATCAGAATATATTATATGAAAAAAATCTATTTTCACTATATGAAAAAATATGTCACTGATGATCACTAGACTGCTAGGTTTCCTCTGCATTACTAATTCTAAACAAGCCGTTTACATATCTTTCTGTGGTCTAAGGCCAACCTCTTCGTCACGTAGAGCAGGCACAGCACCTATGCCTATAATCCTCCAAGGAGGTCAGAAAAGGTTCTAATTCTTTTTTTAGACTAGAAGGGAAAGGGTGGACTTTTTGGGTGGACGATTACATTTATGTTTACGAGAGAGAAAGTCATGAAACATCATTGTAGCTGAGCATAGTGGCACTCACCTGTAATCCTAGAACTTATAGTTGGAGGCAAGAGAATCAGGAGTTCAACACCATTCTTGCCTACAAATTGAGAGGGAATTTAACATAGGCTACATTGAGATTCCATCTCAAAAAAGCAAATATAGACATGTTTGTATGTGTGTTTGTGTGTGTGTGTGTGTGTGTGTGTGTGTGTGTGTGTATAATTTTATTTTTCTTTTACACAGGAAGGAGGCATGAAGACAAAGATGTCTAGAGGTCTGGTGGACAATGTAGGCTTTCTGTATAACCATGAAAAGATGGAGGAGTCTTGTATTTTCAGAAGAGTAGAACATGAGTATATGTAAATGCCCTTAACACCACCAGGCATGGAGTTAACAGACAAACTCTCTGAAGTATGTGCCATCCAGATAGAGTTCTATTGCTCCTACATTTTCCAGAAAGCAATTGGCTGGATACCTTTGATTCACTGATGCAGCTTCAAGCCTTAAGTTATGTTTCTCTCTGTCACTATCTTGGGTACAGTATTGATTCCAATATAAGAGTTGTTTGCATAATAGTTAATGAGTACAAAGGGTTAAGAGTTAAACAAACATTATCAATGAGTATGAACACAGAAGTGTTAGAAAAAAAGGGATGTTCATTCTTTTTGTTCAGGAAGAAAAACCTTTCTGTTATCATGACATCACTTCTCCCTTTTTAGTAACAAGCCGTGAAAGAATACGCCTCCACTCTTCCATTGCTTGCCTTTTGAAGTTAATTTCCAATCCTAACTGGAAATCAGAAATGGTGCAATCTTTTGATATGTTACAGAGCAATGAAAATTTAATTTATATAATATCTTCCCTTTTTAAGTGCCTTGTTCAATTGAAGCTGAAGCTGCTGTGAATGATGGCTAAGTTAAGGATAAAAAGTGAGATCAAAGTGATGTCTGCCATTAGGATTTCAAACAGCATGTGCCACTTGGGAAGTTTGGGGGAGAAAATATTAAAAATGGATACAACCGTCTAAATGAAATAGAATGTAGCACACAGAAAGTGAGGTATTCATTAAGTTTCTCAGTTATTCTGCCCACATAAAAGCACAAAGGACAATTAGGAAAATGAACATGTATATTGGACAGTAAAGTCTTTATATTCGTTCACTTATATGTGAATAGGTATGTGCGTGCATGTGCATGCTTGTGTGTGTGCGTTATATGTGGTGTGTGTGTGTGTGTGTGTGAGAGAGAGAGAGAGAGAGAGCATGCTCATGTGTGCATGCATGCACACATAGGCATGCTACAGTTGTTGGGACAGCATCTCTATTCAGTTACGGGTGCACCCTAAGAGTTTTCGGCTTCAAAAACTGTATATTTCCCCCTCGCTACTGGCTCTAATAGCGTCCAAAGTATCTAGGAAAAGTAGAAGAGGGAGTAGAAAAAGGAACTCAGGAGGTTGGGCGAGGAGAGGCCTGTCCCTACTTAAAGACCATGGCTTCTACTCTGAAGAATGTCTTAAGCTAGTTTTAATCCACTCACTGCTTGTTGATCAATAAATCCTTAAACTTGCAGTTAGTAGGAAGAAGTGGTACAACTCATAGGAGTAAACTCTCTGTAGATGAGCAAGCTTTTCTCCCAAGTGCCATGGGCTCCTCGGACACCAGCTCTTGTTACCTCTAAGCTTTGTACATGCATATTAATAGGGGTGAAGAGGGATCCAGTTTGCTGCCAGTAAAGTAATTTGTTGAATGTCGGAAGGTTTTCTAGACCACATACAATGAAATTCCTGAGAATTCCAGCTTAAGTGGTAGGCTGGCCCAGGACTAGTTTGTTTTGTGAACACTTAAAACCTCAGAGGAAGGAAAGATAGTGGGGAGGGAGGTCAGAGCCAGCGGCAAAGCTGTTGGAGGACACTCTTGTGTCTCTGACACCTAAAAGCCCTTTGTCAAATGAAACAGCACATCTGGAAAAGCCAGCTGCTGGGTGCTCCCTAACGCTTGCCCAGAACTGTGATAAGATGCTATCAGTCAGTCCCTCTAAGTACTCTAAGCACTATACACAGATCACTGGAGCAATTACCATAAAGAGTGAAAGATATGGGCCTTTATTGATGGAGATTAATATTGAACACAAGGACATTGATTTTTCTCGGCATCTTATTTCTGATCGTAAACTTGGTTTGCAGTCACCTGAGGTTGATTTGAGTTTGTTTTCTTCCTGATGCTACTTTGAAGACCCACTAAGAATAAATTTGCAGTATTTCTAATGAAAACATAAATGGTTTTAGCCTAACACTTACATTCTGTATGATAACTAGCATTTACTGTGTCTGCTGTATCCCAGACACTATATTAGGTAATGAACACACACCATAGTTTAAGTCTCACAAATGTGCATGCAAGGTAAAGACCCCAGCAGCACACTTCATGTGAGGAAGCTGATTATCACAGGTATTGGAGAAACATCCCGGAGCCACTTAGAAAAGGCATAGTGGGGCTCAAGAGATGCTCGTGAGTTAAGAGCACTCGTGCTTTTACAGAGGACCTGGGTTCGATTCCCAGCTTCCATATCATGTCTGCAACTCAAGATCTAGGGAATCCAATAACCTCTTTTGGCCTCCACAAGCACTGTATGTTCATAGTACACTTACATGCATACAAAACAATGATGTATGTAAGATAAAAATAATTGTTTATTACAAAATTAAGGAGAATGACTCTTGATGGTTATTACTGTAATGACGGTTATAGTACAAATGTGAGACCTTCTCCTATGCTCATGTATTTGAACACTTGGCTCCTCACTAGTGGTGCTGTTTAGGAAAGTTCTGGAACCTTTGTGATGGGTGTAGAGTCTCCCTGAAGAAAGTGGGTTACTAAAGGTTTTATAGCTTGCTGTCACTTCCTGAGTGCTGATGTCATGTCACTGGTGGCCTTCCACTCCTGCCACATGTATTCCCTGCTAGGATGAAATATACCCCCTGAAACTGTGAGCCCAAGTAAGCCCTTCCCTCCTTAAATAGCTTCTCATCCAGCATTTTGTCAGTCACGCGTGAGGCAAGTCACAGAATGCAAAGGCATCAAACAATTGGTGCCCGAAGGCTCCAGGAGGGAACTGTTTGATTCAGAGCAACAGATGAAGACGGATTTCATACTGAGAGGTTGGTTGTGCGTATGAACATCTGAAAGACACGCACACTCACTGTGCACGTTAATTTCTTGTTGTGTGTGTATGCATCCATGGGCACATGCACATGGAAGTCAAGAGGACAAGTTCCAGGAGTTGGTTCTCTCCAAGCCCTGTGGGTTCTGGGGATCAAACTCAGGCCACCTGCCTTGCAAGTGCTCTCACCTACCGAGCCCCATCCCGCTGGCCCAAAACATCCTTAATTTTGATAAAAATCTAACTAACCATTTCTCTTTTAGTGGCACACTAAATCAAAATGAGAATATTCTGTGGTGGTTTGGATTCCCTTTAAGACCTTGTTGTTGGTATCAGGTACAGAGAATCTCATATATGTTAAAGCAGAATAAACTTGTCTTTGTTTTGTTTTGTTTTCTGTTACTGCAATAAAATATCCCAACCAAAGCACGAGGGATTTTTATGGCTGACAGCTCAAAGGTTTAGTCAGTCACCAAGGCAGGTAAGTTAAGGAAACAAGATTTTGAAAGCAGCTGATCTCGTTACAACCACAGTCAAGAAACAGAAAACTGGGAGAGTGCAGATGATCAGCTCTTATTCTCTATTTTATATAATCCAGAATCTCCTGCCCTGGGAATGATCCTCCCTATACAAAAATGGGTCTTCTGTAATCAATTAATGAAAAGCCTGTACGGGCATGGCCAGAGGCATGTTCCCAGGTGATTCTAGAGTTGTCAAATTGACAGTTAACCCTATCCATCACAGAGCTAAGCAGCAAAAAATAGGAAGGTCGATTCTTTATAAATCTATTTTACATCTACTATTATGTCCAAGAGTGGCCTGACTATACCAGACAATAGAGTTCTCTAATGTGCAAAAATTGTATTTTTTATTAACGTCTATAAAAATGAGTATTTAGCTTTGACATACTTTTAGCAAGAAGTGGTATGCTTATATTCTGACACTTCCCATTTTTAACATTTTATATGCTGGTTTTGTGCTAATTCCAGCATGTGACTAACCCTGTAAGAATCTATAATTCGAGACATAAAGATGCCCTAGAGTCACACAGCAATGTTGCATCTATAACCAAGCATGGCACACAGGATGAATGACTCTAACACATGGTCCACTTACAGATCACCCAGTAACAAATGAGCCCAGGAGGGTGTCTAAGTGCCCCAACACATCAGGACTATTCAGAGTTACTGGGTGTATTGACTCTACCTCCAGATAAACAAGATCAAACAACCTCTGTCCTTTCTCAGCCTTTGTAACTAATCAAAGCCTGAAGACCTCAAAAGTACTTTCTAATTGGTTTCATTGTTTTGTTTCTTGTGCTTATCACAGGGCAGTTAACATTTACTCCGACAATGGACCATCCTGACAGTTCAGTTGGTTTTAAATGGCTGTTAATGGTTGCCTAGGGTTCATCCTGACTTGTGAGCCCGTGCTTACTTACTAGGTGACCTTCAATTAGAAAAGGGCTGGGTTTTGCCTTGCAGGCCTTAGAAGATACAAATTTTTATATGTGGTGGGTTTGTGTGTGAAGACATACATTCGCAACCTACTGTCTGAGTGCCGCAGTGCTAATGGAGTAGACTGCCTGCATGTTCCACTTTTACAGTCTTTTTCATATAGCAATTTCTCCTGAACATCCTCTCTCAGCTGCTTTGATGCCTCACAGAATGCATACTCAGTTCCAGGGTGAAATAGCACATGGCTGCATTGCTAGCACGCCAATCACTGTGTGTGCTACCCTGGGCTCCTTCTCCTTCTTGCACTATTTGTTACCTATTCACATCTTTTCTGCTCAGCTAGTTTCCTAAAATGATGCCTTCTTTATTTCTAGCTTGAAGGTTTACAAATAGTTTCACCTAGTTTGGGACCTTTTAAAGCAAGGCTAAGGACAAGTTATCGACTTCTTTTCTTTTGTAGAGTGTTTCTGGCATTGTACTTAAGAACTCTTTGCAGACCCAGAGCTAAGAACTCTTTACCCTAGGTTAAAGTTGGAGGAAGTATCTGCTTAAAAAGGATTAGCAAAGGGATTTTGGGAGCCAGGCAGTGGTGGTGGTGGTGGTGGTGGTGGTGGTGGCGGTGGCGGCGGCGGCGGCGGCGGCGGCAGCGGCAGCGGCGGCAGCGCATGCCTTAATCCCAGCAGGAAGAGGCAGAGGCAGGTGGATTTCTGAGTTCCAGGCCAGCCTGGTCTACAGAGTGAGTTCCAGGACAGCCAGGAGAAACCTTGTCTCAAAAATAAAACAAATCCAAAAAACCAAGAAAGAAAGAAAGAAAGAAAGAAAGAAAGAGAGAGAGAGAGAGAGAGAGAGAGAGAGAGAGAAAGAAAGAAAGAAAGAAAGAAAGAAAGAAAGAAAGAAAGAAAGAAAGAAAGAAAGAAAGAAGAAAGAAAGAAAGAGAGAGAGAAAGAAAGCGAGAAAGAAAGAAAGGAAGAAAGAAAGAAAGAAAGAAAGAAAGAAAGAAAGAAAGAAAGAAAGAAAGAAAGAAAGAAAGAAAGAAAGAAAGAAAGAAAGAAAGAAAAGAGAAAGAAAGAAGAGAAGAAACCAAAAGAAAAAAAGGATTTCAGAGTCTTGGATTTGATAGGATGTTGGAAATTATTCACAGTCTTGTTTATGGTGAGCATCATAAAAGTCTATGAATTAAAAACCCAGAACTGTACACAGCTCTGGATTCACCCAGAACTTCCTAGAAGTATAAAACAATGTTTGCTTGCTTCAATTATATCCTGTAGGAATTGTTTGTTTCTAACCTTGAGAATTTAATTTTTCTACACATTTACAAATTTCTGTTCCCAACAGGGTAAGACAGCCCCTAAATAGCATCCCTCTGTGTAAACGTGCCTTTCTCTTTGGCCTGTTTCTGTTGTTGTTGTTGTTGTTGCTACTGCTGCTGTTACTTTGCCTCTTCCTCCTCCTTTCCTACTTCTCTTCCTTCTCCCTCTCATCTCTTCCTCCTCCTCCTCTTCCTCCTCCTCAACATCTCACTCTTTCCCCTCCCCCCCTTTTCTTCTCTGGGAGCTCTATGTATGCCCACAAACTGCGAGTCACTATGAGCACTACAATGAAGACACACAGCTCCTTTTTGCTCTCATTCTCAAGCTGAGGAAGCTCTCCATTATCTGTTTCAGGGAAGGAGGGGACTCAAACAAGAGAAGGGAGAAAAGGAGGAAAGCAGGTTCCTCGTGTCCCTGTGTTTCCTGTCACAAGTGCAGTGGATGATGACAGAGCAATCTAACGCAGCCTGTAGCTGCCAAAAAGAAATGTCATGCGCTGCCAGAGTTTGCCTATAGATGGTTCCTATCAAAAATAAAATTAAAGAGAAATAAGGTTATGCTCACTTAAGATATTACCACATTATAAGGAGCTTGGGAAACCAAAAAACAGGTAAATTAAGCCTCCTTTTACAGAAAGATCAATGTGTCTGCTACTTCAGTTATCTTAATAGCATCTAAAGTAATAAATTCTGTCATATCATTTACTTTAGCAATCTATAGAAAAAGAATATCAGCACAACTTTACTGAGACATAGAACCTCTTTGGAACTTCTAGCACATAGGAAAAAAAAAGATGAGAAAGCCACAAGGAGCACAATGTGAGCTCAGCTACATAAAAATCAGCAAAACAATAGCAAAGTCATTTATTCTATCTTGCTTATCTTTCATGCTTATATATATGGCCCATAAAGAACTCTAAGTTCTTTATGGGTCATATATATAAGCATGAAAGAAATGAAAATTAAATTGTGTTTCATTATCTGTATATTCAATAACTACATACAGGTGTTGTTTTGTTTTTTGTTTTCTTTTGTTTTGTTTAATGTAGGTCAGGGTTTTCACAGGACTGACATTCAGTAGAGAGCAAACATTCCTACTTCCAAAACTCACTACTCTGTGGAAGAAGACACATGACAAGCAGGTGTACCAAATGCCTTGTACAACGCCAAGTATTAAGAGGTGGCATCTACAAAACAAGAGCCAGAGGCAATGTTTAAGCATCCTGAAGTAAGCAGTGAGCCACTCACAGGTACATGTGCATGCGCACACACACACAAACACACATACACACACACAAACACACATACACACACACAAACACACATACACACACACACACAGACACACACACAAACACACATACACACATACACACACACAGACACACACATATACACACATACACACATGTACACACAAACACACATAAACACACACACAAATACACATACACACACATATGCATACAAATGCACATACACACACACAAATACACACACACATACACACACACAAACACAGACACACATACATATACACACATACACACATACACACACAAACACAAACACACACAAACACACACACAAATACACAAACGCACACACATATACACACAAATGCACATGCACACACACAAATACACACACACATACACACACACAAACACACACACACACACATGATTCAATGAACACCCTTGGGGGAAAAAACTTTAATTAAATAAAATTGATTTTTATTATAGCTGTGAATGCATTACCAAGTCAATGAGGTGTGCTGTGATGTTTGCGCGTGCACGTGAGCTGTGTGTGGCACTTCTACATCCTCCTCTCTTCTATCTTCCCTCCCTAAGCTCCTTCTCAATCCCTAATCAGCCCTAACATTACCTCTTTATATTTTAAAGACAAATTAACTCCAGATGGTTTAAATTTGTTAATGTATGAAAGAAAGACATCATTTGAAAAAAAAAACAAAAGTATAGATAAATATTTATATAATCTTAGATTTAAAATGGTTAAACATCAAAGCAAATCAGGAATTCTAAAGAAAAGCTAAATGGCATTAAAATGGATAATGTAGACATATATCCTACAAAGAAAATAAATGAGGATATGATGAAATAATAAAATATTTAAATAGTAGGTAAAGACTTTTCAAATAAAAAAAATATTCCAGAAGAAATTTTAGACCATTATGTTAAGAAGTAATTTATAACTTAGGCATAATGGCAAACATGCAAACACCTGTAGTCCTAATACTCGGCAGACTGAGGCAGGAGGATCGTAAATATGAAACCAGAATGAGATACATAAACAGAGTCTGGGAAGGAATGGGAAGAAGAGCAGTAGCAGGAGGAGGAGGAAGAGGAGGATGTGAGGGAGGAAGAAGAGGAGAGAGAAGGAGGATTATACAAGAGCAAAAGGTTCCGCCCATACAAAACAGTGTTAGGCGTATTTGTGACTCAGAGATACAAATTAAAAGAGCAAGCAGCATTCGCATATCAGAATTTGCCTCCTGTTGACAAGGAACTTGTAAAGAAAATATTATGACCACTTCCTAGACTGCTGTGTGTCTGAAGGGGCCGTGGAGGGGGAGTGGACCCAGCCGTAAGCATTTCAAGGACATAATCATAGATGCCAACCAAGGTTCAAAGGTGAGACGTGCCTGTCTCTTTCCAATTCTCCGAAGCCACCTTGTCTCCAGGGGGAAGCAGTAAGAGAAGAAGAAAAGGTTGCAGGAAAGGATTCAGTAGAGGGAAACTCCTGAGTGTTTAGCATCAGCAAAGCAAAGATAAACACAGATGTGTGTTAGGTGTCTGCAATCCAAGGAAGATTGGCATTGCAGAGACATCTAGAAGCAGTGTGTGTGAATAAGGATTCGAACTACACGTATGTGCACACATATAGTACAAATTTAGAAACATTTCAGCATTAGAACTTTGATTAAATAATCAAATTAACTCCATTCTGTGACTTCTTACAGGCATGTTCCTCATAATGGATAATCAGAATATGTCTGCAATACTGCCAAGTATTTTTAGATTGTACAATAATATATAATATTATGCAAAATATGGTTAAGAAAACACCCGCTATTTTTAATAATAATAACAATAACAATGATAATAGTATGCAGAAAAGCCTATGGCAGAACATTTTCAGGTCAAACAACAATTTGTTATCACTGTATTAAAGAATTACAAGTAATAAACTAAATATATGAAAAATATAAAAAAATGAACTTTCTGCTAAATACATGGTCTTGAACGTTTTATAATCATTGCTATGATATAAGACATAAAACTCCTTTTTGAAGGCCATAGGCAATGGACCCATGTCTTCCCTATTGGCTGCCCTAGTTTTTCATTTTCTATCTTATGTTGTTCTGTTATTCTTGCCTTATTGTCGTCATATTGCCGTCTTGTATTGTTTGGGAAGACAAAAATCTTTCTCTGTAGGCTTGGCTAGGGTCATACTTGCTATATAGCATCCTGGCCTTGAACTCACAGCCATCCTCCTGCCTTTTATGCCCTTGATAACGCATCACATATTCTTCAATATTGTATTATTATTAATGTGAATGTAAATGCAGCTTATTAGAAAAATGTTAGTCTTTATCATGTTTGCTATGCTTTTATTTCAATTTTGATTAACAGGGGGTTGGATTCTTGCAAAAATTAGTGCAAGTCACATTTTTTGCAAAGTGGCTCGCTTGATTCTTTGCTCTGTATTCAATTAAGATTCTCGGTATACCATTGCCATTTCATTGAAAACTTCTATACACATTACATATGACCCAAAATGACAGAGGGAAAAAAAACAGGAATCTGCTGAGGAAGTAATGACAATTTTCAACCTGTCTCTGTATCACTTTGGGACTTTTAAACCTCTTTACTTGTGTGATCACACATTCGATACCAGCTGAGCAGCGTAACACATCTTGCTTTTAAAATATAGAAATGGCCTAACATGCCAAGAGTTTGTCCCAGAATTAGATTTCTGGTTCTTTGCTTTCTCTTCTGCTCCACGCTGAGACAAAGTGGGAGGTTTTATGGCAACACTTGTTCACCTCGTGAGTTGCACCTTGTAATTACCAAACCACATGAAGAAAACACTCTACTGCTCCATGTTTAAGTATATCCCAAGTAGAATAGTTTATCTAAGCCAGGTGAGTTTTAAAAGCTTCACCCAAAGACATTTTAAAACCATACATCATCCCTAAGAAAGAGAAGGATACTCCTGGGTCTTCCAAAATGGCAACTGAGATCACTACTCTGAACAGTAAAACCTGCACAGGTAGGTGCCTGTGATCAACACAGGGTCCCAGTGAAGCCACCAGTGGGTACCAGTTTCTCTCCATACCCTACTCTGGTGTGATAATGGAAAGGAAAAAAGGATGCTTCGAGGTCTTTATTCTGCTGCTAACAATTTAGTCTATGATCTGAAACTAATCTTTTTAGAGCAGACTCGACAATATGGAAATAGTACCTCAGCAAATATTCCAAAGATCCTGGTAGAATACATTATTTTCCCCCAAAGTGTTGTTGAATGCAGAATAACAGCAGCTTGTTGCCTGTAAAAATTTTGCCAAAGAAGCTGCCAAAGACCAAATTTACCCACTTTATGGTAAATATTCTCCACATAAATCTCGATCTGAAACTGTTCCATTGTGGATTAACCATTCCTTCCCTCGTCATACTGACCTATTAATAGCTCAGGGGTGGTATCACCATCTAGCTCATGTAGCTAGCAGTTGGGCATGGATCACTGGTAGAGCCCTTACTTAGCATTCAGTCCCCAAAACTGACAAAGTGGAGAAATACAACTTAAAATTTTCCTCTTTTCTGTGAGGTCTTTCTCTGAACTTTCACCAAGGGCCCAAGCCTATTACCAAATCAATTCTATAGTTAATTCTCTAATACCTCACAAGCATAAAGCAGAACTACTCTGTTCCCCATCCTGTCTACACCACGGCTTCTCTCCACAGCTCCTGCTTTAGACCAAGACATCTCCCATGTACCGCTCTCTCACCTCCCCATTCTTCCCAACTAATGGGAGAATCTTTTAATTCCCCACTATTCCTCTTAAATATAACTAATGATTCAAAAACTCAAAAAGCTACTTAAAAGCAGAGCTACTAGTCAAGAAGGCTTGGTGGGTAAAGCAGATGCTGAACATGCTTAAGAACCACAGTGCATACCACTAGCTCCCACTTAAAAGCCAGGCAGGCAGAGCAGAGCAGCACTCCTACAATCCCAGTCTTATGAAGCAAGGACAGGAGATTGCTAAGGGGTCAGAGACTCTGCCTCAAGTCACAAAGCCAAGGACATCAACCTCCAGTACATGAACCTACACACACAAGAATTCATGTGCACGCAAACACACACCAATGCACCCCAGACACATACAGAGGCAAAAACAAAAGCACTCCTGTTGCCTAAATGGTGAGCAGAGTAACTGCTGGTTATGCTGCCACAGCTCTCGAACTTGATTCGCCTGATTTAGATGCAAATGCAAGACAGACAGAGTGTGAGTCTTCGGTGCTCAGAGGACTTTAATTGTATGTTGGACTGGCTGTAGTTCACTCACTTTAACTACCTGTTAAAAGAAGAATGACATCATGGCAAAGTTGAGCACTTGCCCATCACAGAGGAAGCCCTGTGCTTCATCCCCCGCATTACTAAAGAGTATAGAGAAAAAGGAGAAGGAGGAAGTGGAGAATGAGAAGCGGAAGAGGAAGAGAAGGAGGAAGAGGAGGAGGAGGAAGAAGAAGAAGAAGAGAAGGAAGACAATGAGGAAGAAGAGGAGAGAGGGGAGGAAGAGGAGGCGGTGGGAGAGGAGGGAGAGGAAAAAGAGAAGGGTAATGATACTATGTTTGCTTTATAATTTGGAATAGTTTTATCTGGAGGATAAAGAAAAGATTCAAGAAAATGCTGGTTAAAGGGGTAAAACTGAGATTTCTAAGAGAGGAAATTATATTTCGGATATATGCTGCAGTAGCAAATGATACTCACACACACTCACACACACTCACACACACACACACACAAGCACACACACATCTTAATGTCTGAAAATCAAAGGGTTAACTTCTTGCTCATGCTCTGTGGCACCATGATCAACTCTACTCTATGAACTGTGTGTGCAATGAACTGTGTATGACTGGTGACACCCAGTTGAGGAGGCTAAGAATGGACATGGTGAGTCAAGGGGGACTTTAGAATCCTTTCAAAAACGATGGCACATGTCCTCAGCTAAAGCATTTGCATGGCTGAATTTAATGAAGTGTAAAACTGTAATTTTCCCTAAACAACCAGAAAACATTTGTGAATATACAAGATACGTTGTGTGCCTGCTACAGCTATGATCTAATCTAGACCATAAAAAGAAAAATGAATAAATATTATAAATTTTAGAAAAAAGATGAAATTGTCATTACTAACAATAATATTGAAAACAAAGCACTAAGAGAATCACCTGGAATCATTAAAATCCCTAAGGAAGCTTATCAAGAAGTCTGGTAATAGATTTTATAAGCATCAATAGATTTATTGCATACAGTAATAACAAGACATTACTGGGGGAGGGGGCTGAGGAAATGAGTCAAAGCATAAAAGCAAAAGACCTGAGTTCCAATCTCAGGACAATAGCTTATAACCCCAGCTCGTGCCCACTGCAGGTCTTTGTGTATGTATGTAAGTATTCTGTCTGCCTGCCCGCCTGTCTGTCTGTCTGTTTCCATGTATGGTGTATGTATATATGTATATATGTGCATGTGTATGCATGCATGTATGTATGTGTGTATTATGCATGTTTGTACACATGTATAATTATGCATATATGGAGAGCTATGAATCATTAAAGTCAGGCTTCAGATATATAAGGTGTAGCAGTTCTGGTGTCCACATTCCTTAGACTATAATCTGAACAATGTATTATGTATGGTACTACCTACAGCACACTGTTTTTTGCACATACCTAGTCTTATGAATGCACACTCATCACACATTAAAGGTTCTGTTGTTGGCGTAGCATGTGCACATAAGTGCAGGTTCCAACAGAGTCCACAAGAGGGCGTCAGATCTCACAGAGCTAGAGTTAGAGGGAGTTGTAAGCTGCCCGACATTGGGTGCTGGGAACGGAACTCTGCAAGGGCAGAGCTCTCTTAACTATTGAGCCACCTCTCCAGTCCTAAAAATAAACCTCAAAAGAGAAAAAAATAAAATTAAAAAAAAAGTTGCAGAGTGTGATGTTCTCATTCGAAGTAGGAAATCAGAGTTCCATCTCGAAACTTACTAATTATTAAATTTTAAATGGTTAAATATTAATGCTAAATGATTAAATTAAATAATTAAATAGCACATTTTGAATTAAATGATAAAATGTTGACATATGCTTCCCAAATGATTCTGACCACTTTTGAAATGCCCATTTTGTACATTAAGAAGACAGTGTAAACGTATAACTCTCCAAAAGTCACAGAGCTATAAAAGTCAGGCTTTCGATCCACAAGGTGCAGCTCTGGTGTCTGGGGTCCTTAAACTATAATCTGAACAATGTACTACACACACTGTTTTCTGTACATACCTACGCATCTGAACACACATTATAAAAATAACTCATTACACCTTAGAGGTGCTATTGTTTTCTAACTTTATCCCACAGCATAAATATTTTGATTTGATTTAACAAATGTTTGATCAGCATTGATTACTTACATCTCTTCACAAAAAGTTCCTTTTTTGTTTTACACATACGCTATCAAGGAAAAAGAACAGTTGCCCATGTTGTATGAATAACAGAACTCAGAACAACTGTATTCCTAAATCTCCTAAAGTATCTGTGTGCTTTTAAGTAAGGGGCTCCACTAGAGATGAACCAGTGAAAGTCTGTGACAAAAAACACACTTTGAATGCCACTTGATATTTGGGATAGTGGTGATGGTTGCCGTGACCTCCCTCTCATCTCTGTTATTTCTGTGAGGACAATAGACTGGTATTGCTTTCTGTTGAGTTATTGTTCCCTTCTGGGGTCTTAGCTATCCAAACAGGAACCCAAGAGGCATTGTGACAGGTAAGTCCCCTCTGGTCAACAAAGATTCAAGATGAATGCCACAGCACCCACTGACTGACAAGGGCTTTATAGGGCAACTGGCAAGACAGAACCCGGGCTTGCAGAAGAGGCAGGCTTCTAAGGCTTCCATGGTTTCATTGTTCTTCCAGAAGGCAGGGGGCAGGAGGCTTTAATTCTATAGAGTGGATCTGTGTGCTACTAGCAAGCTGTTCTTTAAGCTCTCCATAAGGCAAAAGTTAGAAGCAGACTTGTCAGTGGGCCAGTTCGAAGCTTGCTTGGAATTGAGTAGTTTGCTTTTGGGATACTGGTTGTTTACTGTAATTTCAGCAACCTAGCACCGGAAGTCCCTGGGGGAAATATGACCTTCCTGACCAGTGTCCTCCAGTGCTGCGGACAACAGACGCTGAAAACTGTTCTTCCTAGTGGGAGGAGGGGCCATCTATGGTTCTTAAGCAACTGTCTGGTCATTATAGAATAGGCTGTTTAAAGAGGTATATGGTTGCAGAAAAATAGGCAAGAAGGAAGACCGAAGATTCTAGCTTGAAGATTAGGAAACAAAAAGATTTGTTTCCATATAAATTTCAGTCTCAAATGAATGCCTTAAAAAAAATAGCTAATCTTAACTAACAGTTCAATACTTCAAACTATACTAATTGCTTTACATATAGCATGGTTTTGAACATCCTAGAATCAGCATGAGAGAGGTTTCACAGATGGATAAACTTTAATTTGAGAGTCACAATAACTTTCCGTGTCACAAGCCTGTTATGTAGCAAAGTGGAGATTTGAGCTTAGAATGTGATAAATCAGAGATAAACCAGTTTTAACTACCACTCTACTTCATCTTAAACTACGACTTAGCTTTTTATCCTAACTATAAACCACTTGCTGAGCAGTGGTGGTACCTGCCTTTAACCCCAGCACTTAGGAAGCAGAAGCCAGCAGATCTCTGTGAGTTCTAGACCAGCCTGGACTACAGAGCAAGTTCCAGCCAAGGGTCAACATGAAGAAAAACCCTGACTTGAAAAAACACAGATTAATTAATTAGTTAGTTAATGAATTAGCTCATTAATTAATTAATTAAATTGCCATTGAGTTGTTCAATTTTGTTATATCATCTAGCCCCAAGACTAGCATACACTTATTGAGCAAATAAATCATTGAAAAAAAATAAGACAGACTAGAGAGCCTTCAACTTAATGCTCTATTTCCAAATGAGTTTGATTGTAAACAACACTTTGAATTTTTTGTCTACCAATAATATAGAGAAGACATGATCTGTAGAACTTACAAAGTAAACTTTAACTAATATTATCATTGCCAACGGCCAAATGTTCTTACATTTACTACAAAATGCAAGAGACAAAATGGAGACAAGTTGCTTGCTTGTCTGTCTGTCTGTCTGTATGTATGTATGAGATAAGGTTCTCACTACTTTGTCCAGGCAGGACTCACATCTCTGGGCTCAGCACAGCCTCTGCCTCAGCCTCCATGGTAGAAACACACAGAGATGCAAGGCACCACTAGCAATCTGGAAACAAGTATTTTAAAAATCCTCAAAGTAAGATGTGTGGAAACACACAGAACACAGAGGATTCCAGAATGACTGTGGGTTTTGGAAAGATTCCAAAAAATTGGAAAATGTTCACATCAGGGTTGTAGACACTGTTCACAAAGCTGGGCGAAAGATAATATGCACGAGCCATGTTAATATATTCAGTGATTTGGACTTCGCTCTTCCTATGAGATTTGATCAGAAACAACACGTCCTGTGTATCCATAGGTCCCCGAGGTAGATAGAGCCAAAGAATATAAATGTTGAAAGGTTCTGGAGTACTTCCTCCAGAAGTCTGAACTTCAACCTTTACTATCAGATGTAGTTTCTCCTGAGTCACTCAAGGAAGTTGAACACTAGATGTTGTGTAGTCCAATGCCTACATCTCAATGGCTTTATCTCCAGATCCCATGAGTAATAAAGGATAACAGGGCAATGACCTCTTCCTACTTCACAAAGATGTTCTGCAGATTAACTAATTAATGATTATAAAGTGTTACATCTTATTAAGTTTATTATGATCATTAACGGCTCGAGATGGAGAGATAGGTTTAGGAATAAAAAGCAAGGTTCAGTAGATGGCGTCCTGCCCTCTACTACCGGAGCCAATACAAGCCAAGATCTGGAGAACATCTCTGATAACTTCGTGTTCCTGATCATTTAAACAATAGTATCTTTAGAGTGGCCCCTTCAGGCACAGTAAAGAGCTCCTGAGGCCCCATCTGTAGTCAATAACAACTTAACTATCATTTAGATACGCTTTCACACTGGCTCCTGGGGTTACAGTAATACTGATTATCAAATACAGATACTTTAGAATATTTGTTTTTGAAAGTATATTAACATATAGATACAAAAATACATAGAAGTTTACTTTTATTACATAGCTCAAATACAATTATAAAATATGTAAATATAACAGAATACAGTATTCAACAAAATGTTATATATTCACGGGACATGTGATTAGATACTATTTAACTGCCTTATGCTATTTGCTTAAATTCACTTACCTATCTTTTACTTTGTCTTAAACTAACAGAATCATTCATTTGGTATTTTTCTCTTTCATATCATCAGAGGAATTGAGTTTCTTTCACAAACTTTGGTCTGGTAGATCTTCAAAGTGTGGTTCCAAACTTTCATAAATAACTTGTTCATGGTTCATTCTCCTGCATCAGAACCCTCTGGTTGGGTATTTTGAAGCAATTAGCTGACTTCCATTGTGGCCACTAGATGATTACCCAATAACTCATACAAAAGGATCACAGCAATACAGATATGTATGTTCAGCTGGCAATATTTCAAAGGGATGGATTTTTTTCATTTTTTCACAGATGAAGAACTGAGCACCAGATATTTATCAGTTTGTCCAAGATCACTGACAATGACGTGTGGAATCAGCAATCTTAATACAAATGGCTGCTACTCAACAGCTAAGTACTCACTTACCAGTACATCTCACAGGCATGAAAACCTGCATTGCTTGATGCTATTTAGCCAGAGAAGATCAAACATACATTTACCCTATGATGGACAATTCCGGAAACTAAGATAGGCAAGTACGTTCCAGCGGGGAATTTTGGACACGTCTCTTTTAGGAAGGTCCAGTTCCCTTCCTTGTACCTATATACAGAAGTATACATATAGAAGCATATGCTCTGTTATTGCTACAGTTGTGAAACGAGGCTTTGTTTTACCTCCCTATTAATTCAGGGAGTGTCTGCATGGGGACACTGGGGAGGGAGGGCCTGTCGAGTGGATTATTGGCTTTAGAAGTTCTGGATGGCTTTTCCTGAAGATGATGACAACATCAAGCCTCTGTACTTTTCCTTCCCAGGTGGGAAGTTTGGCCCCGGGACAGAGTTTAGGTGATGGATCCTCTTGGCAGGTGAACAAAGGGAGCTGAGCACAGGCGATTTCAGAATGATTCTCACCTGAAGAACTGGAGTCCTGGCGATGGTGAATGATCCTATTAACATCAAATATGCTGTCCACATAACTGTGTGGAAAGCTATTGGGTTTGGATCTTTCAATACCAGGGATTGAATCTGGAGCCCCGCACATGCCAGGCAAACTACTGCTGAGCTAGACGCATAGTCTTCCATTCACTTTGTTTTGAGACTAGGTCTCTCTAAGCTGTACAGGCTTCTACTGCTTCCCAGCCTGGCCTGGAACTATCTATGGAGAAGACCTTAGAATCATGAAACTCTTGCCTCAGCCTCCTGAGCAGCCCAGATAATGTGGGCATGCCTCCTTTCTCTATTATTACTATTATTATTATTATTATTATTATACCTATGATTATTATCCCATCATCATCATCATTTAATTACTTTTGGCCTTTCCTAGTAAATTTAGAGCACAAAGATTGATTTGTGGGGGCGTGCTTTAAACCAATATAATGACATCTAATAAGTAACAAAGTAGCCCGATTTTTAACTTAGATACCTGTCCCAAGGAGTAGGAATTACTATAAACTGTTTTCAAATGGTAAGTTTGGCCAGATGCTTATAGTCATTATAGGAAATTCAGTGCCAAGTCAGAAAAGCTACAAGAGTGGTCCTAATTGTTTGGTTTTTCTTTTTCTTAATGAAGGATGGACCCAGGCCCTCATCCGTCCATGTTTAGAAAGAGCCCTACCACTGAGCCACACCTTCAGTACTTTTTGGATTGTTGTAGCTGCTGCTGCTGCTGCTGCTGCTGCTGCTGCTGCTGCTGCTGCTGCTGCTGCTGTTGTTTCAAACATCATCTCCCTATGTTGCCTTACATGCACATGAACTTACAATCCTCCATCTGTTCTCCAACTGTTAGGATTACAGGTGTGTGCCACCATATCCACCTTGAGTGACTTCAGCTTTAAAGAAAGTCAGGAAAGATTGTTGCTATCATCCATGATGGGTCATTTCAAGACGACTAATGCATCCTTTACTTTGGAGACTGGACCGGTGGCTCAGAAAACCTCAGCCCAGCTTCTTTCCTACTTCTCTGTTGGCATAAGAAATGTGTTCCTCTGAGGGGTGGGAAATTTGGCAAACACAGATCTTCCTCAGCATCTGCGGGGAGAGAGCATTAAGAACCTTTGTGGGGTGGCCCTTAAAACCTGTGCCCTATATAAGATTTAATATTTGAGTTTGAAATATTCATATCTTTCCATATTTCATATTTTTAATCCTTTCTAAAATCTTGTGATAGTCAACACACTGGGATTGTTATGCAAATTTCACTTTCTGGTTTTTTTCTTATTGCTTTACAGGGTCTCCTATAGCCCAGGTTAGCCTCCAACTTTCTTTTTGGCTGAGTCTGGCCTGGAATTCTTGATCCTCCTGCCTCGACTTCCCAAGTGCTCAAATTCCAGAAACACATCACCACACCCAACTTGCAAACTGTTCTAAATTTACATAGGTCAATCAAGGAATAACAACAGGAACAATAGTTCTTTATGTTAAATAAATTTGCAATTTTTCAACTACTTTCAACCTATATTAAGTGACATCCACAGATATATGGAATCTATGGCTAAGACTGGGCATGCAATTATTCAAGAAACATGATTAGGTACTGTAATTTGGTACATTTTATCACATCTACAATGGGTGAGATGGTATTTGTTTTTGATCCATTTGGAGAACAATAGCTGGGCTTTAAAGCATTATCTTTGAAAAGTGCATAAAAACTGAACTGCAGTAACTCTCTGTAGAAGAGTAAGCTAAGATAAAACAATGGTATATACATTTAATGTCATTTTCCTTGGCCGTAGACATTTCATGTCACTTCAAGGTTTTACTATGGGGATGTTTCTTTTCTTTTTGGCTTTGGAGGTAGGGTCTCATTATGTAGCATATGCTGGGCTGGAACTCACAGTGTAGATCAGGCTACTCTCAAACTCATAGAGATCCCCCTGCCTCTGTCTTGTTGGTGCCAGGATTAAGTGTACACACCACCTCAGACAACAAACATCATTACATTTCCTCCAACTTATAGCAAATTCACCACAAATTTTCTTCAGATTGGAACATGACGATACATCCTAAAAAAGATTCCAAAGGGGACAATATTTCACTAGTCACAGTAACACTGCAAAGGTTTGGAGTGGTTTTTTTGGTGTGGAAGTAGTAGTAGGGGGTAGAGTGGTGGGGAGTGGTGATCTTTATAAAACCCGAGCCAAAATCATCAATAGTCTCACTATTTTTTAGTTGTGAATACAAGACACTAACCAGTGAATTACTAATATAAAGTTGGATTGTCTTGGAGGAAATAGGAAATAGGTGTCTCTGCGACTTCACATGTGACAAGGACATGATAACACCTGCTCTACTTAACTGTCTGAGATAAGCAAGGCTTACTTCCAAGTTGGAGCCTAGGGGGAAAACTGTTCCTCCCTGTGTTGGTTCAAATACACTCTTTGTAATTTTCTATTTTAATTCTATGAGACTCTGATCCTTTAGCTAGGACAGTTTCCAGAGGAAAATAATTAGTATCAGGAGAGAAGAAGGGAACATGTGAGTGAGTTGAACACCATCAGTCAAATGTGTCCTGGCCATCTGTGTGGGACAGACGAATGGTCAATCGCCTCTGCGTGTACCTCAGAGAGCTACCACTTTAAATAGTATCAAAATGTCATGACATAAAAAAGAAAATAATTTGTACAGTTGGATGTACAGAAAGGAGCTTGAGGGACTGACGTCCACTTCAGGTGGCCCTTCTTCCCTCAGGTGTTCCAAGGACATTTTTAAAAAATATTTATTACATTCATTTATTTATCCCTTGGAGAGGAGGTTTGCGCCATTGTAGTTGTGTGGTGGTCAGAAGCCATTCTCTCCTTCCACCTCATGGGACCTGAGAAGAGACTTACTGTCACTAGGCCTGGCCACAAGCATCCTTACCCACAGAGCCATCCCTCTGACTCCAAAGGACACAGATGGCACTGATCTTTGTTCCTTTTATTTCCTAGCAACCACATTTTCCCCTCAAGACCTGTACGCACACTGCAACCTCACCTAGTGATCCCTTCCAGCCCTTTGCAGAGTCTGTGTTCTCATTCTAGTACATTCTCCGATGGAATTTCCAAAAAGGCATTTCTTGACCATTCACTCAACGCCAAAGGATGCTCATCTCATCTCTGCCCAGAACGTCCTGCTCGCTCTCCAAGCTCTGAGCCTAAATAAACCTAACACCCCCAGCTTCTTTTAGTCCATTTAATAGTCACAATCACTAATCAAATGCTCCGTATATGTTAGTTGATCCACACACCTTTCTTCCTGAAAACCACCCCCCATGGCATGCTATGGTGTACATCCCTACATTACAGATAAAGAAACTAACAAGAAAGAGGTCAAAGCCTGCTATAGATCACAGGACAGAACCAGGCAATCCTCTCAGCAATCCAATTCAGCAAGTGTTTACCACATGGAGAACATTTGGCCTATGAGGGTTTAAAATTGACCAGAGTTCACCTCTGCTCAGAGGGGCCTTCAGAAGAACCACAGCAAGGCCCTCCTGGTGTGTTCCACGTGAACAAAACAGGTGGGAACGCTCCCTGTTCCTTGAGGGAGGGAACTGCTGCAGATGGAGGTGGGGAGATTCTACAGACCAGCTGTAACTTGAAGGAACTATAAGAAGCAGCAGAGTCTTCATGCCAGGGGCATTCCAGGCAGGGGAGTACTTGTTTTTTGAGTCATGTCAGTTCCAGATGTTTCATATATGAAACCAGCTGTAGGCAAGACCAGATTTAGGGAAAACAGCAACAAGAAGAGAAACAGTAAAAATTTAGAAGTGGAGAGGATGGCTCAGTTAGTAACACGCCATTCAAGCAAGAAGACCTGAATCCAGCCCCAGAATGCACTCTGTTTGTCGCACACTTTTGGACCTTGCGCTGGAAGGGGTCATTGCAACATTGACCAGCAGAAGTAGCTTATTTGAGCTCTGGGAAAGTGAGAAACCCTGTCTCAGTAAACAGCATGACCAAAAGCAATTTGGGGAGGGAAGAGTTGATTTCATCTGTGATGTATTCACACAGCAGAGGCTATCATCAGAGAAAGGGGAGAATTCAAGACAGGAACTTGGATTGAAGAACTGAAGCAGAGGTCACGGAAGACGCCTGAATAGTGCCCTGCTCCTCGTGGCTTGCTCAGTGTGCTTTTTTATAACCCCCAGGACCACCGCCCGAGGGTGGCACCTTCCACTGTGGGCTGCACCCTCCCATCTCAATCACTAATCAAGAGAATGCATCATAGGCTTGCCCACAGGCCAATTTTACTAAAGCATTTTCTCACTGGTAGTATTTCCCCAAATGGCTCTAGCTTGTATCAAGCTGACATAACACTAACCAATATACCATGTTTTCTGCTCTTTTCTCTCCATCTCCACAGAGTGCACTGTGATGAGACCCTTTCCTTCCTAAAGAAGTGTTAGTGAATATTCTCCTTCTAGTCTCCCTCACTGACCTTTACTGTAGCTTTTACATAGCACCAGTACAGCAAGCTTATAAACCTTTGTCTTTGTTGGTAGTAGTGGTGGTGGGGTGACTGTTCAGTTGGTTGATTTTGCCGTACCAGGGTTTGAACCCTGGTCTTTCTGATTAGGCACTGATCTCCACCCAACCCCAGGCAATAACTTCCCTGAGGCTTCTTCTCTCTTACCTTGCCACTTTCTTAGTTATAACCCACTAGGCATGGCTCTCTGTTTTCTACTTCTAAACTAACATGTTTTCTCAAAACTCATCATCCATCAATCCAACCTACTCTTTAAGCTTATTTTCTAATTCACATCTCCAGTTAGTTCTATGATCACTTCTGCCCTTTCTCCCATTATATCTTAAATCACCTCTCTTGCCCAATCAGCTTCCCCAAATCTTACTAATCCTGATCTGCCCACTCAATTTTTATCCAAAAGGAGTTTCAAGTGTCCTGTCTTGAAGTTGGGAACAAGAATGTAAGTAGGCCAGAGTAAGGGTTGGATGACTCACCCTAGCACATAAACTGCCAAGTGCATTGCATGCCAGGGATACAGTCAAGAGAACCCGGGGAAGCCAAGCGTAGTCGACACCCATTCCTCCTGGATCCACCTCGTGTGACCAGTTCTGCTGACCCAAATCCTGTGACACTTGTTAACTTCCAATGCTTCCCATCCCAATGATGTTCAGGCAAGCAGGAATCAAGAGAGAGTGATGCTGGAGAATAATTGAGCCCTGGCAATGCAAAACATCTCCCAAATACAGTAGGTAAAGATTGGAAAAAATTAAAGGCAGTGCTCTCTCGCTTGACTGGACATCCAAGCTCAGTAAAAGACAGTCGAAACCTGCTAAGCATACATAATGGCATGGGGGACACAGCTTGAACACTTTGTGGCTTGAACATTTATAGGGGTAACAGAGTGCATTCATCATTTGGAACTAATTTTACAGTTCACTGGCGTTACACGGAAGCCCTCTGGACTGCTTCTCCTGCAATGAGAAAGTTTCCAGAATGGCACTTTCCACTGGGTTTCTCCAGCTAACAGTCTCCACTGGCGATGGATGCACTCCTAGCAGTGTGAAATTACAGTGTGGCCCATTGCCTAGGGGAAAGGGCACAAGATTACACCACCAGGGGCGGTGTGTCTGTGTTTTCCATTTTGTGTTGTTTTTTTGTTGTTGTTGTTGTTGTTTTGTTTTTTCAACTTGAACCTGTCAAGATATACCAGCTGGGGCAAACTTCTCCCTCCTTGTGGTGTCAGATATTTGTAGGCGTTGTGTTTCTTTTTGATACTGAGTCACCCAGGGTTGAGGATGGGCTGTTCCTATTTATGAAATGTGTTGTGCTGAGTTTAGGGATGCATTTCTTTTCATCGTTTTTCAAAAGAAATCGAATTGGGCTTTTTTTTTTTTCTGGAGCATGGGTCTCAATCCCCTCTGCATTTCTCTCTGCATAGATGCTATTGTCCTCGAGGTTACAGAGCTCAGGAGACAAGGTTTCAATAGAAGTGGAAGTCACATGCTGAGCAAAATGTGTGTAGTGGATTTCTTTTCACCCACAGAAAGCAGCCGCTGGTGTCTCCCACATCTGAGGAGTGCATCTTCTGGGATCTCTCTGCACCATGCTTAATTCAGTGGGTGGGCACCCTGTGGTGGTGGTGGTGGTGGTGCGGCTGCTGCTGCTGCTACTGGTGGTGGTGCTGGTGCTGCGTAGTTCTGTCCTTGCTACCCTTTCCCACTAGATGCAGCTGTCCCGTAGGACTGGAGCTGGATCGTTTATCAGTATTTTCATTGCCCAGAATGGTGTTCAGTAAGTGTGAGCGGGATGAGTCAGAGAGATAATTACCTGCTCTGAGATGTATAGGACTTGGAACGCCTGTTTGTATAGGGATTAAGTAAAAAATGAAACTGTGGCGAAGTGGAAAGATGTTAGACTAGAAACCAGTCCCTGAGGGGGGAAATATTCTAAATAAATTGTTGGGGGAAACCCTTGAGAAACTTGCCTTTCTTTCTGTTTTCCTGTTTTCTCTGAAGCCTGAAAGAGTCTACAGTAGAAAAACTATCTAGAGAGCGGCTTCCTCCTAGAAGACTGGGCTCAGGGTCCTAAATCTCTGCATGTACCTGGTGACCTTCCTGTGCTAACATTTTTTGAGGGGAAAAGTCAAACTGCCTTGAGAATTACAGTTAAAGGTAGAGAATGACCCAGGAGTGGATGGATGAGAACTGAACAGGATAAAAGGATGAGCTGACTTATTTTGTTAAAGTATAACATACGGATTGGAGTTTGTCTATAGACATTTATTTCTCTTTTTATGAAATAAAACAGATTGAATATAAAGAATTCCTGTCATTATAAACATATACTTGCTTGATGCTTAAATGCGGGTCCATCAGGGCTCCCCTCTGGTCCAAAATAGAAAGGTTTGTTTGCGATATTTCCTAAGAGTGCAAGATTTGAAATAATCCAAAGAGCAGCTGACCATAGTTTTTAGGGGGTGTTGACTTTAGGGGCCATGACTGAAATCTGCTAATCACTTACTGTGCGGCTTTGTAGAAGTTTGTGTTTGTTTGTTTTTGTTTGTTCTCTATTTTCTCTTGTTTTATCGTTTTTCCCTTCTTCTTTCTTTCTTCTATTTTTTTTTGGTGTATATGCAGGAGGCACTCTGGAGTGGGGGAGGGGTGCATGATGGAGGATGGGAGCAGAGATCAGAGATCAACCTCAAGTGTCAACCGATTGCTCCTTCTTGTTTGTTCCCTTTTGTTTTCCTTTTAGACAAAGACTGTCATTTACCTGGTACAAATTCAACTATAGCTGACCACTGAGCATCCCAGATCCTCCTGTCTCTGCCCGCCCCCACCCCCAGCAACAGGATGGCAAATATACCAAATTGCCTGGATCTATTTCTTTTCTCACAGGAGTTCTGGGAGCAAACTCTGATCCTCATACTTATACAGAAAGGACTTTACAGACTGAGCTATCTCCAGCTGAAGTTTCTATAGACCAGGGAGATAGCTCCCAAAGAAAAGCACTTGCCACACAAGTAATTTTGAGGACGAGAGTTTAGATACCCAGAACTCACATCAAAAACAAGGTGAGGGCAGGATTCCAACCCTGAGGAAGCAGAGATGGAAATCTCTGGAACAAGCAAGCCAGGCAGACCAGCTCCAGAGTCAGCAAGAGACCTTGTCTCAGTGCATAACATAATGAGTAACTGAGGACGACATCTGACATCAATCTTTGAACTTTCGACTGACACCCATGTGTCAGTACATACACATACATACACATGAAACCACATACATGTGAACCTACACATACATATACACACAATAGAGAAGTTTCTTAATCCATTTTAACTCAGGAATGACTGATTAGTCAATACATTAGTTCTTACTCAATAACCTACCAATATGGTTGCAATTCATGTCCTATAGAGAGCTTTCAGTTAATACCCCAATATGGTACTTGAAGCTGAAAAGTTTCTGGGTATCTGTGGTCCTATGAGATTAATGTGGGAAGAGGCATTTTGTTTTCCGAAATAAGTTCTCGTGTGTTCAAAATGCTATGAGTTTGATCATATCCCAGGTGATAAATCTGATGACAACTACCTCTCAGTAAAAGCTGATATATTTATGTAAAACATGATATTTAAACAATAAAGGAGCTAAGGAGTAAAAAAAATAATCAAAATGGTTAATCGATATTATTGGAAAAATGGCGTATGAATTTTCTTGCTTTTCCTTTGCACTTTATATCCCACACTTTGTTAACATAAAGTCTCTGGGGACAGAAAAATGAATTAATTTCAGATCATCTAGCTTATCTGGCCAGTAGTTTGATTTCTTTCTTCATCGGCTGTGTTCTTTCCATTACCTAGTGTTTTAAGGATGTTGTCATTAAAGAAATGAACCTGCAGACCACGTATCAGATATCAACATTCCTCAACAATGAAACAGCCAACTTGAAAACAAAGGCTTCCTCAGAACCTTGCTGTGAATGTCCCCCGCCATGCTCACTAGCTTGCCTGGATGGAAAATCACAGAAGTCTCTTATACAGAGTGGAAGCAAAAGCAGGTTGTGAGATTCCGTGTTGTATCTAGACACACCACACACACACACACACTCACTCACTCACTTACTCACTCACTCACTCACTCACTCACACACACACTTCCTGCCTTGCAGGAAAAAATAGATGAAACACATGGAGAGAACAATTCAGACAGCACAGAACTGGTATTCTTACATTTGATGGGAGAAATGTGCCCAGGATAATCCAATGAGTGGTACGGAGTTATAAGCAAGGTATGTTGTACTTTGTGTGAATCATACAATTTATCCATTCATATCAGTGAAATAATGGGGACCATTTTATAAACACAAGTAAATGGAATCACTACTAGAGGACCTTCACATTTGAGGTCATGGCCCACGCAAGGGTCATTGGAGAACTTCAAAACTCAAGCTTCAAAATACCATTGAGAACTTTTAAGTATATGTAAAGCCTATCACCTCTATGACTGAAGATATAGCTTAGAGGCAGAGAGGGTTTACTTACTGTTTAACATCCCTGGGTTTGATCCTCAGTACAGTCCAGAAGTGGAGTTAAAACAAATCAAATCTCTTCATAAAGCCATGGATCATGTAAAGACGACGTCCCAAACAGCATTCTCCAAGATTCCAGGATCTAGAGTAAAATTCACTCCCACAATCCTATTGTCTTTGTTGTCTCTGGAAACACACCATGGGCAGCTGTGGACAGGAGAGAAAGGTGGGTGGGAACGAGAAACAGGACAAACTCCAAGTTCGACAGAGTCACCTTTGAGTAAAAATGGGTGTCAAAAAATGAGAGAAAGATGACTCTTGACATCAAGGTTAACAATCTGCTGCATTCCAAGGGCAAGATGGCGTGGGCACCCAGGTCAGCTGCAGTGTCACACACTCCAGCCCAGCTCTGACAGGGATTTTAGAATTAAGGTGGAACCCATTTGCTTTATCTTTCATAGTTATAACTAACCAATTATGAAGCTCATATTGTCCCCTTGAATAAGATATTTACAAATGCAGACAAAAAAAAAGAATAAGAAAGGAGGACAGACAGACATATTTTTCAAAATTCTGTAATTACCTTTGATGTGCAAATTCTAATAATTTTTTTGACCATGTAACTGAATAACTGACCAGTCTCTTTCATAATGAAGCTAAACTGAAAGACATCATTACCACTAATATTACCTTGTGATTTAGAACAATGAATGTTTTGTAGTCATGGGAAAAGGCAGACTAAGTAAGTGTAAATGAAACAAAATGCAAGCAACATCAGTGTGAATGACAACTTAAACCAGTGGTTCACTATCTGTGGGTCATGACCCCTCCGGGGGTCACATATCAGATATCCTGTATATCAGATCTTTACATTATGATTCAGGACAGTAGCAAAATTACAGTTGTGAAGTAAGAACAAGGTAATATTTTGGTTGGTTCTACAACATGAGGAAACATAGTAAAGGACTGCAGCATTAGAAAGTCTGAGAACCACTGAGTTAAACAGTTCGGAATTCAAAGAGGTGCACAGCCAAATGGGGCAACACATTTGTGTAAAACTGAGAGAGAGAGAGCACAGCTTTTCTCAGATCACTACTAAAACCCAGAGGAAGGAGGCTGGGAAGATGCATTACGAGGTCAGGAACCTGAATTCCATTGCCAGTACCCACCCACGTTAAGGCAATAACTGTGAATAACTGACCAGTCTCTCTCATAATGAAGCTAAACTGAAAGACATCATTACCACTAATATTACCTTGTGATTTAGAATAATGAATGTCATGTATTAAAAGAAAACAAAAGCAAGAACATTTACAATCTTAGCACTATTAGACACTGAGACATGTGAATCTCTAGGGCTTACTGGTCAACCAGACTTGTCTAATTAGGCCATCTAGAGGCCAGTGAGATTGACTCAAATAAAAAGTGTGGAGGAAGGACACCATACACATGTGCATGCACATTCACAGACACACAAACATATGCACAAAACAACTAAGCAAACAAAATCAACAGAGTAAGACATGGAACCAAGAGGGCACAGAAACTCTACAGACATGGACTTTGGTCCCAAGTTCACTAAAACTCGCTGTTCTGGATGTTTCGATGCTGTTAACTTGCTCAAATCACATAACAGTTCGCTGCCTTGTAGAGAAAGAAGCTTGGAAGACAATAAAATACAGGAATTCATATGTACTGGGAGATTTAATAATGTATCCTACCGAGATGAACCCTTCTAAAGTAGGTTAGCATCACAAAATAACGCTTGTCAGATGCTGATGAATGTGGGTGCTCTAGGGCAGTGGAGCACTTCCCATTATGACCTATGACCTACATGTACACAGCAAGGCAGAAATGGCCTTCCCCACAAATCTCACATCACAAAAGAGCAGTCAGGCTCCTGCATGGCTTTCCAGCCTCATGGCTGTGAAGCCTTTTTATTCTTCCTCCACTTTGGCTTAACTACCGCTGAGATCAAAACAGGAAGGGGAAAAAAAACAGACGTCAATTATGTTATTACGTTATTTCAGTTATTTGTTTATTCACAGGTTCATTCTACTTCAGCGTGGAATGTCAAAATATGTTCTCAATCAGGCATCTCCCTTTAATTTTTAACAATAGAATTAAAGGATTTTCCACTTCATTGAAGGCATTTCTGACGGGCAGATAGACTGTGGGAGCGCCCTGAAGCCTTGCCAAGACAGTAGTGAGTGCCACGGTTTCAAAACGATTTGACTGTGTCCATGATAGCTTCAAGTGCTAGAACACGGTGAGCCCGAGTGTGGTGATGCTGAGCAGTTTGGGGACCTTAAAGAGGTGGGGCCTGGTAGAACATAACCAGGTTATCAAGCATGCTACCCTTAGAAAGAATTAGTAAAGTTTTTATGAAACCCCAATATGTTTCTGCATTCTGGGAGATCAGGCTACAAAGAGCAAAGCTAGCCCCTGAAGCTCTCTACTTCTTAGCCTTATCTTGGGGTCCCTTCTTCATATGACTCTTTGTCCTTTCATTTTTATTTTTGTTTTTTTCAAGTTATTTTGATGCCATCAGAAGGCCATTACCAGAAAACTGGTACCACTTTGTTCAAACCCACTAAAACGGTAAGCCAAAACAACTCTCTAAAAACACCTAGCTTTGAGCATTTTGTTATGGCAACAGAAACTGGCCTGAGACAGGAGATGAAAGTCTGACTCTTGAGGTAAACTGATTCATTTTTGGTAAGGGTAATTGGAAGAGAATGAATCTTAAAATAAATGGCCTAAAGTGCCTTCTCTTTTTCTACAGGAAGAACAATCTGGTTCCCAGCAACTCTAGTTATCCCTTCCAAACTTTGGTCCAGAAAGAAAGCATGGTGTCTCTAGAGCTTGGCACTTTATTAGTTAGAACCACCTGTTCATAGAAGCCTCTCAAGTTTTACCATCTGCTTTCTTGATTCTCTGTTTTGACATTCTGTTGTGTTTTGAGACCCTGGAAACCCCCAACTCATGGCAATTCTCCTGCCTTAGCCTCCAAAGTGCTGGAATCACAGCTATGTCTAGTTTTCATAACTTTTACATACTTTCTTGTAAACCTGTCTAGTTTTCATACGTTTTACATACTTTCTCGGTCACAGTGCTTCAGTACTCTGTCTTCTAGATGATATGTCTGATATGATATTAATTCAAATTCTTTATCACACTGCCCTCCCTTTCTGTTACACTGTAATGATATGTGTGGCTTTTGCATTTTCTTCTCTTCTGTAATTGAAATTCGGAGGTCATAGATAATTATTAAAGCTCTACCAGGAATTCATTGAAAAACATTTTGTTCTCATTACTTTACTGTGTGGGATAAAAATAATGTCATTCATTAAAACAAAAACACAGTGACCAATTTTAGTATCAACCAACACACATAGACACACACACACACACACAAAGAGTATATGTTGCTACCTAGCCTTTCTTCGCCATGGAAACTTGAGCAAATTGACCTGCTACTTGAGGTAACTGGTCTCCAACATGGTCTATGCCATGACTTCAGTCCAACAGCCCAGTAAAAATAGCATTCTAGGGGGAAAGTTGGGAACCCCCTCCCCCAAAGCCAAAGTAGGAAAGACATGAAATGAAAACTTCAAACAAGACTTCTGCATTTCCTGCTCGGGGACTCTATAACCCAGTTCATCTCAATAAGCTCTTTTATGTCTCTGTATTTCCTTGTCATGTCCTTGTACTGCTTGATCCTGGAAACTTGACTGAAGGGACAAGGCAGTGAAGAAACGACAGACACACATAAGGAAAATCTGGGTCAGGTGGGTGATGCTTGATCTGATGATGAGTCACACCAAGTAGGCACCAACTGGGAACCTCGGCATCTTTACTGTGTATAGAACTAGAAGGCAGATAACTAGTCTCAGTAGGAGGGCTCTGGTGGGGAGCAGTCTTAACTTACCATCATCCTGCCGGAGGAAGCTGCAGTGTCTAGTTTTTGCACACACTGAGCAATCCTTTGTAAACACCTGTAGTTGGACCAAAAGAAGGCTTTGCCTTCTGGACCTCTGAGCCACCCCTGGAGGGAGGCTTTGTCAGTTCCCAAGAGCCTGAGACAGTGGTCCTTGTTAAGAATACATTCCTACTCAGGACTTCTTCAGCTCCCCACACATTCTGAGCTTACTCATCACATCATTGAGGTGTTTGTGGATTTCTTTATTGACTGGCTGTCTGATGAGTTGATAGGTTGAAAGAGGAGATGCCTAGGTGTAGAAGCCATTATTATAAAATAACTGAAAATTCATCTTTAATATAAATATTGTCAATAAGTCAAGTTAACTAGTCACATATCAAAGCCTAAAGCCACATATGCCTAACCCTTGTGCTGGCTGGGCAGTTCACACAAAAGGTAACGGATTTCTAAATGTACCCCTCACTCCTAAACGCCAGACCAGTTACACCTATCTCATGTCAAATTTTTTTTTCATCTTCAAATATTGGGTGAATTATAAGAAAGGTGTGATAAGATCAAAGAAAGTAGAAAATGGGGTCCATTTTCCCTGCCCTGCCCTTCAGGAATAATTCTGCTAGCTATTGTCGAGAGTTGGACACTGCAGATGCACCGCTTGTAGTAACTAAGTTGTGGCCCCTCTACCAGCTCTCGTGTGAATAACTGCTACACTTACTGCTGATGTTTGACTTTAGGACAATCTTTTACCTTCTCTTCTATAATGTAAACACCTTTACTTGTCTTCAGTAGAGAAAATGGGCCTTGCCCCAGAATTCTCATACACAGCCTGTTCTGAGCTCAACACAGCTAAGCTGCCTGCCGGTGGCCTTTCCTTCTCCCTCCCATTCACTTCACTTCTGTTTAACAATGCCTTTCTCGAGTCTTGAATCACTGATGCCTCAGCTATTTAGCATCTACTCTGTAGCTTAGTTTTAGTCTGAGAAATCCAAAGTATGATTGTTTCAGGAGAGACAAGTGGTAGAGCCTTGGCTTTGATATATCACATTTTTTTCATTTTTTATTTTATTTAATCATTTTTTACATTCCAGACTTTGTCCACCCTCTGACTGTTCCACATCCCATACCTCCTCTCCCCACCCTCCTCTCCCCACCCTCTTCTCCCCACCCTCCTTTCCATGAGGGTGTCCCCACCCCCTCACCCCCACCCTATCAGACCTCACCACTCCCTGGGGCCTCCAGCCTATTGAAAGTTAGGTGCACCTTCACTCACTGAAACTAGATGCAGCAGTCCTCTCCTGTATATGTGTTGGAGGCCTCATATCAGCTGGTGTATCCTGCCTGGTTGGTGGTTGAGTATCTAAGAGATTTAGGGTCACCCACCTCCTCAGCTTCTTCCAGATTTTCCCTAATTCAACCACAGGCATCAGAAGCTTCTGTCTATTGGTTGGGTGTAAATATCTGCATCTGACCCTTTCAGCTGCTTGTTGGGTCTTTCGGAGGGCAGTCATGATAGGTACCTTTTTGTGAGCACGCTATAACATCAGCAATAGTGTCAGGCCTTGGGGCCTACCCTTGTGCTGGATCCCAGTTTGGGCCAGTCGCTGGACATCCTTTTCCTCAGGATCTTCTCCATTTTTGTCCCTGCAGTTCTTTCAGACAGGAACAATTCTGGGTCAGAGTTTTGATTGTGAGATGGCAACTCCCTCCCTCACTTGATGCCCCATCTTTCTACTGGAGGTGGGCTCTATAAATTCCCTCTCTCCACTGTAGGGCACTTCATCGAAGGTCACTCCCTTTGAGTCCTGAGAGTCTCTCACTTCCCAGATCTCTGGTACCTTCTAGAGGGTTCCCCTACCTCCTATCTCCAGAGGTTGCCTGTTTCCATTCTTTCTGCTGGCCCTCAGGGCTTCAGTCCTGTTATATACCACAATTTTATGAATGAATTCATTAAATTGCACTAAAAGCTGACAAGAAAAAAAATGGATCCTTGATTACTGACTGAAACACTATGTTGGCCCACCATGCGTATTGGTCTTACAAAGGTATTAATATGTACTATAATTGCTAATGTCCATACTATTTAAAGCATTTAGGTAGTGCAGATTTTTGCTTTAAAATCTATGTCTAATTTTAAAGTTTTAGCACATACACTCTTTAAGTACGTGCTCCTAAGAGATGTATAACTCATTAGAAAAGAAATGGGAAATAATTAATGTGAGGCAGAAGATGCGCCATCAAATGGATTTGGCCAAATGGAAGATTCAGAGAAGGATCAAGATAATAGAGACAGAAATGGGACAAAGGGAGAAGGAGGTCACACAGTGACTCAGACATCACTGAACACAGTGTGACTGCATAGGCTCAGGAGAGGAGCAGCCAGCACCCAGAACTAGGCACGTCTGCTAGGATGGAGTAATGCATGACAAGGCAGAGCAGAGCGTGCACCTGGTGCCGGAACAGAGGCTGGTCCAACAGGCTGAACGTGGAACGTGGAGAGCACTAGAAAGAACAGATGGAGATGAGGTCCACCATTCTGGGGAGAGTGGAAGCTGCAGGGTGGGGGAGGGGATCAGGAGGGAGCAGCATATTAACAGATTGACCAAGAGAAAGCAGGGAACGCCCATAGGATAGCAGAAGGAAGCCTGATGATGTGAGAATAGACAAGAACTTCAACCCGGTGCCAAAGGCCTAGAGAGCCCCAGGCACACGGTTAACCAATTGTCATAGCACTGAATCTGTTTTGTAAGATATAACTGGCTCGTGTAAGTCACATAGTCTAACCCAGTCTTCAAAACAGCACCATTAAATAGGCACTACTCTTGCCATTTCAGTCTAGAAAATTCAGACTTAGAGAGGCTGAGAGTCAAGCCAGAGGGTCAGTCTATGATAAGTGGCAGAGCAGGCTTTGACCCCAGTCTGCTGGTTTCCAAGTCAACCTCTTAGTCACTAGGCTGTCTTAGCCAGCTGGGACTTGAGAACTGCTTGGATACTTGTGGAGAATTTTCAAAAGAAATCTTTTTCAGGGAGCAGATGCCTGCTCTGAACTCTGCTGTCTTCTCAGCAGGACACAATTGGGTAGATCTTCCTTTGTAAGCCACACTGAAAGGTGCCTCACAGCTCAGAGACTGTGTTTTGTTTCTAAGAGCCCAGGCATCTGTAGGAATTGTAGATAGGCAAGAAAAGGACAGTTGAAACCATGTCATCTTGTTTAAATATTTCCTCTATGAATGAGATATTTTGTCTGAATAAGAATAAAATCAGAAAGAAGAGTGAAAGCAACAATGCGTGTATTAAAAGGCCAGTTTCCCCTGCCAGGAGAAAAGGATAGAAAGAATCTAAGTAAATCCAAGAATAGAGAGTCCTAAAAGCAAAGGCATGTAACAAAGTCATTGCCTTAGCCACAGGAGAACCTTCTCATGCAGAGGGGAGGGGAAGTGCCCAAACCAGCTTGTTAGAGGATAAAGCAAATACTTGCTAGCTGGAAGAAGAAAAGAAGAAGAAGAAGAAGAAGAAGATAGAAGAAGAAGAAGAAGAAGAAGAAGAAGAAGAAGAAGAAGAAGAAGAAGAAGAAGAAGAAGAAGAAGAAGAAGAAGAAGAAGATTCCTGACTCTTCTTCCACATTTTTTCTGGAGCCTCAGTGGGGGTGTGTAAATGTCTTGTTTGGATTCAGTTCTTGGCTGTCCCTTATTCTCAGCATCTTAGGCAGCAATAACTCTACATTCATGGTCATTTGTTTCAAAGAAAGGCTTCTCTGATTAAGACCAAGAATGGCTTTTGTTTATGGCATCTAGCATAGATATTTAGAAGGAAGTTTGATGCTATGTCTAACTGACTTTATTTTTTAATTATGAGACTTGGATCTCAACAGGAGTATTAATTCCAGCCATTTTGAGGATCAAAGCCATCCTCCAACCAGTAATCTCACAGTGGTAATCAACATCAATCTTCAAGGCAAATAAGTGATCTTATTAGTCTATAGAAATCTGCTGTGGAAGTAAAAGGAGTTAATATCAAAGTTGGAGGTGAGGATAGATCTGTAAATAGTTAGTGGGAGGGAAATGGGAGGTATATATGATCAAAATACATTGATAAAATTCTCAGAGAATTGATAAAAATATTTTAAAGGTGTTTACATGATATGTCCAAAGAATTATCAATTAGCTCCATTATCATTTAGAAGTATGGAACATGAGAATCATATAGGTCACAAGATTTATTATTATTGTGATCAAGGACCCACCCAACTCAGGATTCAGAATTCCCCCTTGTTATAGAATAGGTAAGAAGGCATGGTCCTTCCCTTTCAACTAATTCACATCACTGGCCCTTCCTGGTTGAGAATTCTATTTGTCACACACCATGCGGGTATGGGCAACACAAATGAGACTCTAGGTTATTAAAAAGCATAAAGGTAATAGGAACTTGGAAGAGAGTCGTGAGGTGGATCTGGGAGGAGTCAGGGGTAAATATGATCAGACTGCAATGTTCAGAATTCTCACAGAATTAACAAAGGTACTATATTTTTTAAATTACATTTGTCCCAAAATCTTGCCCTACACCTCCTCAGTTGCAGAATATCTCCTCAGCTATAGCCTGAGCTACTCCTAGTAGCTAATTATCTTGGTGGGAATAAAGTATCAATCATCACAAAGCTATGTTTGGCACATACACAGTGCATAGCAAGCTGGATCTGTGATTCACTGCAAATCTTTAATGTACTGTCTCCTCATTAAAGGAACTGGTAGCCTCTGTTCCCTCCCCTCCGTTCATCATCATTTGATCAATCCACCATATCAGTCCTCACAGGGAGCTCCTCAGTGCCAATCAGATGGCCTTACTCCTCTCCGGAATGGGGTGTGTGATGAACTCTGTTACTGCAAACCTCCTCAGCTTCCCAACAAGTCCTTCTTCTTACTTTAGAATCATTTTCATTTTATGGTTCAGTTTAAGTAAGGTTGTTTGCATAATCATAGTTGTGTGGTAATGTATTATAAAACATGGGCAGCCTAAGAAAAATATCCCCTTTCCCTCAGCAGCCATTAATGGCCAATAGCTAGCTCTACAAGTAAGGGTGGAGGACCCATGAGGTCCTCCTCCATCTATGTTTACATTTTGACTAGCTTCATCTTGGGCAGGTCTTGCGCAGTTGCTGTGAGTTCATGAATATAGTAGGCATGCTATGTCCAGAAGACAACATTTCCTAGCTCTGCCATCCATCATTGGCTTTTAGATTCTCTCTGGCCTCATTACAACTTCTATGAAAGCTAGCTAGCTACCCTGCTATACTGAATAGTTTTATATCAACTTTATACAAGCTAAAGTCATGTGACAGGAGAGAATCTCAATTGAGATAGAAGATAGAAGGCATGCCTATAGAGCATTTTTTTTACATTATTGACTGACTTGGGAGGGTCCAGCCAGCTTCAGGTGTCACCACCCCTGGGCTGATGGTCCTGGGTTCCATCAGCTGAGCAAGCTGTGAGGAGTAAGCCAGTAAGCAACACTCTTCCATGGTCTCTGATTCAGCTCCTGCCTCCAAGTTCCTGCCCAGCTTAAGTTTCCTCCTAGGCTTTCTTCAATAGACTGTGACTTGGGGTGTGTAAGCCACATAAACCCTTTCCTTTCTAAGATGCTTTTGTTCATGGCATTTTATCATAGCAGTGATAACCCTAAGACACAAGCGAAACCAAATATGCAATCAATGACAGTTTCATTTGAAATCTCTGCCCAAATGATTTTATAAATTAATTTGTTACACTGACTTTTTGGAAGCACAAGATACATAATATAACCAGGACCATGTTATTCTTTGACTATCCCTTTAGGGAGTTCAGTGAATTGTAACAAAACAAAGCAAACAAACATGGTCTGAGTCCTTTGATCATTTATTAACAACAATAAGAAGGGTAATGATAATATGTTATGGTGTGTATCATGCATGACAAAGCACTCCTAATTTCCAAGATTTCCCTTTTTATTTTATTTTTCCATTTTCAAGACAGAACCTTGCTTTTATGCCCCCAAACTGGCCTTGAACTCAGTGCAATCTTCCTACTTAACCCGAGGATACAGAGATGATAGGCAAGCACCACCACTCCCAGCATTACCTGGTTCTTTGACAGTTGCTTTATTAGTGTCAGTCCAAGCTACTTAGTTTCTCCCTAAGTTGCCAAGGTCCAGGGGGAACAAAGGGTTCTTAAGTGGTAATTGTAGTCAACAATATTTCCTGAACATAGTATTGGCAAGATAGCACTGGGATGTTGCTTAATTCTCTTCTGATGTTTCTTGGGAGGGCAGAAGTTATATGACCTGCAAGGCTAGAGTCACCTTAACACGGCCGGCTGCCTGCATCTGCCGTGCAGCGCTATCCCATGCTAAAGAGGAATGAAATATCACCAGTATGCAGAGCAAGAACTGCTGTGCTAAGAGAATTGGGACGGTCTACCTCCCACATGCTGGAAATGCCTGCAGCCACAGGAGAATGGAAGATGCTGACTAGGTCAAAGAAAATCATGTTTCTAGGGTCACTCTTAGATTCGAAAGCTGAATGTATCCTAATTGTATCCAGTTAACCCATATGAGTTGGCCAACTCTCTCTTGCTGTGAAAATACCAGTGTTGCCGTTCCAGGTCACCAGCATTAGGAGGGTACTCTCTGAAGCCCTGCTTCTGAGAATAAGGTCTTGAAGTATCTATTTGCAGCCTGGTGACCCTAGCACTCCCTCCTACCGTCCAGCAAGCTCCATGTGGAGGATGGAACTGAATAAACAAGATGTGATCCAGGAGACAGCCGGGTCTTCCTTCTGCATATTCATTTCTGGGCATGAATAGACATCTTTTCTAGAGTAAGCATTTAAAATGTCCCCATGAAAAATTAACAAGCCTGGAAGCAGGGAGCATATGTTCTGATACCAGAGGCAACATGGATACATGGGTATGGTCCAGTGGATAGGCAAGCCCATCAGGGTAAGCCAATGCTACCATTGCACTTGTTTAGGTGCCGTTTTGTAGAGTTCAAGCAAAATTAAGTAGCAATGATAAATAACAATCAATATTCAACAAGTACCAACTGTTGTTTTCCTCCCTACAACTCCCCCTCCCCGTGTGTATGTGTGTGTGTGTGTGTGTGTGTGTGTGTGTTTCTCCTTTAAACATGGTCTCATTGAACCCAAGAACTCAGACTGGCCCTAAATTCACTAGAGATAACAACGATTTTGAGCTTTAGATTCTCTGTCTCTGTCTCCCAGGTATTGAAATGACATATATGTGCCACTATGCTTATCTCTAGTTAATTTACA
The DNA here is from genome assembly GCF_947179515.1 of Apodemus sylvaticus. Taxonomy (NCBI): domain Eukaryota; kingdom Metazoa; phylum Chordata; class Mammalia; order Rodentia; family Muridae; genus Apodemus; species Apodemus sylvaticus. The sequence goes on along the minus strand of NC_067485.1, from coordinate 75,421,316 downwards.
TGCATTAGGTATATATGCACAGTCTACATTGTTAAGAAATTATGTAGTCAGCCTGGTCATCACATAATCTCTTGCTTTCTGCATTTTGATTGGGTATGACTTTCTGTGATGTTTTCTATCTGTTTCAAAGAGAAATTTCTTTGATAAGAGGTGAGAACTACATTCCCTTACCTGTAAGTAAGAAATTAAATCTTTAGACTATAGCTATAAATTATGATGGCTTATTAGAGTGATATTCGTAGGTTTTCCTCCAAAATCCATGCCTTCACTAAGTGGTTGGCTAAGTTTCCAGTACCAGGCATTGTGTCCCTATTATTGAGAGGGCTTTAAGTCAAAGCTGTGCATTACTGCCATGATAGAGTTTTCACTATAGCATCCTTAGAGTTATCGTGCCATTCTGGTTGTTGTGGTTCATAGACATCATGCCTGTGAAGTGGAATCTTCTGGATATGTCAGATGATTCAGACTCATCTGGTGTTTTACTGACACAGACTCACATGGTGTTTTGTGAAGGCAAGACCCATAGGAGGACATCTGATGTTTAGAGATAGTAAACAGTTACCGTCTGCTCATATACCTGGCTTTGCAATGCTTCATTGGTTACAGATCTTCTCCAAGCTTCTCTTGCTTTACTGAGAGAGGCACAACAGAGAACTTCTCATGGTGTCCCACCTGGTCCTTGTGGTTCCAGCTGTCCAGTTCCAATTCAGCAGAGCCCTGATGGTTTCTGCTATCATGCCACCACTACTGATTCATGTCTGCTATCCTGACACTACCAAACTGGACTGCTGATATCCTGACAGAGGTTGAAATCACCCCAAAGAATTACTTCTAAACAGGTCCACATCCCCTTGTTCTATTTACCATCTTGTCTCCCCTACCCTTGAACGGTGAACTGAAATAGGGGTCAAACTGTTTGAGAACTCTTATCAAATGTACATTCAAAAAATCTAAACCTACACTGGACTACTGGTTGGTTCCCTCCTTTTGAAGTTTTCATGGCAAGAGAAGAAAAGAAGAGGAGGGAGAAGAGGGGAAAAAAGAAAGGAAATGCAAGAAATGGGAAGAGTAGAGAAAGAAGAATGTGTAGAAAGGATGTAGTATAGAAAGAAGTAGCATAGAAAGGATGAGGATGAACGTGGAGATAAGGAAGAGAATGGGGAGAGCAAAGCAGTAGAAACACATATAAAGAAAGCCATCCAAATGCACAGCCTTACCTCTAGTCAAGCCTTCAGCTACAGTCTTTTTAAGAAACAATGGAGTCAGGCAGTGGTGGTGCACACCTTTAATCCCAGCACTTGGGAGGCAGAGGCAGGCAGGTTTCTGAGTTCAAGGCCAGCCTGATCTACAAAGTGAGTTCCAGGACAGCCAGGGCTACACAGAGAAACCCTATCCCAAAAAATACCGAGAGAGAGAGAGAGAGAGAGAGAGAGAGAGAGAGAGAGAGAGAGAGAGAGAGAGAGAGAGAGAGAGAATGGACACAGAGAAATCCTCAAAAAGGGGAACAGTCACAATTAAAGAATATAGTTTCCTCATTGGGGGATTGACAAAAGCAATCTACTTGAACCCAGCACTACAAATACATGGTGTTTTAAGCCACACAGTCAGTTAGATAGGAACAGAATACTACCCAGGAACAGAATAATAGCACAGTTCATGGGGTGGGTGCCGGGGGTAAAGCAAGTAAGTAGACTGATTCTACACTACAGTCTTTCTATTCTTCAGTTTTCTTTTCTTATAATGGCCTTGATAGGTGTTGGGAAAGGAAATTTCAATGTCACATGTGACTGCATCAAATCGAAAGTCACAGGTCTCCATCACATTCTACTTTGACTGTTCCTCCTCTAGGTTTGGTTGCATAGCACTTTGCTTTGGCCATCTTCGGGAGAAAATGTTGGGTCCAAAGGGAGCACATGTTATTCTTGGTGATGAATGCAATCTCTACTGCAAAGCAGTTGGGTAAAAAACAGTGATCCAAGAACCACAAACTGGGGCCTAGTGGACATTCTCCCTCCAAGTGTGGGTCTTAGGCAATGACAACCTTCCTGAGCCTTTTTGCCTAAGGTGTGAATTATCTTTGCCTTTCAGGCTAGTGGTTTAACCTAAATACTAAGTGTAAAATACAGCTCATGGACTAAACATCTCCATTTTCATTCCTATATATTAAAATTTTATGGTGCATAATTCATTTATATTAATACAATGATAGTCAAATATAGTCAAAAGAAGTAGAGACTTAGAAATAATTCCTGCACTTAAAGACAAAATCTCAGTAGGATGGACAGGTAGAAAAAAATTATTTGTGTATAGAGAAAACAAACTTATATTCTTCAGAAATTAGTTCCTTACAATAAAGTTAAGTGTGGGATTTTTAGGGAGATAAATATTCAGAACATCCAAGCTAGAAGTTTATAGATTTAATTACATAACCTAGACTCTGTTGGTAGGATATTCTCTTAACAGTTCAAGTGGGTGTAAATAGCTGCATAGGATGGACTGGGAGCAGAAGAAGTTGCTAGAATATATGAACATTCATAGAAGATACTATGGTCCTGACTTAGTCAAACCTAAGTGAAACATACTACTAGCATGTAAAGGAACTTAACCAAAAAAAAAAAAAAAACAAAAAAAAAAAAAAACAATGCTATCATGAGCTTATTCACTAGACTGGGCTATCTATTTATTAATTTTAATGTGCACATGTGAGTATTTATGTAAGAAACACATAGACATTAGTGCAGAAGACATTGATTCCCTGAAGCTACAGTTATAAACAATTGTGAGCCATTTGACGTGGGTACGTGGAACGGAATATGATCCTTTGGAAGATCGATTCATGTTCTTCATTGCTGAGCTAACCCTCCAATGCTGCTGTGGGTGGCAGATTTTTAGGTGAGGGGAGTGAGATGGGACACTGTTTGTTGGTAGGATATTCTCTTAACAGCTCAAGTGGGTGTCTATAGTTGCATACAATGGATAGACAGGGAGCAGAAGAAGACGCTAAAATATAAGAATGCTCAGTGAAGATACTATGGTCCTGATAATTGTCAATAACAAAGCCAATAATGGTTACTATAATAATAAATTATTGAAAAGTGGGAGCCTAACAATGAAATGTACTAAAAGTAATTTTTTGACAATAAAGCCATTTATTTAACAAGATGGACCCTTATCATTACCTTCTAAAACCTGGTATTAAAAGGGCACTATCCAGCCGGGCGTGGTGGCACACACCTGTAATCCCAGCACTCTGGGAGGCAGAGGCAGGTGGATTTCTGAGTTCGAGGCCAGCCTGGTCTACAGAGTGAGTTCCAGGACAGCCAGGACTATACAGAGAAACCCTGTCTCGAAAAAACAAACAAACAAACAAATAAACAAACAAACAAAAACCAAAAAAAGGACACTATCCCACAGGGAATACACTTAGGAAGCTGAAGCAGGAAGATTGAGTTGGAGGGCAGCTGGGCCTCCATAACTAGGGAAAAGAAGACAGGGAGGAGGGAGAGGAGGAGAAGAGGGGAGAAGGGGAGGAGGGGAAGGGAGGGGAAGGGAGAGGAAAGGAGGGGAGGGAGAGGAAGAGAAGAGGGGAGAAGGGGAGGAGGGAAAGAAAGGGGAGGAGAGGAGAAGAGACGGGAGGGGGATGGAAGGAGGGGGAAGGGAGAGGGGAGGGGAAGGGAGGAGGTGGAGGGGAGGAGGGGGAGGAGAGGAGAGGGGAGGGGAGGGAAGGAGAAGAGAAGGGAGGGAAGGGGAGGGGAGGGGAAAGGAAAAGGGGAGGAGAGGGGAAGGGAAAAGAAGGGAGGAGAGGAGAGGGGGTAGGGGAGGGGAGGGAGGGGAAGGAAAAAGAGGGGAGGAGAGGAAGGGGGTAGGGGAGGGGAGGGAGGGGAAGGGAGGGAGGGGAGGAGAGAGGAGAGGGGGGAAGGGAGAGGAGGGAGGGAAGGAGAGAGGAGGGGGAGGGGAAAGGAGGAAAGAGGAGGGGGGAGGGGAGAGGAGGGAGGGGAGGAGAGAGGAGAAGAAGAAGAGGAGGAGGAATCCTGATGGATAGCAGTACTTCTGGATCTAGAAAATGATCCTTCAAAAGCAAGCCTAGGCTCTCAGCACTAGAGGAACATGTTTCCTTTCTTACAAAACAGGTTTACACTGTTTGTATCTTAGTCCAGGGAAATGAGTAATAGGGACTTGCCAGTGGAATTCTTTCCTGGCTACCAAGCAGATCATATTTCCCACTTGGGAAAAAAATACTGAAAAGACTGAGGGAACCGTGCGGTCAGCGATGGAGATTGTGCACCGTCTAGCAGGCGCTGTGACTTAGTGTTGATTGTTGCCGGGTTCCTCATCTGAAACTGTCTCCAAAGGGCTCTAAGCCATGTGCGGCCATGTCTGGATTGGGAACGGGTCCTCTCTTGGGCCTCCATCAGGATTCCTTCCCAGATTCCTTCCCACACTGGCCTTCCTCAAACGCACACTTAGGTTAAGACCACAAAATGTCTAAAAAGCTCTCCCTGAGGATAAAAGCGGCACCTTCACCATGGCTGCTCATTTGTAGCCCAGGATCCCTTCCCTTCACTGTCTATAACAACCATGAGTGACTTCTCCCAGACCCCAGGGACCACGAAGGATTGATGGCTTGTGGGATGTGGGTTGTCTGTACATGTGTTATAACCCAGAAGCAGTGCTGGTCCCCCACCCATGGCAAGACCCATGGTTTCTATCAAGCAGAATAGAAACCCAGGATCTGGTTTGAGACTCAGATTCACAAGAAGCCTGGGAAATTACTAGTTTCTGAAGAGGTGATTCCCATCCACATAAAATGATAACCATGTCCCTGACTACTATTCTCTATATAACTCTAAATACAGAATGAAGAGTCATTAGAAGTTGTTGGTTAAAGGAATTGGGATCTGGTCATACTCAGCATAGGAAAATAAGGAGGGACTTTTTAAGAGATGACAAACAAAGAAGGCCTAGGTGGGGTGACAAGGGATAGAAAAGAGTTGGCTCTAAAGGATAAGGTAGCAATGAGCTTTGTCACACTTACCTACCCCAGTAACCACATAGCTACTAGATCAGCACACTCCCTGAACATCTTGCATTCATAAAAATGCAATTATTCAAATCTAGGTTTGTTTTCTTGCCTTCAAAATCCACTGTATCTTGAGGCTAGTATGGTCTCCCTACAAGTCATTTAGTCCCATTAGAGGCTTGTGAAATTGGGAGGAAATGTCATTCAGGAGCATGTGACAAAGCACAAACAAAATTCCTCTTCCTGAGGCTGGGCCTCCTGGGTTCCACTTCTAAAGTCACCTAGCCTTGGGGTTTAGGGCAAAATTTCTGCTAGCAAGAATGTCACAACTTCATAAATGTGAAGACCTAAGGAAAAATCCACAGATTACTCACATGCAGGTGACACTGCCACAGAATCTGAGTGCATTGTTCTTTCTGCTTCATTGACTTCCCCTACTCTGAGCATAGTGGATTCATTCACCCAATACGTAGTGTTCCCGGGGAAGGCCTGGCTCACACACACACACACACACACACACACACACACACATTCATTCATACATACATCACACATACATACATACATACATACATACATACATACATACATACATTTGAAATGCCACAAGACTCCAAAACCCAGAAACCAATCTGATCAGTTCCAAACTTACCGGTGTTTCTCTAAGTAGACAGTTCCTCCTAAAGAGTGATGAATTTGCAAACATTAGCAGTGTACTATGTCAGGCAGGTGTCTAAAAGGAACCCGGGGAAGACAGAGGATTAGCCACCAACGGAAATTCAGTTTCAACAGCCTTTACTAACCCTGCGAGTGATTGTAACCACTACCTTTGAATTAAGAAAAAAATATCAAGCTTCCCCCCCTCCCCATACCACTGAACTGATATTTCGGAAGGAAAACTGTTACGGCACCTGTATATATGTCTCATGTGGCTTTTGTTACCAACCTCTGCCCTCAAGGTAATCATATTTATTTTTAATTTTTCTTCCTGCCAGAGGTTAAGAGATTTTCTTTTGCTCAAAATGCTTTCTTGTTCGGTTTGTAAGAGTCAACCCTGGATCACATGTGATCAGATACAAGCTACTATTTTCCTACCAGTCTCGAATGAAGACTGTAGACAGTTGGTGGGGTAAAGCTAATTGGACATTGTGAGGAGACTGCGGGCTTAGGGCTTGGAAGATGCAATGCAGTGACCCAGTCATTTAACTTCTTTTCAGTCCCTTCTGTTTAGTCAATATTTATGGACAATATTATGTGTTCTGGGCATTGTGGTAGCTCTAGTGGCACGGAGGCGAGTCACTGCCTTATTTAGAGAGCTTAAGACTCTTGAGAACCCAGATGGGCCTGGTGTCCATGGAAGTACAATGTCCTAGAAGCAGCGGTCTAATGATGTGATGGTGCATGATGAGCTTTAGAAAACATTTCCTTCCCTCTCTCCCTCGCTTCTTTCCTTCCTTCCTACTTTCCTTTCTTCCTTTCATTTCCCTTCTCCTTCTGTTGAAGTGGGATCTCTCTGTATTGCTCAAGTTGGCCTTAAATGCTTTAGCTCAAGTTATCCTTCTAACCTCAGTTTTCTCAGTAGGAGAAACTTCGTATGTGTACTGCTATGCTTATCTTTTTAGGAAATGTTATTCAGAAAACTATGGTACCTAGCCTGGAGACGCAGCTCAGTGATAGAGCTCTTGCCTGGTATGGTTGACAGCCTTGGTTTGATGGACATTACTGCAAACGAACAATATAACTGAAGCAACCCAGCACAGCCTGTTTGGTCTTATGTAAAGATAAGACCCTGAAGTAAGTAAGCCTCATGTTCCTCCCAGCTTTTCCACAACTCTGAAAATTCAGTAACTTCATACATAGTATAGCAAATCATGAAGATCAGGAACATTTTGCACCAGGAAGACTGGTGATCGGGAGAATGTGGTAATTTCACAAACCCCTGCCCAGGTACTGGGCACAACCCCACAAATTAAATCTCTCTCTCTCTCTCTCTTTCAACTCATGTCAGTCTTTATAACAAATCAACTTTATAAGCCTGGTAACAATGGAGTCCGGTGGTGTTCACTTATAATCCCAGTGGTAGGAAGGCTGAGGCAGGAGGATTTGAGAGTCCAAATCACCCTTCACTACACAGCAAGATACTGTCTCAAAGTAGTCGTCTACCAGTTTGGATGCTGACAGAAACGTGAGAATACTCTGTTTGCTATCAAAGAATGTCCAGCATGGAAAGGGAGACTAGGCTACAGCAAAGGCAAAGTTAGGGTACATTAAATCCCAAGGCATGGTGCAGAGAGTACAAAAGGAGGGAGGCACTCAACTGAGGTTGCTGGTGGCATAGCTATAAGCCCAGGGATATGAGGGGGATGGGCAGGTGTTTAAGGCCATCCCTAGCTACATAGTGGGTGTAAGGCCAGCCTAGGCTACAGGAGCAGGAGGATAAAGAAGAGGGATGGGGGAAGCAAGAACTTAACTAAAGACAGGAAAACATCTGTCTTTTGGAGCCACTGAAACAGGCTTGATATAAAATCCAGTTGGAGATTATCAGAGAGCAGGGGGATAAAAAGAAAGAACATTCTATGTAAAGCAAATATCTGAACAAGAACAGGAAAGGAAAAACATTTTAGGAGATCATAAACAAATGAGAGGCCAGCTTCAAAAAGTAATAATAATTATTGGCAGTAATAACTTAAGCATTAGTCAGCACACGGCCTCCTACATGCCTGGTCTAATCTTCTGTGGCTACTGAGATATGAGTACAATTCCTGCATTTCAGCTTAGAAAGCTAAGGATTAACACTCAGCTGACGATACTTTAGCCAGGTATTTCTAATTCGAGTCTACTCTCCTCACCCCATGCATGCACTTGATATTCTGTTGGGAAATGTGCACCTAACTCAAGATATACCATGAGAATCTTTGTTGGAAGAAAAGGTTGACTCTCACACAAGTACAGGAAGTGAGTTTGAGCAGGGACAGGTAGGAGAGAAGGTGATCTTTGACCTGGATGCTTTGGTGACGACACAGATGCCAGAATAATATACGGTTTTGTCTGCTTCGTGGTGCATACTTTTAATTCCAGCATTTGAGAAACAGAAACAGGGCAATTTCTGTGATTTTAAAGGAGAGTCTGATCTATATAGTGAGTTCCACGACAACCATAGATACAAAAAGAGACAATGTCTCAAAGGAAGAGGAAGAGGAGAAGAAGAGGAGGAAGAAGAGAAGAAGGGAGAGGAGGAAAAAAAGGATAAGAAGGAAAAGAGGAGGAGAAAGAGGAAGTGGATGAGGAGGAAGGGGGAGAAGAGGAGAAGAAAGAGGAAGAAGAAGAAGAAATAGAAAGGAAAGAAAAAATATCTTCTGATGCAAGAGCCAAAGTGAGAGGCAAGAAAAATCACTGGGGAGAACTCCAGCACTTACACAGAGATCTCGACATAGTGCCATGCCCTATAACCCAGCAGTGGGAGGTGGAGATGGGAGGCTCTCGGCTCATGGCCCCGCCTCTCCAGCCAACAGGTGAGAGCTGAGTTTGGTAGCAAAACCATGTCTTAAAGAAACCAGGTGGAGAGCAATAGATGAGAACACCCAGGGTCTACTTTTGATCACATGTGCATATTAGGGTGTACATAGCCAGCCATTCAAATTCACCATACTTGACGGGGGGAGGGGAGAGGGAGACCGCAGAGCATGGAGGCAGGCTCACTGGGAGCTGGCTAGTAGCATCCTGTGGTACGAGGGGCAAGTAAGTTCAGTTCAAGGGCTTGTGTTCAGCAGCTGGAAAGGAGCCATGGCCAGGCCGTGTCATTTGCTTCCATCTGGCCCTTCAGATTTATAAGCAGAGACAATGTATTTTGACGCTTTTTCCTCTAAAGTATGACTCATCACTTTATATGACTCCTGATCTTGGACATCAAATAATAATCAACTGTAACTCTTGTCAATGTCCAAGAAATGTACTGCAAGGTTTATTACAGGAGACACGACCAGGCAGCGCTTTCTTCTGCAGAATCTCTGTCCTTGTCTTCTGCTTCTAGGAAACACTGTATATAAACGAAGTTCAGTAAGATGTTCTAAAAGGCAAACTAAGCTAGCTGCATTTTCCATCGGTCCTGGAAGGAGACATCTGCTAAGGGCCTTCCTTTTGAAACAGAATTCCAGAGTCATGAGTTAGTGCCTAATAGGATAATTCTCAGAATTAAACTGAAAGTCAGGTGTTGTGACTAATGAAAACAATAGCGCTCGGGAGGCTGAGGCGGGAAGATGGTGAGTTCAACATAGCCTAGGCTATATGGTGAGACTCAGGCTAAAATAAAATAAATGAAAATATTAACTAACGTGGGAATTTTGAGACACAGATTCACAGAACGGCAGCTAGGCCTGCCCGCCTGCCTGCGGACATTTGATGCGGCTCCAAGTACCTGGTGGAGCCTCAGAATCCTAGTGAGGGAACGAAAGAGTTCTGTCCTCCAGATTGAATGACTAGTGATTCACATTTGCATGACAGAATTTGTACAGCCATCAGCCTCATTAACCTCATATACCAATGTGATTAATGTTACATTTTCCAGAACTCTTGGCCTTGCCTATAAAACTCAGCATTGAACACCTGAATTAAAAAAAAAAAAAAAAAAAAAAAAAAAAAAAAAAAGTTCCACTGGCAAAGCTTGGTCCTAACAGTGGAAGACTCCTAGTGTTGATGCCAATATCCCCAGGGCTCAATACCGTTCTGTCTTTGCAATAACTCCCAAGTTAAACAAATTGCCAAAGAGTTATAAGCTTCTTATTAGTTGGATGGATTCCTCTGATTGCTCTGCCGGCTTTCTTTTGCTGCACACATGTTGGTGAGTTCCGTGGATAATTCATGTGCCTGCAAGTTCCCTCCACCACTGAAGGAACTCTGGCATTTCTGCTTCTGTGATCTATGATCTATGATCTCCACTCCCTCTCGCCTTCACTTTGAACTGAGCTGCTGTGTTAGGCAACCCCACTACCTACTCCCTAACAAGCTGAGACGTGAGTCTTCACTGTATTACGACACATGAGTTTTATCCCAGGCTAACCAGTAGCACCAGTATTCAAAGCACAGTGGGATGATCACAGCGACCCAGATGGAGTAGCCAGTACCAAGCACACAGGGTCAGCAGAGGATGTGACAGCAGGAGATCATGGGTGTTTGATCAAGAATTACTAGAGAGAATCACACTTAGACAGTAGCAATGACTCCACAGACGCTGAAATGAAAGTGGGGTCCATTTCAAACCAGGAAAGACCAATCAGATCCTTTAGGATGTGAATGTACCATAGATATTATATGGACCATTTCAGATGGCTCCAATTCGTATGTTAATGTCTAACTAGATCTCATTTTGTATTTGTGTGGAAGGCTAAGCACCCTATCAACTTCTATTTTCTAGTGGATCACTTTATAAGGTCCGTGTAGTGAGTTCATTATAAGAAAAGAAAATGATCCACCACACTCTCTTCCCTGATGCAAGCTCCTTGAAGGGAATTACGAAACGAGCACTCTGTTTTGCCTTCTCTGGGAAGCATCTATACACTGGCTCCTCTCTTCTCTAAGTAAGTCAAGGTTTATACAGAGACCGAATGGCTAGTGTTCATACGCTATTTCTATTGACTTAATCCTCCTACCTTAGATTAGAAGAAACAATCTTATTATTGACGGCAGTCAAAGGTTTATGGAGAAAACCTGAGTCTACCGGATATCCATAATTCCATTTTTCCTTCTTAGCAGTTATCTTTTTTAATCTATAGATTTCCCTTGACAAATAAATAAGGTCATCTGAGGGTGGGCAGAGGAGAAAGAAGTAGAAAAGGGGGAAAGACCATGCACCCCCACACGGTGCATCAAAAGCAATTGACTCAGCCACTCCGTTTCTAACTGAACCACAACAAATTCAGTTGGACATTGTTCAGGGACCAATTGGACCCAGGATGTTCGGCCTTTGCCTCAAATATCTCTCTGATTGGGACTCAGAGGATAGTTCCCCAGCTGTCCCTGAGATCTTGCTCTATTTTCACCACTTTAAGAAGAAAAAGATAAGTGAATATTCAGCGGAGAATCTGCAGATAGCAAGGAAGACTTTCTTGATTCACTCCTTAATTCCTAGCATGGCTTTGTTAGCCAACTAAAGCTGTCACAATGTTCTTTTCACATTTTGTATCGATATTTGGGAACCTAAAAAGAGAACTTAACTGAAAACAATCTTGTGTGTATGTGTGTGTGTTCTAAGCGTTTCACCTGCATTTTCCTAATTGTGCCACATATGTGCCTAATCTCTTTGGAGGTCAAAAGAAGGCAACGGATCCCCTTTAAATGGAGTTAAAGCTTTCCAGAATCGGGTGAGCTACCACAGAGGTGCTGAGACCTGAACCTACATGCTCTATAAGAGCTACCTTTTGAGCCCAACCAAAATTATCTTTAACAACCGTGCTGGAAACATACCTCAAGCTCTACCCATGTGGATCATGTTTTCCTCCAAGACATTCTTAAGAGGTTCGTTAATTCCCATCAACATTATTAGTCTTTGGTAGCTCTCTGTTTTTCTTTCCTATCATCCTACATGATTTCACCAAAAGTCTTCACTATACAATCAAACAAGACCTTTCATAGAAGACACACAGTAAGAAAGAGGCAAGGGTCACACAGAAGAAAACCCAAGTTTTTCACATTGTAGATCATATAATTCATAGATGTTGCCCTACATATAAGGTGGGAGATGTGAGGGAGATGTGACTGATGATTGATGTGGTCTTATCCCTACTCAGATGCATCAGGAAGAGATGTCATCCCCTGTACATTTTAACTTGAGAGTAAGTTCAAATAGCATGTTTACCATCTTTGATGAAGAATGAAGCAAGACCCACTGACAACTAAACAACTGACAAAATACTAAGTCTCTTTTTTTTCTGAGCATTGTTAGACTCATAAGAAAACAGCCTCTTAAGCATAAACAAAATAATAAACTTTTAAAATGCAATCTGCCCTAGGTTTATTCTTGTCTTTAATCTCTACATTTTAGAGTCAAAGGCAAGAGGACTGTGAGTTCTAGGCTAGCCTGTGCTGTACAGTGTGAGTCAGTTACAGATTAACCTGGGGAATGGAGTAAAATTTTGTCTCAAAATAGTGGTCAGAGTTCCACTGTAATGTGAGACATTAATGTTAAGAAATCTGATCTGAGGCCCACCAGAATTCTGTGTTATCTTTTCATCTTTGTTCTAAATCTAAAATTTGAAGTTTACTCAATAAATGAGGTAGGGTTGAGAGGTGAGGAGAAGGAACTTGAGTCCATGGGTTCATTGAAAAGCTAGCTTCCAACCTGTGGTCTTACAGGCCAGATGGCAACCAGAGTAAGCCCTGCCTATACTCCATAGGTACCTATCTTGTGGGTGATATAAAGAAAACTCTCTAGAGTTCTCTTATCTATCTTTCTCTGTTATCTCTAGAGAACAGAGTTTCCCTAACATCTGTGCAGAGCAAGGCCAACCTAAATGATTTGTACACCCATGGCACAGTCTATCTCTGCAAATTATCTCTCTGGGAGCCCTTTCATTCATTCATTCTATGGTCATTGAGTTCTTTCCAGTTAGACATGGTTAGCTTTGGTAAGCCATCCCTTTCCATCAACAAACAAAGCTTAGGCATGGAGTCAAAGCCCAGAAGTTACATCCAGCAAAGGTGCATGATATCTATGAATCTCCCTGGTGAGGATGTGCTTAATCTCTTATTTAAATTGGAAGGCTTACTGGAGATATGAAAAGAGGACCATAAGAGCTAAAGGCAGATCTATCAGTTCTGTGCAAACAAAGTTAATGTGGCTTCGTGCAAGCCAAGATTAAATGTGACTGGGTGCTTTTATATATGAAAAAAAAAAACCCACACACACACATACATACAGAATGAAAAGTATAAAAACTTGCGCAACTCTTTTGTCAGCCTCTTGAAATAACATTGTGTTGATCTAAAAGGTATTTTTGAAGATTTTGTGGAGAATTAAGCTTATTTGTTATACTTTCAGTACAGACAGGAATAAAAGAAAAGCCGTTAGTCAACATTGTCTTAGAAGATGAAGCTTTAAGATAGCATCTCTGGGTCAATGGGAAGTTTCAAGAATTGATTGACAACTCTCTTCTGAATTTCAAGTGCAAATTACATACCCAGCACTAACCCAGTGGTTTTCTTAGATACACCTCACAGGAAAGTGGGAAGTGGTTTATTCCGAGGTCCTGTTGATGGGTGGCTCCATCCCTTCAAGAATCAAACAGTTACTTCAGCAGTATTCAAGTTAATGGGCAGAAAGAATGAAAGACAAAAGTAGATTATGTCACACAGAGAGACATGAATTCCAGAAAATCCAAGCAGCTGTGATTCTTTGGTGTTTGATGTGTTGGGTCTGCATCTTTCATATTTTCACAATATGGGGAGCCAGTTCTATGCCTCTGTCCTGCAGAGAAGCTCGAGAGCAAAACCACAACTTCAGCTTTGGGGGAAAGGAGCCAGCACTCCAGGGAGAGGCTTGTCCAGGTCTAAGCACTGAGGCCTCAGTTGCCAATTATGAGCCACAAAGTAAAAGGGAGACTCAAATATAGCCCTGGAGATGGTGTGCCTTCTACCCTCTGACTCTCTGCTACAATGCCCTAAAGTAGCATTCCGAATAGCATAAATCTCTATAATCTCTACAAAGTCAACTGAAAGACCTTCTAGCCCCAAAGCTCTTCCCTACATCAGAAGCCCAAATCCCTGAGGAGTATTCCATGAACACACACACCTGCCAAAAACTGTTGAGCAACTGAATCTTAGAAATGGAAGGATGGTTCCTCTCCACAATTAAAGAGAGATGAGCAAAAGAGACAACAAGAATTGAGTATGCAGGCCTGTTGGTCCCTGCACTTGGGAGGCTGAACCAGGACCATAAGTTCTGAACTAGTCCTACATACATAGCAGCAAGAGTTTTCTTCTAAAAGATTTCATTTTTCTTTATAGCTGAATAATACTCACTTGTTGCATATTTCCCTTGTCTATTCTCTGTTAATGGACATCTATCTGAGCTCTTTCCTTTTCCTTGCTATTGTGAATAAAGCAGCAACATATAAGGATGTATAAGTATTTTTGTGGTAGGATGTAGAGTTCTTTGAGTAAACATTCAGGAGGGGCATAACTGGGTCATAGGGTACTTTCAGTATTGAGAGGCCTCCAAACTGATTCCCATAATGACTAGCATTAGCTTGCACTCCCACCATCAGTGAACAAGGATTCCTCTTTCCTGACATCCAATGGAATATTATTCAGCTATAAAGAAAAATAAAATCATGAAATGTACAGCAAAACAGATGGAGCTGGAATGTATAATACTAAGTGTGATGCCTCAAGCTCAGGAAAAAAGAAAAAAAGGAGCTGCATATTCTCCCTCATCCGTGGATCCCAGCCTGTAGTATCCTTGCATATATGTAAACGTGGGTACAGTATAGCATTCAGGAAAGAGACCAAGAGAGAGTAATATTAGGTAACAAGGAAGGAGGGATTGTAGGCAAAGGAGTGATGAAAGGATAGAAAGGTTTTCTTCTAGTTTCTGTAGCCATACTTGTTGCCCACCCTCTCCCACCCCATCTCTAAGGTGGTAGATATGTGAATTTAACTGTCTGCATATTAAAGTAGCATTTTTGCATTCCAAGGGAATCTGACCTGTTAATCTTGTGATTGTGAAAGCCGGGATTTCTTTTTAATTCCATTGATCATTAGCGCAATAGGAACCAGACACGATGACTCACTGAATACATTTATCGCACTGGCCCATTTAGAAGAACTCGAGGGGGGAAGGTGGTTTGGTTTCGTTGTTGTGATTTTTGTTCTGGTAGGAGGGGAGTTAGAACCTGAGATTTATAACCTTTTCCTTGCATTTTAAAGCTACATCAAGCCATTCTATTACAGTGTTGTTTTAATATGTAAAATTCTATACCTAAAATAAAATGTGTTTTTGACTTTTTAAAAAAATAAAATAAAATTTTTTTTAAAAAGAAGGAAGGCGTGAAGGGAAAGGTAGTAAAAGAAAGGAAAGGGTAAAGGAAAAGATATTAATCACAGCCAGGTCTGGTAGAGCAATCAGTAATCCAGGAAGTCAAGACCCTGAGTCAGGAGGATCATGGGCACTCTTGGCTGTAGCATGAGTTAAAGACAGAAACTCAGTAAAATCTTATCTCTAAATAAAAAGAGGTCTGAGGCTATAACTCAATGGTAGATCGGTTGCCTGGCTCACATGAGGCCTTATGGTCAATCTCCAGTACAAAGAAGAAAAGAAAGGATGCAAAGGAGAAAGGGAGGAGGAAAGAGAAGGGGGAGGTATGGGGGAGAGAGGGAGGGAAAGAAGGGAAGGAAGGGAAGGAAGGAAGGAAGGAAGAAAGGAAGGAAGGAAGGAAGGAAGGAAGGAAGGAAGGAAGGAAGGAAGGAAGGAAGGAAGGAAGGAAGGAAGGAAGGAAGGGAAGGGAAGAAAAGGGAAGGGAAGGGAAGGGAAGGGAAGGGAAGGAAGGCTAACTATTTAATCCAAGGGTTACATGAATAAGAGGCTTCTTCAAAAAGACTCAGAGTCCATAAAAAGAATCTACTGTTCTATCAACGAGCTGTGAAGAATAGGTAACCAAAGAGACATAATTAGACACAAAGAGAAAGATCTAATATATGGCTGAGGAGGAGAAGCCTGTAGGGCCTGTCTGTTCAGATTCTTCTTAGCCTCCCTGTTGAGAATTCCATCCTCTTGAGTAAAAGGACAAATCCCTCAGCCGTGAGGGTCCTGTGACCTACTGCAGGACAAAGGTAGGTCAGAGAATTGCCTTATGGGTGACCTCTACCCAGAGAGGCTGCAGAGAAGGTGGAGGAGCATTTCTGGTGATTGCGACTTGCTTTGGGGAAGAGGGATTCCAGTTCCTATGACTCACTTTGAGGCAGATTTCTGGCTTCTATGGCTTGCTGCAGGGGGAAAGGACAGGAAATAGGAGGGGAGGAGACAGGGTGCTTCTGACACTGTTTCTCAGGCCTTCCAGTCTTGAGTGAGTACGTGACAGGCAGTGGACTAAAGCGGCAAAGCAACACACTTTTAAGTATCATATTCTGAGTCCCACCAATAGCAAACGTGATTCCCACTGTAATTGATCGTGTCTCTGAGGTAGGATGACTTTGGTTCTCATTCTGCAGGAGACGTTTGGCAATTTATGGTAGAAGTTTTGGTCATTCCTACTTTTGGCACCCAGGCACACTGTTAAGATACTATGTGCAGACAGCTCTCCATGTAAGAAATAAGCATGGCTCAAGTGAAAAATTGTGATTAAAAATCCCACCTGATCAAAGGGAATAACAATTCAACACGGGTTGTGCAAATGAAAAGACACAGTAAGAATCATTACTGCCCAAAACTGGAGAGCTGGAAAGTTTTTCGTGACTTGTTGATATGAGATATTTTCATCTGGCATTCCTCTGACAAATAAGGCGGATACCTTCCACATCCTCAGCTTTGTGCTGGACACAGGCAAGAATTCAAAAACTGTACTAAGACGCATCAGCATCAAAGCAGTGACTTTGGGGTTAAAAGTGTTTGTTATACAACAATAAGGACCAAAATTCAAGTCCCAGCACCCAGTAACAAGTCAGTCATGGTCTCCCGCATACTTCTACCTCAGCACTGGAAGGGAGATCAGGGAATCACAAGCCTGCAAGCTGACATCCTAGAACACGAGCTTCAAGGTTGAGGAGAGACCCTGCCTCAAAGAAATAAGGTGGAAAGTAATCAAGGAAGATAGGAAATTCCCCACCTCATCCCACCCACGGTCTCTACCTGCACATACTCACAGGAACATCTATATATTACACACGCATACACCATACTCACATATACAAACAAAAGAACTAAAGAACAAAAGGAGAAAGAGAAAGAAGAAAGAAAGAAATTTAAAAATGGAAAGGACACATATACACTTAAAAATTAAACTGTGATACAGAAAACTAATAACCAAATTAACAAAGCATGCATTTGGTTAAATACAAAAATTAGGAAGTTAATGCTTATGTTAGGCACAAGTATTTAGGACAGTCAAAAGCTTGACGAGTCTAGGCATGGTGGTTTTCACCTGTCAATCCAGAACTTGAAGTGTGGAGGCGGGAAAATCAAAATTTTAAGTTCATTCTCAGCTACATAGAATTCAAAACGTTTGAGGCCAGCCTGGACTACATGTGATCCTACCTCAAAGAAAAAGAAATAGCAAGTAAGTTTAATAATTATTCACTAATTTTTGAGGAGAACATTAAACTGGTTAAAAGAAAAGAAAAGAAAAAACTTTTTAGTATTACTTTCAACCTACAATTTCAATACACAGGATTTCTTCAAAGCTACTAGACCCCCACCTGAGAGATCAAATCATGCTATGGTGGAGGCACAATACTTTAATCACAGCACTCTGGGCTAGGGGGCAGAGGCAAGCAAATCTCGGTGAGTTCAAGGTCAGTCTGATCTACATAGTGAGTTCCAGGACAGCCAGGACAACAAAGAAAGCCTGTATCAAAAATAAAAGAAAAAGATAAAATAGAGTGAGGGTCCAAGGACAATGTATGGAAAGGAACATGATGTCCTCTGGGCTCAGTCACAGATTTTTAATGATGCTAGAAGTGGCAAATTTGGTGACTAACAGGAGGGGCTTTCAAATTAGACATTGAATACTTCTCTTTTTGACCTTCACTTGATTCAGAGGCAGCCACACCCATAAAATCTCAATAATATGGTTGCTTAACCCAGACCCGAACACCAGTCACCATGTAAACATGAATGGGAGAAATCTCATGTGACTACACTCTTAGATGAAGAGCTACAGGCACTTAACAACTATGGAGAGAGGAAGAATTAGTCTTTCCCAGTAATAAGACCCCTACTTGGTTTTCCAATACCAAATGCTTATCCTGAAAAACATACCATACAGGCAACACTAAATGGACTCATGTTGGGGTTGTATGTGTATTTATATATACATATAACAATAACAATTAAAGAAAAAGAGACTTAATTTGAGAGGGGTGACACAGGAGGGACACTGCAAAGGAAGGGGAAGAAGAGATTATATAACTATATTTTAATTAAATATGAAAAGATAGAAATATGAAACAGTCAGTCTCCTGAATTCCAAATAGTGAAAGGAACCAAAGCTAAAAATTAGACACAGAAGAGAGAGCTGATCTGAGTGGGAAAGGAGCTCCCACGGCTCAGCAAACCTATTGAACATACTTATTGAACACGGAGCTTAAACAGCATTTGCACATCTGCAACTGATCCTTTCCTCCTTGCCTGATGCATTTAGTGACTGTAGATGCTGCACATGGGTAGGTATCTGAACTTTATAGCAGGGCTGGGGATGCAGCTCAGTAGTAGAGTGCTTGCCTAGCTTATGTGTAATCCTAGGTTCAATGCCTAGTACCTGAAAAAGAATTAGAGCAAATAGAACTTTCACTCAAGTGAAATGAAGCTGCTGATTTCCTTTGGAAATGTCTTTACCAGGCAAAGCTGATCTGGACTGGTGAGATGTGTAATGACTGCTCAGATGTAAGGAACCTGACAGGCCAGGGATGGTCTTCTGTTGCTCTGTGTTTTACCTGACCGACATTGCACTTAAATGGAAGATTATGAACCAAATCCAGGAAGCCCAAGACCCATGCAGTGTCATTGCACTGGTGCAGGTCCTTGGGGCTGTCACTCATGTTTCCTCATCCATCAACAGGGAAAGGAATAAAAACCCAATACGGCAGATCTGGGCAGAGGAAGTCCTTGGCCTTTTTCATTGTCTGCAGCTGGCCCATGATGGGAACACACCACAGATCAGACACCCGACAAAGCTGCCTCTGAGATGCACATTGGCTGTTGACTGACTAGTGCAGGGTTATTTCTTGTTTGCACACTTAAACCCAAGTGGAAAACGGAAACAATCGCTTGGCTCATGTGCAAACACTAAGTGGCAGTGGTCAACAGCTGCTATCTCTCAGCTATACTTAAAAGAAGGAAACGGCCAGAAAGAAGAAGAACGTGCAGTATGCAAGGGCCTCTCTGGGAGTCTCCCCAAGAGAATGCCACTACTGCGAGGAAGATGAATGTCACAAGATCAGGACTCCAGAAGCCTATAGCCTTTAATGGACAGTATTTTAAGATAAACGAACATTAATGAGAGGAATCAGATTTAGTTGCATCTTTAAACATAATCTTCTTCTTGTTATTTGAAAACAGCCAAATAGAACCACAAAATTAAAAGGCTTTACTTTAAAAAAAAATGGAAGTGGGATAGCTTGGTTAGAAAAGTGATCTGAGTTTCATTCCAAGAACGCGTGTTTAGAAGTGAAGACATGATGGCAGGTGCTGGGGTGGGACAAAAGACAAGTGCATCCCTGAGGCATGCTGGCCAGTCAGCCAGAGAGGCCAGTGAGAGACCCTGTCTCACAACAAACAAAAACCCAAGGTGGAGAGTACCTGAGGGACAATGGGTAAGATTGTCATCTGCATTCCACTTAAATGTGCATACACACACACACACACACACACACACATATACAAACACACACACACATACACACTGTGTGCCTATATACCTGCCTATCTGAATACATATGTACATACTCACAAAACAAAAAATATCAGGATTGTGAGACTGCTAGCGTTTCATAGCAACTCAGTAAATACCTACTTCATTACCAGGTACACATCCTGTCTGCAATTATGAGCCAAATGCTGTAAAGGTGTGGCTTGGGAAGAAGTCATAGAAAACACAGGACTCGGGCTTGAAACTTCAACAGAAAAAGTATCCACTGTATTGTTTTATAGTGATTATAGTAATCTCAAGAAATACCAATATTCCTGCCTGAAAACAGACATTTTGCCAAGTGTTTGACTCTAGATTTCACACACAATGACCCAATTATTTTTAAAATGCTTCCTCTGGTTGGACCACTCAGCAGTCTGGCATCGTGGGTTGCTCTCTGGGCTCTGGTGATTCATTTGCCTTGTTGATGCTCCTCTCTGGTGAGTTTTAAAGCCAACATGATCTTTCCATAAAAACATCACATGGAAGAGGCACATGCTATAGTCATAATAGCACTGCTTTTAACTGTATAGCTTTTCACATAGTTTTTTTTAATCACGTAAAAAGGTTAGTATGCAAAGACAAGAGGGAGATGTTTTCATTTCAAGGCATCTCACCTTGAAAAGCAAACACCTACAAGACCTAGACAACTAGTGGGCTAGGTGGTGACCCTTGTTACACATCAAAATTTGCTAATTATAAAGGATAATGAGAACTAATTGCTAATTCTTTTGAAAGAAGGGGTACTGTCTCTGGGCATGGTGGTACAGGCTTGTAATACCAGCATCGAAAAGGCAGAAGTGGAGGAATCTCTAATTTAAGGCCAGCCTGGGCTATAACAGCTATATCCTGACTCAAAAAGGAAAAAGAAGCTTGAGCCATGTTTTTTTCCATGAAGGACACTAGATAAATGATACTCAACTCATCTAATAGCATTATTCAATAAACATGGGTTAAGACCCCTTACTCTACACAAAAACAAGTCTTTGGAAGGCAAGATGCATGATAGTTGCAGAATAACAAGTACCCTGGAGTTTAGTGGCTTCAATACTATCAGAATGATCTTCACAGATCCCAATTAAGAGGCCTTATGTCTTCCAGAACACCTGCAGTGATAGGAACTTCATAACCCCACACAGTAGTCTGCTACTTTAAGTATTTTGAAAGTAATGTTATTATTAAGTTCAAATAATCAGTTCTCTATCATTTGTTCTCATTAATTGTAGTTCTGGCATCCAGGGGTAACTGCCAAGGCTCTGAGCTTTGGGAGAAAGTTCTGGCAATCTGACTGCTATGGACCACAAAAACAGCCATCAACTCATGACCACTGGGAACAAGGCGTCTACGTAGATCCCAGTCCTACCAGTAGCAAACTCTTGTTGAAACCTGTGAAGAATTACTCTTCAAAGCAAACTGGAGTCTCCCACCACTTGCAAACAATAGTTTGTTCAGCGATAAGAACAAAGGTTAGTGAGAACAAGATGGTTTTTAAAAACCAGAAAAATAGACTGATTACATTTAATCACATGTGTTGAACTATGTCCAGCCTAGATATAATCTTAATATAATGAGTATTGTTACAAGAGATAAAGATGACAATAATAACAATAATTTTATTTATAAACCATTTTCCAGCCAATGTGCTTGAGGCATACATGATCCTATGCCATGATTAAAATGCTATTATAAAAACATCAGAGGAAGAAAACACAAGTCTTCCTCAGATATAAAATGAAGTGCTGATAACCAAAACCAGCCACTAATATTTGAAGGAGCAAAAATAATCCAGTCCAGGTGATAAGAAACATCACAGAAGCTATTTCCTGAATACTGTGTTTTCATCCCTGGTTATAAAAAAAAAATATATTAACTTAAATCCCCTGCCACATTTTCTAATACTTTTGTATCCTAACTTAGAGACTGAGTTACATTTATCACTGTGGAGACCCATCCCAAGGGCTGGGGTCCCAGACAGAGTAAAGAAGAGAAAGCAGGCTAAGTCCCAGCATTCTTCTCTCTGCTTCCTGCCTGGCTGCAAAGTGGCCAACTACCTCAAGTTCCTGCTGTCATAACCCCACCATGACGAACTGGGATAGCCTCAAACCATGAGACAAAAGAAACTTTTCTCTCCTTATGCTGCTTTTGTTAGTTACTGTGTCCCAGCAAGAAGGAAAGTAGTGAGATTCAGAACCACAGTACCAGGCTAGCACAACTGGTTAGACGCAGTGCAAATACAGAGGGTGATACAGTATCTGAGGAACGTGTTGAATCAAAGTTCTAACTATCCTCCCAGGCAGTGTCTTGTGAGACACAACCATTTCACTTCCTTGTTTCAGTCTATTTGTTTGGCATTCTTATGTAGATAAAAGCATACTGATCAACTCAAAAGATTTTTCATAAAGCTAAGTGTCCTGAGGTAGCTTAGGACACTTAGTACGATGTACATGTTCTAAAACATCTAAAACATTGAATGAGCCCATCATCTGTCCATTATGTCAGTCTCCAACATCCTGCAGGCATGAATCCCCATTGGGCATCTAAAATCCATTCCCCACATCTTTATCTCTTTCCCTCACTGTCTCCTTGTTTATCTCTATCTATCTGTTTCTGTCTCTTTTTATCTTTCTGTCTCTCTGCTTTTGTCTCTTTCTCTCTCTGTTCTCCCTCCCTCCCTCTCTCCCTCTCCCTCTCCCTCTCCCTTTCCTTCTCCCTCTCCCATTCCTTCTCCTTCCACAAGTCAGACAAAGGGGCTACCACTGAACCTTGTGTCCTTTGAGACACTCCTAATGAAGTTTAGCCTGTGATATCTCTACCTCCAGAGAACTGGGATGACAAGGGTGGACCACCACACCCTGTATCTAAGAAAATTCAAATTTTGTACTTCAGAAGATCAATGCCGCCTCTCACCCAAAATCTGGCCCTTGAAGCCCTTCTCATTCCAGATGACTGTAGCTCCATCATTGTTGAAACCAAACCCCTGGTACCCTCTTTCCAGCCAGTCGCTCTCACATTTCTTCCACAGTCTAGCAGGAAATCATTGTCTGGTTTCCTAATAACCATGTTGGCATCCCTCCCTGCTATCCAGAGCAAACACCTGTTGTCTTCAACCAGAGCAGATCTAGACAAGGTCGAACATGTAGTTAGAAACTTTAAAGAGGTGTCCACCCTTGGTTACTTGTGTCTCTTCTCTTACATTTTGCACCCAAAGCATATGTTGGTTGATACCTTGACTGCAATCTGTCTATATTACTCTAGCAACCTCCAAACGTTGCTACATGAACTTTTGCCCACCTTCAATCTATGCCTTGATGCAACCACAAGGATTCTTTGTACCTGACAACCAGATTAACCCAGCACTAGCTACTCAGCTCACAAAGAAATGGTTAAATCCTCAGCTAAAAGAATGTTATAATTATGGGTGTAGGTTAATGCTAGTCATTGATCCATATGCCCAAGGCCCTGGCCTCAGTTCCCAAAACAGTATTAGTAGTGATAAGAAATAAAAATGCCTTTTTTGTAAGTGTTGATTTGGAGATGCCTCTTGAACATCCCCATGGAAAGATGAGAAGGCAGTTGAAGAACCCTCATGTGTGGCGCAGACATAACAAGGTGCATCCTCAGCACGGAGATGGTGTTTGCAGTCAGGTGTCTATGGGAGCTCACCTGAGTGAGGGCACAGAGCAGAGCATGACAGGCAGTGACGGAGACGAGTCTCCTCAGTGTTCCACCTCATGAGGAGAGTGGCATTTTTCTGGCTGTCCTCTGCATGTTGCCGGTCAGATTTTCACTTTCCTTCCCTTTTCAGTACACTTCAAAACCAATGGAAACCAAGATGACAAAGGAGGGCCAATCTCCAGATAGGAGCAAGCCCATTTCTTCCTGCCTAGCAGCTCTTAGGTACCAAGGTATCACAAATTGACACTTGTTTCAAGTGGCTACTCCATTTCCTTAGTTGCAATTGGGTACCAGTGCGCTAGACACCTGTGGGTACCAGTTTCGCTGACCTTCTGCAGCAGGCAAATAAGCTTGAGTGGCTATGAATGCCAAATATAAGAAATCTTGTTGTGATGATCCTTTCGCTTACAAGACTGATTCTATTAATAACTCAATGCCAAGGTAAGGGAAGGAAAAACCGGAAACAGTCCACTAGGGCAGGAGTGCAGAAAGAGGCTGGAGGATTGTACACACATTCCTTCATGTCTGTGTGTGCAGGCCACATTACAATGCATGTGTGGAGATCAGAGGACAGCTTTCAGGAGTCAGTCTTCAAGGACCTTTCCCTGCTAAGCCATCTCACTGGCCTGATTCTCTGCCTTTTAAATCTCAATACTGTGTGGGGCATTGGGGGAGGGGCACGTAGCTCACTTAGGACCACCAAACTTGCTTAGCATGCACACAGCACTGGGTTTGATCCCCACAACTGCAAAAATAATTCAATATATTAACAGACTCAATATTTCAGTGTCTTCATGTATTTCAGATCCGAATTAGCAATGAACACAAACCCCACAGAAATGCTAACTCTAATCTCCTTTTTATTTTTAATACTATTTTATTTTAATTACACTCAGTCTGCTTAGTTTGTTTATTTTACCCACCACCCTCCATTTTTCCAACAAGCCCCGAGTTCATTTTCTTAGTTTGTTTGGATATCAGAAGGCCTTTATTTATTCATTATTTATAAATTTTGAAATGAGATCTCATGTAGCCCAGACTGGCATCACTATCTGGAACTCCTGATACTCTTGCCTATAGTTCTCTAGTCATAAAAGAACAAGAATACACCAACACCCCTGGTTTAGGTGGTGCAGGGGATTAAACCCAGGGTTCCGTGTGTGCTATGCAATCTCTAAACTGAGCTACATCTCCAGTCCCCTATGTCCTGTTTTCATAAGCTCTATTCTCTTTGGCTTACCCATCCATCATCCCCATCACGTGAACTGGTATGTGTCCTGGTCTCATTTTCAATCAACTTTGCCTCTTCCAAACCTCTCCAGTATTATTAACTTGACTCTTCCCAGCTCTTAGGTAATTGGTCAAGCAGTTGAAGCAACACTCAGTATCTCCTAACAACCCATTACATGCACGCATTGCTTTTATTACATTATCTGCTAAACCACCCTCAGAGTCAATGACTCATATTTCAGGTTTGTGACAATAACACTGCTCTTCCAGTGCCAATATCCCATATGAACAGAGCCAAAGATTTAGCTTCTTTAGCAGAATAAAACAACAATTTAAGTAACAGAGCCTTGTGGCTCCCTCATATCACAGCTCAGGGCAAGCAGGCAGCCTTGTTCTACTGCGCATGGCCATTCACAGCCCAGCTCTTTCGTATAGTATTTCTATGCAGTTCTAGAGGATGCATTTGACCACAGTGTGGTCAATGCTGGTCAACAGCTCGCTCAAGAAACTGGACATGAATACATATGCAACTTTTCAAAGCCTCAAATTAAACATGGTACACACTGTATCTAACTACATCTCCCTGGCCAAAACTTTATCACTTGGCCCAAACCTACTTTCTGTAGCTTCTGGGATAAATACTTCCATATTAGACTGCCACAACTTCAGATAGAGTTCTATGGTTTCCATGAATTTTAGTGAAGTATTAATCTTACATGACCCACTTAAAAATACAGAACCTAGGACAAGACATTAAGGAGTGCCTAAGTTAAGAGCAGAAAGTAAAAAAGAACCATAATTATAAACTTGAATTCTGGAGGTTTTCCTTTCATGTACGCCATCAGGTATACTGCATGGGGTGGGGGCGGGTCCCATTAAATATTCAGTATTTAAGTGAGTGCTTAAATAGTTTAATCTGGCTGGAGAAGGCTGAACCTTCAGGAGGATATTATCTGAAATCTCACCACTGCTTCTTTGTACAAATAAAGCTTAAGCGAGTGCCTGGTACAGGTGTGATTTCTGCCCTCTAACATCCCAGATCTACCATCTGCATGATATTCGTTCAAAGCACATGGGTGTGTCTTGTGCATACTATCTCATTTATAGCACTTCTCTCTGCTGCAGGATCCACACATATGATTTCCTAAATTAAATCATGATTTCAAGAAAGATTTGAAATTAAATTCCTGGTCATTATTTGAACACTTTAAAAATAATATTTTTATTAAGTCATTGAAAAACCACGCAATGTATTTCCAACATATTCCCAGACTGCCAACTTCTCCGGTGGCCCACCCTTGCCTCCTTCCCATCCCTTCACCCCCAAGTTTGAGATGTCTTCTTTTTTTATTTTATTACTATTATTTATTTTTTCCACATTGATTTCAGGTTGTTTTGCCCATTGCGTCTTGAAAGTAAGGTCTACCCTGGAGTGTGGGCAACCTGTTGGGGTTTTGTCCAAGCTCCACCCCACACCTACCTGGCAATAGCCAGGTATGCCCCGCCCCAGAGATCTGGCCCACTATAAGAGGGGCTACTTGCTCCTCCCCTCCTCTCTCTTTGCTCTCCGCTCTCCCATACTCTCTCACCTCTCTGCCCCTGGGGCTCTTGCCCCCCCTCCACGTGGTCATGGCCGGCCTCCACTCTCTCTATTCTCTCTCTCTCTCTCTCTCTCTCTCTCTCTCTCTCTCTCTCTCCTCTCTCTCTCTCTCTACCACTAACTCCTATCCCCTATTCTGAATAAACTCTATTCTATACCATGTCTGTGTGTGTGTGTGGTCCCTCAGGGGCAGAGGTGCCCAGGCAAGGACCCGCCTGGACACCTTCCCCCACGCTGCCTAGCCACACTCACCTAACCCCGTATACTCCCCCCTTTTAAGCCCCTTCATCATCCTGCTGCCGAAAGTCCTTCAATGGTGCTCAAAGTCCTTCACAACCTACAAGGGATCACCCCTTGACTGTATAGGACTGGATTTGTGGTGACAGAGTCTTAGAGCACTGAAGACACTGCTTTGAGGGCAGGAGGCATCACCATAAGTGAAGTCATTGCCATGTAAGTGTGCGTAGCTGAGTTCAAGGCCTCAGCACCCACATTCAAAGCTGTGGATGTCAGCACAGTGGAGGCAGAGGCAGGAGGAACTCAGGGGCCTGCAGGCTGGACACTCAAGCCCCACCAGTGAGCTCCACGTCCAGAGAGTGAGAGGTCCCATCCCAGAATACAAGGTGGAAAAAAAATCGAGGAAGACGCTGTGTTTACCTCTGGCCTCTGCATGGAGCTCACACTGAAAAATTAAAAAGAAAAAGAAATTCAACCTTTTCAGCCTAGTGACAACCAAACTCACTGGACCACATCATCAGGGGTAAATGAAAACCAAGCCATAACCTACAGGAATGCCTAAGAGAGAAACTAAAAGAAGTAGATGTATTGAGTCTCTTCTGTATTGGTCTAGCTTGTGCCTTACACATCTCTTAAGAATTCATGGAAGTAAGTAGAGAGCCTTTGACTGTCATTAGTGGTCAATCTTAGTGGTCAAAGTACTCAAGTCCTAAGTGCAAATGGGGTTGAACCCCATCAAATGCTACAAGAGGTATGCAAGGAAAAAAAATCAGCACTCTGGGACTGACAAGCTGGTTCAGTGGGCAAAGGTGCTTGTTGCCAAGAATGATGATTTGAATCCAATCTCAGAAACCCCGTGATAGAAGGAAAGAAACATTTCCTGCAGGTTGTCCTCTGCCTTCACCCTACCATCAATCAGTCAATCAATCAAATGTAAATGTTTTTCTTAACACTTGAAGGCTGAGGTTCCTGGAGCAAAGCTCTCCAGACTGACATCATCCTGCGGATTCCCACCCTCCCATTCCTTCACGAACACCAGTATTTCTTCACTCAACATCTGCCCTGTGTTACACCACACTCAGGCTTTTCCGAGAAGTATGGAAAAATAATGTCCTTGGCATTTTCAATAAGAATAACTACCCAGAGGAAGAGAGGTGTTTAGGCAGCATCTCAAGAAGACCAGGCTGGTTTAGAACTTGTGAAACTGAGAATTATCTTGAATTACTAATCCTCCCAAGTTTACTTTCTGAGTTCTGGGACTACAGACATGCACCACCATATGTAGCTTTGTACAGTGTTGAGGTTTGATTAATGCTAGGCAATCGATCAACTGGGCTACACCTTCAGGCCCTGAGAATCACCCCCAAAAGGATGTTGTTGTTTTGCTTGATTGATTACTTTTAGAAGGCTTGGTCTTAGCTTCCAACCCTTCAATTCCATCTGTCCTGTTCAGGCTAGCTCAGCTCTGGGTTTCACCTGCTTTCAAGGACTTAAAGAAAACAAGATACGCCTAGATTTTAGTCCACCAAAAAGTGCAGTATTTAACACAATTATTACTATTTGTTCAAAGATAAGAATCCCTTCTTGCATTAGAAAGCAAGCCTTGCAGATGTTTAACTCCCAGGGCCTCAGAGTGCTCTTCAGGTAGAATTTACATTCACCATAATGGCCCCAAAGACCTGTTTCTGTCTTAGGGATTCTGTTTGTAAATTCCCTTAAAGAAATCCCCAGCCTTCATTTACATGAGCCCCTTGCCCAGCATTTGTTTGCAGAACTGCAGTACAAACAAAACTTCACAAGGAAAAACAAAGAGGTAGGGAATCACCCCCCCCCTTATATTGTCTCTGATCTGGCTCCTTTGACAAAAGAAGGCATCCTGTACCTGTCTCCCACAGTCAGAGGCAAACACTGGCCTTGCTCTCACAGAGAACTTGGGTTTAGCTAGTAGATCTAAAAAAGATAGCAGTTGGCTCTGTCTGCCTTTGGGGCAGCTTAGACAAAGGACCTAGTGGGTTGTTAAATTTTTGACATTTTTTTACTACTAAACACTACTATTGACTAAGGGGGAATACTATAGCAACTTCTGGCATAAGTTAAAAATCACCCAGTCTGCTAGTTGCAACTGTATGGTGGGCAGCAAGCCTGAAATGAATGCATACCACTCTGAACGTACAAAATCACCTTAGAGAATGTAGGGAATGGTTAACAAATACTAGCAGTTCCTCTGCCTGTGTGAGTGATTTGAAAGAGATCTGATACCTTGTCATCTGCTGAGCCAGGGGGTAGCAGATGTTTGTTCTATACGAGAGGAGAGAGATGACCAGGACAAAGCCCTGGTTTTCTAGATAAACAAACAAAAGCCTCAAGGACTGATCAACAGGTGCCACTCAGCCTGTAAGGGACAAGACTGAATTTCCAGACGCCTGCCCACGTGTCTTCACTTACGATAAGAGTGTGATTGTAATATAGTCAAATGTGTAGAGACAAGGAGATACCACATGTTAAATGGGCACTATCTAAAAATACAATGGCTATATTCTCTGCTCCTTGGTAACTCGGGGAGATCAACCTGAAAGAGAATCACTTCGAGAAAAGGCTTACACTGTGTATTCATTTATTTGTTCCTTTGTATGTTTTGTGACGAATTTCCCCATGTGGCTGGGACTGGCTCCAAACTCACAACCTTCTTGCCTCATGTTGGTTTCTGCGCAACTGTCCTGTCTGCTCGCCACGCTCGCTCAGGCGCGCGCCACACGGCGCTCGGGGATGCGTTGGAGCCGTGAGCCGCAATGAGACACACCAGGCCAAACAGTTCCACGTGGGGCTTTATTTAAGATGGGGAAGGGGTAGTGGGCAGGAAGGAAGGAGAGAAAGAGGGAAGAGGGAAGAGAAAAGAGAAAAGAGAAAAGAGAGGACGGGGAAGAAGCGCTGCCCGGTTATATACCGGTGGTGACATAATTACAGGTAAAGGTAGGCTATGGAATTCTGGGTAAACGGCAGCTGTTGCCTTGGCAACAGACCTATACATTGTCTTGATTGTTGCTTGTAGGGTGTCACAAGCTTTGTAGGCCTCGGGTACCTACACTCATGAGTACCTAGAACACCCTCAAACACCCTCAGTTGGTATCCTGGCTCCTTAGACACATCCCTCTAGAATAATCTTAGTTCAGATCCGATTAGCACTCCCACTTGCCTCAACCTTCCAGCTTTAGTTGTCGATCTGTCTCACAGCGGAAGTTACCCTCTTTCTAGATCTGGAATCAACAAACCGCTTCCACTGTGGATGTGCCTTACTCCTGTGCAGTAGTCCTGAGTCAGTGGAATTTTGGTTTCAAACTAAAAAAGAGCAAGAAGGTTCCATTGTATATATTTGCTTAATTATTTGTGCCTGTGTGTGTCTATGTGTGTCTGTGTGTGGCGCGCATTCATGAGTGCAGGCATATCCACGCCATGTAGTACTGACAGAGGTCAGAGAGCAACTTTCAGAAACTGGTTCTCTCCTCCCACCGCGGGATTCTGGGACCAGACTCATCAGACTTGAGAAGCAAGTGCTCACTCACATCCAGGCAGCGCTGGCTGCCCATCTCTGTGTTTCCGTATATCTGCACATATGGGTCACATTCGGAATGCTTGAGTCAAAGGGAAGGACCACCATGACTCAGCAGGGCACTTGTGTTAGGGTCCCGTCTAAGCTCCACCCCACAGTTACCTGGCAACAGCCAGGTAGGCCTGGCCTATTATAAAAAGAGCTGCTAAGCCCCTCCTCCCTCCCTCCCCCCTTCCTCCCCCTCTCACTCTCAGCTTCTCTCTCTGCCCCTCTTGGGCTCTCCTCCCCTCCCCCCTCTCCACATGGTCATGGCCGGTCTCTACTTCTCTGCTCTCTCCTTCTCTCTGCCTTTCTCTGCCTCCATGACCCCATTAACTCCCATCCCATACCCTGAATAAACTCTATTCTGTACTATGCTGGTGTGTGTCTGGTCCCTCAGGGGAAGGGATGCCTGGGCATGGGCCCACTGGGGCACCCCTTTCCCCCACACCACCATATACTATATTCTCTAACCGCTTTCTATTTTTATGATCACAACAACTTGGTTCTATGCTAGACTGATGTCGACCTCCAGATGCCTTCTTCCCTTCAGTGGTCCTTAAATACCTCCATGTCCTCAAGGAGGGACACCTTCTGTCTACAGCTCTTATTTCTGCTGACTTAGCTATTTGGAGTTTGTGTGTATGAGTGTTTTGCCTGCATGTACATACATGCATTGTGAGCATGCCCCAGAGTGCAGACGAGGGCACTGGACACCCTGAAACTGGAATTAAAGTCAGTTGTAAACCACCATGAAGATGCTGGGTATCAAATCTAGGCCCCCTAAAGGACAGCCAGTACTCTTAACCACTGAGCCACCCACCAGCCCCTACAATACACACTTTACCTCCATATTGAGGATTTCATAGTCACATCAGAACATGGAAATCAGGAGAGAATCAGATATGTATTTTGAGCACAGCATTCTTAAAATATGCAGATTACCATTACAGAAAGGTAAAAAACCGGAGGCGAGGACGTCACACAATCGTGCCACCACAGGGTCATCAATTCATGCTACCCCTGTTTCTCAGACAGGTGTGTGCTTTTTGGCTTTGCTTTGCTTTGTTTTTCAAATTACATCATTTGTCTCACACCCATCTAATCAATTCCATAAGGACTAACAGCTCTTCTTGTCATAACTGGAGAGGAGGGTATTAAAGAAAACAACCAGCAAAGAAAAATAGAATTTCCTTAGTTCAATAATTTTGCTACTAGTAAAAACAAATAAACATATAAAACCTTTAATCCACCGATTGTGGTGCATACTGGATTAAAGAAAATGAATGGACTTCCTAACCATTTCCATAACTGTCGTTGTTGTTGCTGTTGTTGTTGCTGCTGTTGTTAAGGGCAGCACCTACATAAATGACACTGCAGCTCAACAGCTTTCAGGTAACAGTGAAGGTTATTGTGGGAGATCCTTGACAGGTAGACTACTAAACATTTACAATTTTAAAATTATATCTATAAGAGATTGAATCTTGAGCCTCATGCACACCGGCTGAGCACTGTGCCACAGATAGCCTCAGCCCTCTGTGTTCTTTTTATTTTGACAGTTTCTCACTGACTTGCTCAAGCTGGCCGTGGGCTCCTGGTTTACCCTAGTTACCCTTGAATTTGCCATCCTTCTGACTCAGTCTCCCAAATCGTAATAACTGGGATACAAGCCCAGAACTGTACTGGTGGGCTGGCTCTCACTTAACTCATCAGTGACTATATTCACATTTTAGAAGGAGGCACAAAACTCAAGGAGGTTAAGCAGGCTGGTGGGATTGCAGGATCAGAGAGCTTCAAGTCATTCATAACTTGGATCATTCTGCTAATCCATCTACCTGGTTCTGTTGGTCAAATCAGGAAAATTAGACCTTGCTTCTGCCCAATCTCGCTCAATTGGAATTCATCAACTTCTTTGAACTACAGAGAGGAGAACAGAGGGAAGAGGAGAGAAGGAGGAAGAGGCAAAGAGGCCTTCCTCAGCTACACTGGGAGATGAGGTAAACCACTGTTATTGTGTGGGGGTGTGAGTAGGCGGGTGTGGCTGTGGGCGTGACACATGACAGTTAGAGGATAACTGGTCTCAGTTCTCTCCTTCCATCAAAGGACACCTGGGGATAGAAGTCAGGTCCTCAGGCTTGAGAGCAAGCCCTTCCCACAGCAACCCCTACCATAGGTTTTTTTTTCATTAATTAATTTATATATTCACTTTATATTCCAGTATCAGCTCTCCCGCTCCTACTGGCCCTCGCCTCACAGAGTGTCTTCCACCATTCCTTCTTCCTCTTCTCCTCTGATGGGGACAGATGCAGAGACCCACAGCCTACCTTAATTTTTAAGACAGACTCCTGGAACTCCCCTGGAACAATTTGAATGCCATCAAATTCCAGGGATCCTCCTGTCTCTGCTTCCCAGCACTGGAGTAACAGGTACACATCCCTCACTTGACTTTTCGTGTGGGTGTTGGAGACAGATATGGTTTCCTGCTTATGCAGAAAGCACTCTACCAACTGAGCCATCTTGCCAGGCCCTTCTTTGTTATTAAGCAAGTAAAAGCACAACAGGACCATCTATTCTCATTTGGCAGGTTGGGAAAAAAGAATCCAGCTCTACTACTGAAAGGTATTACTGAATTCACCTTTTTGTTGTAAAGACAAAAAAAAAAAAAAAAAAAAGAAAAAAGAAAAAGAAAAACCTGAGAGGTTTGTTTTATCTCCTGCAAATATTTCGCGTTGCCAAGGCAACTAGAGTGACATCCCAGCCGCCGCAAAGGTAGTGTGAACCACAGGGAAATGCGTGTGGCTTGAAAGGTAGACTCCAAACTGAAACTAAAAGTTTCAAAAAATACACTAGAAAGAGTTGAGGCTCATACCACCAATTTATTAACTAGTTTTTAACTTTAAATTAAGTAAAAGTTATACGAGTACCCAGAGCCCCTATGGGACCAATACCTCAACTACAAATTCACAAATGAAATTTCCGACAAAATAGAGAAGAATACTGCCTAGCACAATTTAATTGAGTTTCCTGGAGGGCCAAACTGAAAGCAACCAGCTCTTCCATACTATGGGAAGAAAGAAACCGCTCATGCCCAGTAGAAAAGACACGGATGAAGCCTTTCGCCATCGTTTGATGCCACTGGGGCTTTTTACAAAGTTATAGGTTTCTTCAGGATGCCAGAAGCATTTAGAAATTAAAGGTGATGGGCTCTTCCCCCTGTAGACTCTTCCTCTTTTGTCGCATACCTATTTAAATTAATTCTACTGCAAAGCAGGGCTTAGGAACCCTGGCCTAGAAAGTCAGTTGGGCGAATATGTCCATTAAAGGAGAGGCAAGGAGAAGAGAGGCAAGCACTTCAGGCTAGCCCTCGGGGTCCCCAGGACACAGCAGCTCATCCTGGTCCCATCTTTTATGGCCCTTTGACAAGCACAGCTGTCCTGTTGGAAGGTAGCCACCAGGCGCCTGAAACTCTAACCTGGACAAGGGTCACCTGTGATTTGAACAGAAATATCAAAAAAGGAGTATCTTTCTGCCTGTTGATTTTATGGTTTTAACAACAAACAAAAAAAAAAAGGACATCTTATTTCCCACCAATCCTCTGGAGTCAGCACAGTAGACAAACAGGAGAAAAAATGATGCTGTCATCCATTGTTTAAGAAAAACACCATGACTAAATCCAGCATGACAGTCATCCAGGGAAAGATTTTTAGTCCCTTGGTTACCTAGTGAATAGTAGCTTGTGGAGGGATGGATTAGACAAGTTGTTGAGGGTTCAGGAGTAGAAGGAGGCTCCATAGATGCCCAGCCTGTTCCTTCGGAATTTGTAACTATTATAGGAACAACTGTCTGCGATCCAACATGTCTTTGTTCAAATCAACCAAATTTAAGTGGTTTTGAAAGAAGCCTAAGCCTCCAACTCTTTAGTGCTTGATAACTAGCACCCAAGTAGAATGTGAGGCCTGGCAGGCAGTGCTTGCTTACCTTCCCAGAGCTGGGGGACAGAAACAGGAAGATCCTTAGGGCTTGCTGGTCTACCAGCCTAGCCAAATTAGTAAGAGATCCTGTAAGGAGAAGGGTCGGGTAGAGAGAAAGGGAGAGATGGATGCTTACAAAGGAATATCTAAAGGTTAACCTGTAGCTTTCACACATGGGCATATTTATGCATATACATTCATACATGCACACCGCATCCACCCACAGGAATATGTACACACATATTTTAAGAAGTTAAATCAGAAATTCATAATTTTTTTTGAGACAGGGTTTCTCTGTGTAGCACTGGCTGTCCTGGAACTCACTCTGTAGACCAGGCCAGATACTCTTCATGCTCTGCTCTGAGCCAGACTGGATTGGTGTCCAAATGTACTGAAAGAAAGACATGTGCTCAAGCTGTGTTATGTTTGAGGTGTTTCCCTCGACAGGTGTTTCCCTCGACACGTGTTTAATCTAGTTTCTCTGGGTTCTTTCAGAAATTGCATAATTGGTTGCAGCTAATTGATTGGTATATAAATAAATACTATATTATTAGAAACACAGACTGCTTGTTTGTGTGTGTGTGTGTGTGTGTGTGTGTGTGTTAGGGGGTTAGACCCACTATGTACATCTGAATTGTCCTCATCTTCAATTATTAGCTCCTTGGAAGCAATGCATTCCTTTGGTGAAGATTTTTAGTTCATATCTAATTTCATTTACTATTTGGTTTGTCATTCACATCTGTCCATTTGTATATCTGACTACTATATATATTTTAAATTTTATTTTAGTATGTCTGGGTGTTTTGTATGCGTGTGCTGGTAATACATGTGAAATCATATGTGAGTATACATGTGTGAAAGTACATGCCAACATAGCACATGTGGAGGTCAGAGGACAGCTCATAGGAATCAAGTCCCTCATTCTACCATGGAAGTCCCTGGGATAAGCTCAGGGTTGGTATCCAGGCCTTTATTCTCCGAGCTTCTCACTGCCCCAGCTGGGACTACTTTAAAGCTCTAACTACTTGAGAAAGGTGATGGGAGGGTGGGGAGGAATGCAGAGGAGAGGAGAGGAGAGGAGAGGGGAGGGAGGGGAGGGGAGGGGGAGGGGAGGGAGGAGAAGGGAGGAGAGGAGAGGAGAGGAGAAAGGGAGGAGAGGGGAGGAGAGGGGAGAGGGAGGGGAGGAGAGGAGAGGAGAGGAGAGGGGAGGGGAGGGGAGGGGGAGGGAGGAGAGGGGAGGAGAGGAGAAGGGAGGAGAGGAGAGGAGAGGAGAAGGGAGGGGAGGGGAGGAGAGGGGAGGAGAGGAGAAGGGAGGAGAGGGGGGAGGGGAAGGGAGGGGAGGGGAGGGAGGAGGGGAGAGGGGAGGGGAGAGGGGGATGGGAGGGGAGGGGGGAGGGGGGAGGGGAGGGGGAGGGGGAGGGGAGAGGAGGGGAGGGGACAGGGGAGGGGAGGGGAGGGAGGGGAGGGGACAGGGGAGGGGAGGGGAGGGGGAGGGTACAGGGGAGGGGAGGGGAGGGGAGGGGCGGGGAGAAGGGAGGGGAGGGCCAGGGGAGGGGGAGGGGAGAAGGGAAGGGAGGGGAGGGGGGAGAGGGGAGGGGAGGGGACAGGGGAGGGTGAGGGGGAGGGGGAGAGGGGAGAGGAGGAGAGGTGAGGGGAGAGGAGAGGGGAAGGGAGGGGAGAGGGGAGGGGGAGGGGGGAGAGGGGAGGGGAGGGGGGAGAGGAGAGGGGAGGGGAGGAGAGGAATGAATTTAAAGAAAATATGCTTAAGTAGTTAACAAAACACCCCAAAGGAATGCTCACAACACCCTTCTAAGGGAAAGAAGGTTGCCCTCACATACCTGGTGAAGTTTCTATTCTATTCCCAGGAATGGCAAGAATCACTCAGGCACTCCCTACCTTACAACCACTGGAAAGAGATCAGTCAGACCTGAACCAAGCAGAGCCTTGGTAAGAGCCTGTCCACTCCAGTCCTGACCTCCAGCACGTGCGTGAGCCTGAGCCTGAGCTACTCTCCAGGAGTTTTAGAGCTTTGTAATCTCTCCTCCCTCCCTTCGACATAAACTCCTTCAAGCCTAGATATGAATTTATCAAGCCTTTCTCAGCCCCAGGGAATATGTTCTCATTATTCCTTTGAATCTTCATCTGCCTTAAGAACTAACTCAACTGGTCTTCTCTAAGCACTCCACTGAGCCTGCTTCCTTTTCCTCTGTCTCGGAAAAGGCACCTCAGCAAAGACTCCCTTTCTTTCTGGGAATACCGGTTGCTCCTTAATCGCTATGTACTGAAATGTGTCTCAGGGTGCCAGCCCCTGTTGGTACTGAAAGGAGCAAGCCTTTTCATAAACACAGACCTAGGCCTTTGAATGGCTATAGATCTGTGAGGGTAGACTGCATGGCTCCTCTGAGTCTGGAAAGGTCCTCCAGGGGAAAGGTCTTTGTCATGCCTTTTGTCTCTTTGGCCGCCTTACTCAGATAGCCTTTGCTCAGTTAATAATGGTTGGCACAAACATGCAACTGGAAAGTCTCCATTCGGTTTAGCAC